>NW_026294525.1:35193596-35553596 GCF_007827085.1 Peromyscus californicus insignis
CAAGGTGGTATATTCTTTTACATATTAAAGATCTATAGTACATAGGGCATTCCATGTGTTCTGGGGCTCTGATGATAACATTAGCAGAGGTGAATGACACGGTCCTGAGACACAGGAAACACAAGGTGTGTGAGACTGCTCATAGCAAAGCAGGACCATGCTCTCGATAGTGAACTCTTCTGTATGTAGAAGGACCCTCTAAAATAATGACAAAAGGACCACACAGACAAAAACCAGAACATGCCCAATTACTGTCACTATCAAATGAATGTGAGTTGATATGTTTATTTACCCCAGCATCATCAAAAATGTATGAATAACCCCCTGTGCTGTGATGCACAATGAATATAGTATCAGCCATGGAAAATTTTTCACTTCATTATAATTTCATGAGAGTATCTTCCTATGTGTGGTCCTTTGTTGATTAGAACAGCAGTCTATGGCACGTGACTCTGCTAGAATAAAATTACCTACCACTGCCACTGAACTTTGAGGCTATTATTAAATAACGTAATAGTTGCTTGCATATAGCTCAAGTATCACCCTGTGATGATACTTCATAACTGTCATTGTCACTAAGTGGCTATAACGAGTAGCATATAAACTGTTTGGGTGCTGGACTAAGAGATGATTTAGGTCCTAAATAGAACAGAGTCAGGGAGAGATTTATTTGTTTATTTCTGGAATTTCTTACGTGTGCTGACTAGTGTTATGCTATAGTCATCTGAGAGGAAATGCCTTCATTAGATCTGGCTGTTGGCAAACCTGTAGAGCATTTTCTTAATTAGTGATTGGTGGGGAGGACCCAGCCCATTGTGGGTGGTGCCATCCCTGGGCTGGCGGTCCTGGGTTCTATAAGAAAGCAGGCTGAGCAAGCCATGGGGAGTAAGGCAGTAATCAGCACCCTGTCCCACCCCCCAGCATGGCCTCTGCATCAGCTCCTGCCTCCAGGTTCCTGCCCTGCTTGAATTCCTGCCCTCACTGTTTTTAATGATGAACTGTTATATGGAACTGTGAGTGAAATAAACCCTTGCCTCCCAAACTTAGTCTTGTTCATGGTGTTTCATCATAGTAAGAGTAAACCTAACTGAGACACAATGTAATATTTTTGGATCTACAAACAAGGAGGACCACAAAAAGTGAAACCAGGGATAATGTAACGGTTTGACTAGATCTAGAAGAAAATATATGAAAGCACTATACTAGCATTGAAATGGTAGTAATTACCGTACTAAATATCTGTGGCAGAAAATTCACTGAATGAAACAAAATAGGAAGAAAATAAAGGCAAAATTTATCACTACAGAAAGTCCTGCAACATCAAAAATAAATGAGAAAAAGAAGAAAGGAATAAAGGGTGCATACAACGAACAGGAAAAAAATTACCAAAAGAGCAGATGGGTTGTGGGGGTTTGAGTGAAAATGGACCCCATAGGCTTATAGAGAGTGGTACTACTAGGAGGTATGGCCTTGTTGGAGTAGGTGTGGCCTGATTGGAGGAAGTGTGTCACTGGACTTGGCTTTGAGGTTTCAAATGCTCAAGCCAGGCCTAGTGTCACCCTCTCTTCCTGATGCCTGCTGATCCAGATTCAGGATTCTCAGCTACCTCTACAGCATCAAGTCCGCCTGCATGCCGCCATGCTTCCCACCATGAAGACAACGGACTAAACCTCTGAACTGTAAGCCAGCCCCAATTAAATGTTTTCCGTTATGAGAGTTAAGTGGTCATGGTATCTCTTCACTGCAATAGAAACCCTAACTAACACATGGATCTTTATTTATCAATGATGGTAACATTGGCAATTAATTCCCCAATCAAAAAATGTACTGATGGAATGGATAGAAAAATAACACTTAGCAATATATTTATTTACAAGAAAATCATTTAATAAGAAAGACTTAATAAAAGTGAAAATATTAAGAATTTTTTGTCACACAAATACAAAACACAACTGAACAAGAATAGCTAGCTCCATATGTCAACTGAAATAGACTTTAAGTTAGAAAATTAAAATAACCAAGAACATCACTATCTAATGAAAAATGTCCCATTTCAATGAGAAGAAATAATCATTGTAAGTATATGCACCCTAGAGCACTGCAACAATTTGTTTAAACCCAGTGATATTAGATCTAAAAGGAGAGGTCTGTAGTATACAATGGTCAGTTTTGTGTGATACCCTACATTCATTAATAGGTAAGTCACCCAGACTCCACCCCAAAGTCCACAAATAAACATCATACTCAAACTATGCCAGAGACCAGATGGACACAATAGACTTTTCCAGAATATTTCCTCTGATAGCCATGAAATACACATTTTCTCTGATTATCATGTGAAGCATTGTCCAGGACAGACCATAAGACAGACCACAAATACTCAACAAATCAAAAATGTGTGCAAATCAAAGTACGTGTGTTCTCCAAACACACTGAAATAAAACTGTAAAAAAAAAAACTTTAGAACTGACCTAATCTGATCAATAAGAACTTTATACATGTCTTAAAATAGGCAATGTCATATATATATATATATATATATATATATATATATATATATATAATTTCTATCAATTTAAAATAAAGATATATATTTTAAGAGATTCCAACATTTTTCATCTGTGTGTGTGTGTGTGCAGCCACAATGCACATACAGAAATCAGACAACACAACTTTTGCTGTTGATCCTTGCCTTCCACATTCCATCTCTTGTTTCTAGCTGTGTAGCTCGGGCTAGCTGTTCTGTGAACTGGAGAGTCTGCCTCTCTGCCTCCCATCTCACCATCAGACCACTGGGGTTACAGAGACGCGCTATCTGATCAGGTCTGATGTGTCTTCCGAGGGGTTGAACTCAAGTCCTCGCCTTAGCACAGCAAACAGTTCACACCATGAGTCTCATCCCAGCCCAAAAGACCGCGTGCAAACTGTACTGACCCTTGTTCGGTCACTTCATAACAGCTTACCTGCTGAAGTCTTTTCAATGCACTTTGGGACGAAACCGAAGACTTTGGAAGTTAAAGTATCATCCTTTTTCACATACTGTGTGTGTGTGTGTGTGTGTGTGTGTGTGTGTGTGTGTGTGTGTGTGTGTGTGTTTGAATCATTTAACACTCATTTACCTGTTCTGCCATTTTGATAAGGTACCTATCTTTTAAAAATGTCATAGGCACGATTTTCAATGTTGTACTTACAATGCCATTTTTGCCTTAAACTCTACCCTTTGTGCATTGTATCCTTTTGCAGAGGGGAGTCATTCTTATAAATGTGTATGCAGAGTTATACTAGTGATTAGAACTTACCTTATCTCTTCCTTTTATTTTTATTTTATTTCTGGTTAGGTTGTAATGATTTCATTATTTCACTGATATTAATTAGCTTACTTTATATCTTTCCTATATTGATGGACATACTAATGAAGGTCTTTATTGGACACTTTGTCATCGCTCCAGTATTTAAACATCATTTGGGGAACGGAGATGTAGCTCAGAATGCTTCCTGAGCATGCCAGAATCTCGGGGTTCAGTCCCCAGCACTGCATAAACTTGGCAGCTGTGCAGGTCTGTAATCCCTGAAAATGGAGGCAGGAGGATCAGAAGTTCAAGATCATTCCTGATTACTTAGCAAATTTGAGGCCAGCTTGGATGATGGAAGACTACAACTAAAAAAGAAAATTAAACAAAAATCATGTAATAATCCTAGCCAAGATAGTATAATGATACCCTAATCCTTGCTTTCCCGTCCCTTCCCTCAACTACACACACACACACACACAGGTACATATGAATGTCACCAGGTACTTGTGCTTAGTTCCCCTTCTTCCTTGTGCCCCAGACAAAACTATCTAAATACTTCCACTTCTCTCCAATCCACTCCAGCCTCTTGGGTTTTCCTACACAATAGTTAATACTTTTATTTGTAGGTTGAAATGTCTCCCCAGTACAGCCCTTTCATTTCAAGACTCATGCTTAGCACTAACGTGTGAGTGAAGACAGTCAGATGGGGCTATGAGATGACGTACCCTCATCTTCCACCTTAATGCTACTTTTTTCTTTTGCTTTGATTTGATAATGTCCAAATGATGATGCCTTTTAACGCAGCACTGTGATAGTTAATCTTGATTGTCAACTTCATTGGATCTAGGATCTACTAAGAAACATGCCTCAGAGAGATCTATGAGGCTATTTCCTAAAAGGACTCACTAAGGGGCTGAGACCATGCCCTAGGGTAGACACCTTCTTGCAGCAACACTAATATAAAAAGGTCTGGGGAAAAGGAGTCCTGCTTGCCTGTCTCCCTGCCTTTGCTCTCTGCATGTAAGTATATCTACTCTGCTGTTGATACAGCTGCTACCCCCCCCTCTTCACTGACACTGGAACTCAGTTTCCTTCCCATATGACTCTCCAGGAATCCTCCAGGCCTTTGGCACCAGATTGGAGTTGACAAGGCATCCAACTTGGTGCAGTAAGCAGCTACCAGATTCACCACTTCTCCAGTGTGCAACCAGCTGTTGCTAAAATGCCCAGCCTACATCATGGAAGCTGATCTAGTGAATGCCCTTTGCAATTAGCATTCATGCTATCAGTTCTGCTCCCCTAGAGATCCCTGGCTAGCACACACGTAATCTTCCTTTTTCATGATAACGGGTATGTTTTTTAGTATCTTCAAATACACACATCTTGTAGAATACTGAAGAATGGCAGAGGACCCCACGTCTTTCTATATTTGCTTTTTATGGTTGACAACTCCATTGACAGACTGTATTTCCTTTGTAATTTTCATTATTTTTTAAAGCCAGTGCTTATAAGAAGGTCTCTTTAAACATTTCAGCAAGAAACTTTTAGGCGCATGAATTTTTATGTCAATTATTCTTCAACATCATCAAATATTTGTGAGTTTCCATTCAAGGCCAAGAAGCTTTTCCTTCATACACAAATAGTATAAATGTCTTTGCTAACACATCTACCATTATCATATATGCCTGAATATATGCAACAAGCCTAAAGATGTTCATATTGTCTTACTTGGTTTTTAAAATATTGATTTCTGCCCCCTCTGGAAGACAATGGAAGGGAAGTCTATAAGCATGCTAGTTTTCTTGTTTGGGAGCCATATTGATTTACGATTGTGGTGGTTGGTTTTAATTATCAGTGTGATAAAGCCTAGAATGACTTGGGATACGGGTCTCTGAGCGTGTCTTGGTTATATTAATTGAGGAAGAAGGACTGGCCCACTCTGGGTGGTACCATTCCCTGGGAAGCAGATCCTGTTTCACACAGTTGATAAAAATGAGCTGAGCACTAGTATGCATGCATTAATTATGCATATATTGCTCTCTATTTTTAACAATGCATACAATATGACCAGTTCCCTCAAGTTCTTACTGTTGTGACTTCCTCTTCTATTATGAACTATTAGAACTGTGAGTCAAAAGAAAAAAAAGAAAGAAGGAAAAAAAAAACCAACAACAACAAAAACCCCTTTCTCCCTTAAGTTGCTCTTGTCAGGGTATTTTACCACAACCCTGGAAAGAGAAACTAACCAATGACCTAGCCTGAGGCTCTGAGGCTCAAAGGCCCTTAGCTCACCAAAGGGAAAGAAACAAACAGCTCCCTTCAACTCAGCCAGAAGCTGTTTGCCTAGGGAAAGTCAGACAGTTGGGATGGAGTAAGTTGTGAAATACAGAGCACTCTATTTAGGTCACTGTCTTCCCAGAATCTCTGATATTGAACCTGTTCACCTTAACAAGAAAGTTCCTAACAGAAAAGTTCAGGTTGAGCTTTAAATCCTATGTGCCTGTCTCACAAATATAGACAGAGAACCAAAATTTTGAGATTGTTTAGGAGAATGGTAGCTGCATCCCCTCTAAGTATATAACACAAATAGTACCAGGTCCACAAGAAACTTGGGACAAAGAGCTAACTCTGGTGCCTGTTAGCATACCACAGAGCATGCTGGCCTCCAGGCTTCCTCAGTATCCCAGTGACCTGTGGCTCTTCCCAGCTCTTCTCACTCCAGCCCAACTACCCTAACATCTCCAGCTCATGGGCTCCCCTCACCCAGCTTTTTCTGCCCTTATAACCCTACTATTTCAGCTACACACTCTCTCTCTCTTGTCTTCCTCTCTTAGGTCCTCTCCCTTTTGGTCTCCTTTGCCCAGGCTCGCTCTATCTTCCTCTCTCCCCTCTCATGGTCTAGTCCAGTCTGCTGGCCATATTTCCTCTTCTGCTCTCCCTGCCCTAGACTCTTCCAGATGCCTCTGGCTGTACTTTCCCTCACATCTACAGTAAAAACGTTCCCCTCAACCAAACGTTGGAGCAGTCACGTCCTCGGTTTATACAAATATGAACCCAGATTTTGATTGTCCATTTGTTAGTCGGCTTACTATATTTACTTCCTGTACTTACTGTTACTATAATGTTACTACAAAGGCCTGGGTAGTGAACTGAAACACAGCAAGGGTGTGTGCCGCCCCATGGCTTTAGAGGTTTCGGTCCATGCTTACTTAGCCACATCACTTTTGAATTTGTGATGAAGCAGCACGTTGGGAAGTGTGGCAGAGCAGAGTCACACTCATAACCAGGTGCACAAAAAGAAGGAGGAGACTGGGGTCCCACTAACACCTTAAAGGGTATGCCCACAATGAACTGAAGGCCTGAGACAAGAATACAGCTAATAAAGGCTCCACCGTCTACAAATAGACCCACACTGAAGACTAAGTCTTAAGCATGTGACCTTTGGGAGGGCATTCCAGATCCATCCCATGGCATTGATGATTCAAGATGTTGTTGTATTTGTGAATGAGTACTCCGGGCAGTGTCTTCAGAGACAACCAGCTGACGGGAACTGCAGTACTGTGGCGAGATTGGAATGTTGCAGTCCCAGAGGCTAAGTACCTTCCCGTGGGTTAGTTCTAGCCCTCCGGAACAGCTATTGCTTGCCCACCTACCTCTATATCAGAACTACTATCGTGTGACTAATATATCGAAAACCTCTTAAAACCTGCTAACTCTTGCAGACCGCTATCTTCAACCAACCCCAAAACTAAGAATGACATCAGACAGCATCTTGGGCCTGTAGAAAAGCTTCCCCCATCTTGCTTACTGGGCTCTCTGACATACCCACCAGTTTATTTTAAACCTGATGTACCCACCAGTGTATTTTAAACTTGCCTTGATTCATGACATTTCTTGTTTTGTGAAACGATAGAATTTCACAAAACCACTTTCACATTAGAACATGCAATTTGGAATAACCTAAATCTATGCTTCCAGGCCATGGTCACTCAAAATGATTCCAGAATCAACTATCTCTTGCTCCCTTTAAGATGGGATGTGGTTTTTGCATCAGCATATTCATGTTGGTAAGTAGCTGTGGCTCTTTATAACTACTATTAATTCTACAATCAAAACGCATGCCTTGTTTTCTATTTCTCTAAACACTATAAATGGATTTTAAAAGTTTCCTAACATACCACTTATACCACTGATTTTCAAAACAAATAATTTAAATGTCAGACTGCACTCTTTGTTTACAAAGTCTAAATAATCGCCAATTCAAATTAATGAGATTTTTAGTCTAAAGGTAAAAACATTTTTTAAAAGCTCCTCTATAACAATAATATTCTTATAACCTGTATTGGATTTTAGTAACCAGTACTTCCAAGATCTACTTCTACTAATTACTTACTAGACTAATCCTGAATAACAAGGTCATTTTCGGCTCTCTAGGATTTTAAGAATCAGTTATTGTAATTAAATTAGCTTGAAAAATCCCTTATTTGCTCTGGAACAAAGGGAAATGCTTAGAAAAAAAAAAGAAAAGAGCTCTAAGTCTTGACTTGAACAGCAATTATCCTTTTTCCTCCTTCACAATCTGTTCTACCTTCCAAACCAGGGTCTGATCATTTCAAGGGGAAAGAGAGAGAATTAATGAAAGGATTTCTAAGAAACTATCTTTTCCTACCCACAGTTCAAAGCTTCACATTTAAAGGTCAAATGACAACTGTATGTATTATTGGATAAACTTGTAATTTTAAACAATGAACCCAAATTTTCATAACAGTCAGTCCACTTGATTTTCCCAGGACGCTTGCCATAATGGAATTACCTTTCAGGTTACAGACGGTTATTATTCAATCTTACTAAAATACGGCTGCTGTGGGTATTCATTTGTGCAAACCACCACAGCACTTGGCACTGACGAAAATACAAATAATAAATTATAAACTTCAGGACCACATCTACATTTGAAAACTGGCCCAATATCAATCACTCTTCATTCTGAGAAGAGGGAATTCTTAGGCTTATGATTACTGGGTGAATATATGACTTCTTGCACCTCATACGTTTCCTAAAACTGAGAACACCTTGTGCCAAAACCACAACCCAGTCACTTGTAATTATGAAGAATATACTTTTTTCCTGAACGCTCTCCCTTGGAAAAATAGCCATTGGAAAATTCTAGGGAGAGGGCAGTGTAGGGGGAACAAGGGCTACCTTCCCGGCCAGGCAACAGCAGCCCTGGCTAATCTGTCTAGTGTACGGAGAGATGAGTGACTACGCACATGCGAGGGATTACTCTCAGGTTCCTTCTCAGAAATTTTGGAGACAGCCAGCAGTGAGCTGACATATTTGAAATGTTTTTTAAAAAGCATAGTCAGTAAATAAAATGGTAGTGTCTGGATACTTGGGGAGGAAGCAATGGGGAAGTGTTACTTAGTGTGTCTCATGTATCCATTAGTGTGCATCTTGTATCCACTAGTGTGTAACATGTATCCATTAGTGTGCATCATGTATTTGTTAGTGTATAACATGTATCCATTAGTGTGCATCATGTATCCATTAGTGTGTATCATGTATCCATTTTACAAGGTGAGAAGACTTATGTCGGTAAGCAAGGATAATGTTGGCACAAGCATTATGACTTTATTTAATGATTGAATGCTACTGTACTGGATACTTAAAAATAGTTGAGGGGGCGGCGTGTCTCAGTCCAGTCAATAAAGTGCTTGCCACACAAACATGAAGACCAGGATCATCAGCACCATGTAAAGCTGGGCAGAGCAGCACATCCCTACAATCTCAGCAGTGAAGAACTGGCAGAGATGGTAGGATCTTTGGAACCTATGGACAGCTAGTCTTGCCAAGTTGGTAAATTTCGGTTTCAATGAGAGATCCTGTCACAAAACATAAGGAAGCTATTCAAAGTCATCTTCCAGCCTACCCCCGACTGCACAAGGTACATCTATGCACGTCCAGAAAGATATGTTGTCCTAGAGACCAAAACCCACTTGGGGAGGAAAGGGCTTTGTCACCCTACAGCTGATAGTCAGGGAGGGAAGACAACAGGAGCCTACAACTTGTAGGTAGGAACTAAAGCAGAGGCCTTAGAGAAACACAGCTCAGCTTGCTTTCTTATACAACCCAGGACCACCTATCCAATGGTGGTGCCACTCACAGTGGGCTGGACCCCCATAGCAATCAATAATCAAAAAGTGCCCACAGTCTTGCCCACACACCAATTTGATGGTGGTAATATCTCAGTTGAGGTTAACTCTTTCATGGTTGACTGTAAGTTGTCAAAAACGAACATACATGGGTACACATGGGTACGTATCCACACATGTATACATACCCACACAAATATAGAAAGGTTACAATGGGAATTTTATTTTATGTATAACATCACAATTTAAGAATTTGGGCGGGGGGGGGGGGGTTCTGAGGCAAAATTAATTTGAGGAAAAAAATATATATATTAAAATTTAGGATTTGTGATGCCTAGGGAGACAGTTCAGCAGTTAAGAGCACTGGCAGTTCTTTAAAAAGGACCTGGGTTCTACTCCCAGCACTCACATGCTGGCTTACAAACTTCTGTAACTCCAGTTCCTGAAGGTACAATGCTCTTTTCTGCCCTCTTCAGGCATGCATATGGTGTACATATGTGCAGGCAAATACACATATAAATAAATAAACAAATAAATAACATACAAGTTTGTGAAGCAACAACTTTGGCAACTAGTACTAGGAATGCTAGAACAAACCTACCTCCACAGCTTTGTGGAGTGATAGAGTATCTAATAGTATAATTTAAAATCAAGTTGTATACACACCTCAATGAGTGCTATACAATAAGATTAGAGCAATTTTTATAATGATACAATGTAATATGTTAGAAGTTTAACACTGCTTATTTCTTAGCTTTGCAGTGATCCAGCTCATGAATTGCACTTCGGCAGAACTTTCCCAAACCATAAATGAGAGATCTGGGATACATTTTTCCAATGGCTCTTCCATCTTCGACGAGTGACTCCTGAGAGTTCCTTTAGCGGGTTGTGTAAACTGACCATTGGAAACTGAGAAACGCTACAGAGGATCACAATGAGAAGAATTTACTACGGCCATGCCAAACGAGAAATCTTTGTGACTGTGTAGTACAATCTGCACGAATGGGAAGGAGTGGTAGGAAATTTCACAGGCGCATTAATTCCTCCGCTGACTATAAACGATCTATTTTCCAGGTGGAAGGTCTATGGCACAAAGCATTCAGTGAAGTAATTGCTCATCTAAAGACAGAAAATACACGAAAGACTAAGGAGTAGTCTAGGGTATGCGAGGAAGAGTAGCTGTTCACTGTAGCTAGGACATAGATACTATAGTCCTGAGATATGAGCAGAATCACTGAGCCCATTCATTGAGATATATCTTTAGAATTTGAAATGACATTTTAAATTGCTTCCCATTCAATAGAGATCCATAGGGGGGAAAAATACATCACCTTCATTAAGAAAAAAACATTCAAAATGATACAAAGGCGGAAAGAAAATAATGAGAAGGAAGTTTAAGTGAGGAGTCAGCTGGAGGGTAGAACAGACGTGGGGGAAGGAGTGATAACTACGTCTAACAATGTTAACGTTTGAAAAAACGCACATCATGGAAACCTATCATCTTATGACTTTTTCACATATGTGTATACATATGAAAGAGTTTGATTAGAATTTCCTACATGAGATTATGCTCATCTGAACATCCACAGGTTGCCAACAAAAAAGCCCACAGCCAGATGTGCAGGTGTGGGATGCTTCCCCTGGAGTTGTTAGTCAGAGGTGTCCAGGAGCCTCACAAAGCAATAAAGGCTGATACTGTTGTTTTCAGTTGCCCAACAGAATTTGATGGTAAGACTCTATTTAGAAAGACACCACACACTCTGGTTACAGGACATGGAGGAGTTAACCTGGTGTTGACATGGAAGTTTCCCTGCTGTTAGCTAGCTTTCATAGTGCTGGAAGTGTTATTCAGGCTGCTGGTGGATTGTCACCAACAGTCTTTCCCAATTGTAAACCCTAAAAACTACACAGTAAGGACAGACCTGGTGAGATATGCCCATAGATACAACAGTAATGCAAATATTGTGGAGTTACCTATTTGTTTTCTGAAAGGATTTAAGGCCCATTCCAAATAAGGAAATGCATGCCTGGTTGCTGTGGGATGGTCTGTATGTCAAATGTGTTGCTGATTGGTCAATAAATAAATCACTGATTGGCCAGTGGCCAGGCAGGAAGTGTAGGTGGGACAAGGAGGAGAATAAAGCTGGGAAGTGGAAGGCTGAGTGAGAGACACTGCCAGCCGCCATGATGACAAACAGCATGTGAAGATGCCTGTAAGCCACGAACCACGTGGCAAGGTATAGATTTATAGAAATGGATTAATTTAAGCTGTAAGAAAAGTTAGCAAGAAGCCTGCCACGGCCATACAGTTTGTAAGCAATATAAGTCTCTGTGTTTACTTGGTCAGGTCTGAGCGGCTGTGGGACTGGCAGGTGATAGAGATTTGTCCTGATTGTGGGCCAGGCAGGAAAACTCTAGCTACACCTGGTAATATTTGAGAGGTAAACCAGCTACTATTATCTTGTTGAACAGACATAGTATCAAATTGTCTTCTCAATTTATATCTCCCCTCTCACAGTTTAGTGCAGAGTTCAGACCTTGTCGGAGAAGTTTCTTTGTGCAGTAGATGGTGGTTAACACAGAAATTCACAACTGGTCAAAGTGGAGAAAATAAGTGGCTGGGGGGTACTTTGCCACAAATGGGACTTCTGCATCATTCCTATTTCAGAAGGCATCAGACCATCTTGGAAGAAGAGACAGAAAGACTGTAAGAGTCAGATGTCAGGGAGGGTTGAAGCAAAACAGTATCTTCTGGACAGGAGAGGACCAGTGAACTCATGAACTCACAGCAGCTACGGTTACTTGCACAAGGGCAATCCAGTCAACATAGTGGGAAGGATTAGGTGGTCCCAAACCGTGGCTAAGAGCAGTGGACAGATTACAACTTCTAGGAGAAGGAGAGTCAGTTTTCTTTAAGGGTGTGGCTCTTGGTAGATAGTTCTGTTAGTAATGTAAGTTAGGATAGAAAGTGAATAAGGTACATTTTGGACTTACCAAAATAGGATAGATAATGGAATATTTTCTCTGAGTCTGTCAAATGCAAATGGACTAGACATTGTTTAGGTATTTATTGCTTGTATATATTATATATAGTTATTGTACTTACTGTATATAGTTTTTCTTATATTAGTTATAACTTTTTTTCCTTTTTCCTTTTTATTAGAATAATAGGGGGAAATGTGGTGATATTTTATTTGTACTGAAATGTGATTTTATGTGTATGTTAATAAATAAAGTTTGCCTGGAGATCAGAGGTCATAGCAAGCCATTGAGCAGAGTCCGGCAGTGGTAGCACATGCCCTTAATCCGATCACGTGGCAGGCAGAGTCTCTGTGTGGTCAAGGGCACAGCCAAGTGTGGTGACATGAGTCTTTAATCACAGTAACAACCATAGAGACCGGGAGGTCTGTATAGACAGGCAGTGATGAGGAAGTCATGTGGCTGGGCTTAGAGTCAAAGAGAAGATAGAACAGAAAGGCAATAAAAACACAAGTCAGATATTAGGTCTCTCTCTCTCTCAGGGGAAGCTACTGCTGGTGGTAAGCTAAAGCTAGGTGGCTCTTGTTCTGATCTCTTAGGCTTTAACTCTGTATTTGCCTCTGTGTTTCTTATTTAATAAGACTGTTTAGAAATTCGTCTACATTTGGCGCCCACGTGGCAAGAACTCATTAAAAAAACCGTTGGTGGCCTCACAGGCCAGGGGTTACAGGTCCTGGCTCAGCCAGAGTTTACAGGCCCCAGGCCCGGCCAGAGCTACGGGTCAGGCTGCAGGCGGTCAAAGCTGCACTTGACCATAGCTACAAGCGGTTACACGCAGCTGCAGCTACTTGCAGCCAGATCACCTACATGTTCCACATCCAAGAGCATATGAATATCAGAAACTGGAGTCAATGGGTTAAAGTTAAAAAAAAAATAGAAGAGAACATGAGTGGAGGTGGGCAACAAAGTATAGACAATCTGGGAAGAGCTAGGGGCATGAGTTGTAGGTGAATGTGATCAAAATGCATTGCAGAATATTCTCAAGGAATTAATAAAAATGTCTTAAGAAGTAAAAACTTCAAAGATTCAAAACATATTGAAGGGGACAACTCAATGGACTTTGTGTCAAGGAGAAAAGAGGGATCAACTGGTGATAAGAAAATACAAAATAAGCCGGGCGGTGGTGGCGCACGCCTTTAATCCCAGCACTCGGGAGGCAGAGCCAGGCGGATCTCTGTGAGTTCGAGGCCAGCCTGGACTACCAAGTGAGTCCCAGGAAAGGCGCAAAGCTACACAGAGAAACCCTGTCTCGAAAAACCAAAAAAAAAAAAAAAGAAAAAAAAAAAAAAAAAAGAAAATACAAAATAATTTCCAGAGTTCTTCCAACACTGCCTGATTTGGAGAACAATGTAAGACTAGAAATCAGTTTAAAGAGAGGTAGGATCAATTACTAAGCTAGATTTCAATTTTTCTAAGCTCCAACAATCCATATAGTATTCATCTCAAAACTACCCAGTCTTAAAATTCTCCTGCATAGGTGTAAAATGTTGCTGAGTCAGTCTCTCTATTTATATAAAGTCCATCAATTATTCACTGTTTTGCAGGAATTCTCACTCAGACCTATTCCTATGGAGTCAATAAAGCACATTTTTATTCTGGGGTTTGGGAAAAAAAAAAGCAAAGAGCCTCGTCATCAGTCCTCATTCGGTTATCACATTAGGCAGGTTTAATGTTTCTAAAACAGAATAAAAACTTCTCCACCTCTGCCCCATCACAAGGATAATGTCACCAGTGACCTTCTCACTGACAAAATGAATAGACAGTGTTCACTCAGCCTAGTCCATTTCTTTAGGAATGTGACGGTTTGACCACTTCCCTCCAGTGAACCCCGTCTTTCTGCTTTGACCTTGGTAAGAATGTCTTCTGTTCTTCTCGTTGACTGTTTCGTCTTGGTTTCCTTCGGGATTCCTTCCTCACTGGCCCTTCCCTCACCAGCCCTTTGCATGTGCTTTCCCACAGCAACTTCCTCTGTGTCTACAGTCTTGGCAGTGACCTTCATCAGGACCTCCATGATGCTTGATTGGATTCAGTGCTTGCAGAATGGAGAAAGGAAGCCCAAAAGAATGTGGAACCAGTTCAGGCATAGTCCCTGTCTGGGGAGTTAGGGAGTTCTCAATTCCTTTGACATTTGCCATGTGAAAATGTAAAACACGGCTCCTGCATCACTTCATCAATTAAAGGAAGTTTGTCTTTTTTTTTTTTTTTTTAAGTGCTTGGGGATAGCAAAGTTGTCCATTTGGTGTGAAATTCTCCGGAGGAAGAAAGCATCCACAAACTGTTCTCCAGGGTGAGCATGTTGTACTCTCTGACATTTGCAAATGACTTTTGCAGGATTTGCTCCTATCCTGAGTATGTCCTTATGTACAGAACAGCATTTCAAACCAGACATCTCCATTCTGTCATCACACGGGCACCTCAAGTTCAGCATAGTCAACACTGAGACATATGGACTCTGGAAAATCCGGTTCCTCCTCTCTCTGCAATCTGCTTGGGACGTACTTGAAATCTTTCATGCCATTGCCCTCATTTGCATGTCGATAATAAAGTTCAAAGATAATAGTAGAGCTAAATTCAGATCTCTGCATGACTTCCATGCAATCAGGTCATTTCGGTGTGGACTGTCATACATAGTAGTTGCTATAGGACAATAATAAGCAGTGTCTACTCTTTCTATTACTGTATTAAGCAGTGTGATAAGACTTTTACATAAAATAACATAAAGAATCCACACAAGTGAAAAAGTACTATCATTATCCACAACTTGTAGAGGAAAAAAACATAGCACCAGACAGACTCTGAAGTAATCTAAGCAATACTTTGGTGCAGATAGGATCCAATTAAGATATGACTAACTGCAGAGCCTTGTAAACTGTGCTCAGCATCCATCTAACCTATACCGGATTGTGGATGTTGAAATTGATGTTGAAGATGTTTGGAGTAACTTTAATAAGAGCTCCATCATCAATAATTCATCCCCTTCCAGAATGGTTCTGTAGAAAACACAATGTTTAGACCATGGTCTGTAGAAAACACGATGTTTAGACCCAGGCAGGTAGGTTTTATGGGGATTGTGCAGCTGTGTGCCTAGCATCCCTGCCTCTTTCTCTTTGGAGGACTGCTGTCAGAGTTAGTGGTTTAGTGAGCTAGGACTTCACCTATCTCATTATAGGATAGGAATGGAATCACAACCACAGGGCAGGGATGGCCATTACTTTGTTCATTTCTGCAGAGTGTAATGGTACTTAGAGTTTGGGAAGTGTGCAGTGAGAATAAGGAGATGCTGGCCAAATCTTCAGCTAGAAAGATAAATAAAAATTTTTAAAATATACTGAGCAACACAGTGATCCTACTTAATAATATAATCTTTCAAGCTTACTAAGAAAAAATTTAAATGTTCTTACCATAAAGATGGGTCTAACAATAAATAATCTTGCTTAATTATTATATCAGGTATACATAAACATCATATTATACTTCAGAATATGCACAACTTTTATTTGAAAATAGATTTTCTTTTAATTATTGTGGGTAAGAAAGGTCAGGTCCTATTTCTTGAAGTTCAGAGTTCTAAGACTTCAGATACAATCTGAAGCCCACCTACATAACTGCCAACCTTCTCCCTACAGCCACGTTGAGAAAAACCCTTTGAGGATAAAAATGAACACAGACCAAAACAAGCATGACAGGTGAAAAAGGAAAGAGATTTCAGGGGATACTCTTTGATCCCACCTTCTTGGCCAACCTGCGAGTAAGAAAACCATGCAATTTTCACTTGAGGCAGTCAGTACATGCTTGGTTTTCAACTAATTCAAACCGAAATTCTGTCCCTTGTAGCTAAGAATTGCCTCTTAGAAAACTGCTACCGGGCAGTGTGTATCTTGTAGTCTGACATTTTTTTTATTACTGTACAATAAATTTGTACAGTACAATCATAGGTCACCAATTACTGCTAATGGTCCATGTCTCTATTGAACGCATTATAGGACATAATGCTGGAAGTGAGTTTCATGTCAGGTGACCACCCACTAGCCTCTAAATTGTTCACTGTGTGAAATTATGTGAGCAGGAAGGGGAACATCCTTGCTCCATAATGTGAGAGCAACTTAAATTGTTCAGTTTTTCCACTAGGCTCTACAACGTATCTAGCTTAATATGCAAGCCAATTCAACCCCAGTGAGCAATACACAAAAGACCATTGCTTGACTTCTCTTACAAGAGAGATTTATATATTAAAAAAAAAAAAAAGTAAGGCATAGAACTGGTCACAAAATCTCTCTCTCTCTCTCTCTCTCTCTCTCTCTCTCTCTCTCTCTCTCTCTCTGTCTGTCTTTCTCCTCTTTGATATATGTTAGATTTACACTCCTTACTCTACCTAACATTCAGTGAAGCCATGTGATTTGTTATGACTAATGGGCCTGTGGACATAAGTGATATTTTCACTCAGGGACCAGAATATGAAAGAGCGATGTTAAGTCTCTTGAACCCTCCTGGGTAGGATTCCAGAGGAGGGCAATTACAGAGCTGAGTACTCACCTAACCTGCAAAAGATAAGGGGCTCTGGGCAAGACAGAAACCCAAGTTACGTCAAAGCACTAAAGTTTGGGGCCTGCTTGCAATTATGGATGCCATAGCCGGCCCTGACTGAAGTAAAATGTGGAAATTCTCAGCAGCCTACTCTGAGGATGAGAATTCAAATTACACACTTACATACTTTAAGCTGCAGGATAAATTGGGTAAAGCTTTTTGAAGACGATTTTGGCAGGATGTCCTAGCTTGTTATTAAATTATTTCTTTTTCGCCTGGCAATAGACTCCAGACAAAAACAATAAAGAAATAGAAGAAAGAAATGTCGGCATTGACAACCAAAGTTCTGTTTTCTAAGAAATGTAGCAAATTTGTCTAATAAAATTGCAGTGCTCTGTAGATTATGAGAAGCCCATTCCAAGTTCATGTCCTTAATGATGATTTCAATCTCCATCTCTTTTCTTTTTTTCTGTTTTGTTTTTTGATACATGGTTTCTCTGTGTAACCTTGGCTGTCCTAGAACTCACTTGGTAGAGCAGGCTGGCCTGGAACTCACAGAGATCCGCCTGCGTCTGTCTCCTGATTACTGGGATTAAAGGCGTGCGCCACCACCTCCCAGCCCAATGTCCATTTCTTATTGATTGTCATCGGTTATCCTTACTAAACTTCAGTTTCCTCATTTGAAAATTGAGTCCATGGACTTGAAATCTAGTTCAGTTGATAGAGCGCTTGCGTTAGCATACACAAAGCCACCAAATAAACCAAGTATAGTAGCACATACTTGTAATCAGTCCTGAAGAGGTGAAGGCAGGAAGAAAAGTTCAAAGTCATCCTTGGCTCGATAATGTGTTCAAGGTCAGCCTGTTTATGTAAAATCTATTTCAATTTTTTTTTAATTAAACTAAAGGAGCTGGAGATAGGTTCAGTGGTTTGACTGTATTTCCAAAGTCTCCAACTTCAGTTCTTAGCACTCTGTAGTGGGTAGCTGTTCCATCTTTGACCTGGAAGTACTACCCCCATTGAGGTTTCCTGTCACTTCCGGTAACTGTCACGCCTACAAGGTGGGGCCCAGACAGGAGCTCCTAAAACCCGAGATCCGGATGTGCCGGCGCTCTTGGTTCCTGGATCCTGGATGCTGGAGGTAGACCGAGCAGAGTTCTCCAGAGAACACCGCTGCTGGACTGCACTTCACCTTTCCTAACCTATCCGTTTACTAACTCTAAGTTACCCCACAAAATAAACCTCCCTTTTAACTACAACCAATAGCACTCATGTTAAACAACTCACATCTTCTTATGACTCCAGTTCCAGAGGGCACAATACCGTCTTTGGACCTCTGTAGACAACTTCACAACAAGTACATATCCCCATAGACAGAAAGACATACACATAATTTTAAAAAATAAATATAGATCTTTAGATTAATAATTAATTAAATTAAAAATAGACAAAAATTTTAAATGGACCATAATATTTCTAAAACTGATTGAATGGCGTAAACAATAATATTGGCCGTTAGTATGACCTTAGGGCTCCAAATGCATTCTGTTGTCTATCTTGCCCAAATTGACATGATAATGTATGTATCATTACTGATGTTTTACTTATTGATATATAATTATAAATTTCTTTTAATTTTTTTCCATCATGGAATTAAGCAGAATTTTCTCAAGGTATTTTCGAATAAAACATCCCCTCCTTCACATTTAAACTTGGGAGTGGATAACATATCCATATCACCTTGATTATGATGACTTAGATACTGCACACATACATCCCCTCCTCCATATTCAAACGTGGGAGTGGATAACATAGCCATATTACCTTAATTATGACTTACTTAGATACACACATACATTCCCTCCTCCATGTTCAAACTTGGGAGTGGATAACATATCCATATCACCTTGATTATGATGATTTAGACACTTCACACAGTAAGATTATTGTGCCATCACCCTTACACTGGAAAAGGCTGTACCTTCACTGGCCTTTGTGATAACCAGGCAGCTGCTGGCCTCCTGCTAGCCTGGGGCAGAGTTTTTCTTAAAGGGCAAAGAGCAGACATTCATATACCTCCTCTCCTGACAGATAACAGAAAAGGAGAGAAAAGGATTTCACTGATTACATTTAATGCCTTACACACTCAAAAAAAAGGAAACTTCTTCCCTCTCCCAGGATAAAGTGAACACCAGGATTGGGGAGAGACTTGTAGTGGGACCCTCATGTAAATCCCCGACGGTGACATCTCAGTCCTAGAAGAAACACCTTATGGGTTAGAGTTTCTCCCAAAACAGGAGCATGAGTTTGCTTTGGTTTATTACTGGAAGACATGTTGTAGTGATATTTTATTTGTCCTTTGATAAATAAAGCTTGCCTGGAGAATCAGAGGAAAAAGAAAGTCAGTATAAGTAAACAAAGAAGTCAGGCAGTGGTAGCACACGCCCTTAATCCAATCACTTAGCAGGCAGGATCTCTGTGTGTTCAAGGCTACACTAGGGAACAGAGCCAATTGTGGTGACACACGCCTTTAATCCCAGTACCAACCATAGAGGTCTGGAGGTCTGTACAGACAGACAGAAAGTGACAGAGCCCTGTAGGAAAAGGAAGTGATGTAGCTAGACAGAGAGCAAATCAGATGGCAGAACAGCAAGGCAATAAAGGCAGGGGCACACAGGAAGTAACTCGCATTTGGAAGCTGCAGAGTTGGTGAGGTAAGGTTGGCTGGTGGCTTTCCTTATTTCCCTGATCTCTAAGGCTTTCACCCCTATGTTTGGCTCCGTGGTTTTTATTTAATAACATTTTAGAAATTCATTTACAGCATGTGGTTTCTCATTCATAAAGACAAATCTAGAACCTTAAAAGATGTTTGTGACATTAAAGCACAAATCTTTAATAACAACTTCTGACATAGCTTTCTTTTTTTCCAGCCCTGTGTCGGACTCTCTTTTTCCAAGCTTTCCATGACTAATTTATTTTCCATTTTCTTCATCTCTAATTTCTCAGTGTCTTTCTGTGCCCTTCTCTAGGCCAGATTATTTGTATTTTTTTTTTTTAAAAAAAAAAAAAAGAACCATGTTCCTTAAATTCCTGGGATAGGGCTGGAGAGATGGCTCAGCCGTTAAAGGCTAGGCTCACAACCAAAAATATAAAATTCCTGGGATAACCACATGAAGCCAGTTAGGACTATATGTTCAAATAATCCCTACTTGTCCACCTAGACCAGACAATCCCAGCAGAATGAATCCAAGACTCCAGCCTGAAGGTAGTAGTGTGCCAGCTCACATTACACACACACACACACACACACACACACACACACACACACTTCCATCCCTGAAAGTTCCCGTTGTCTTTGTTTTTGTGCATGGTCTCACAAGACACAATTTGCTATGTCAGCTCTCCATTGATAATAGCTTTGCTACCCCTAAACCCATTCAGCAATTTTTTTTGAGAGATTTATGTTGCCTTTCCTCCCTGAATTCTGTTTGGATTGTCTGTAACCACTGGCTCAGTTGCCTCATCCTCAGCATAAGGTGTGGTTCACCAACCACTCGCCCTTCTAGGTGTTGCTGGAGAAGACAACTGTTCTCAGACCCATTTTTCCATGGAGGCTGGGGATGATGAGAAAGGATACTGGAACAGTCCCTAAACTGCCTGCCTTCCCAGCGGCCCCTCTTCTTCATCAAAGTTTCAATCCAAATGAAAGTGGGATCCTTGGAAGGAAAAGAGCAGTTTTTAAATGCATTGGTTTGTGCCTTGGAGCAGGAGCATTTCATCAGATTGGTACATGTAGGCAACATGATGAGAAGTACTCTAGATAAATGCACTGACTTATCTGATGTGCATTCCAGACATGTGACAGAATTAGCAATGATGTGAGCTTTGGGGTTTCGTGATTTTTATTTGATTTTCCTGGAGACATTCATCATTTGCTTGTAAAGCCCAGGACAGTTAGATTTCAAGAATAATAAAAGAAACTCTGTGGTTTATTAGACTAGTTCACATTGATTTTTTTCCTTGATTCATTAAAATCAGGTGACAGTGTTATTATGTTAATATCTATTTTTGAATATCAGAAATGTTTTGTAATAAATACAGTGATCAATTTTTCAAAATTCCAGTCTTGGGCCCAATAAAGCACCAAAATGATGGTGTCAGTGAGGGAGTCAGGGTTCCCTTTGGGGTTATTAATCTCATTAGCAGAAGAATTTAGAAACAGATCTGGAAGGAAGCTTGAAGACAGTTTTATTAGGATTAAAGGGAAAAAAATAACAGGGCAGGAAAGCTATAAGTTTTAGCAGCTGTTCGAAGGAGGGTGATGTAGGAGGTGGACAATAGGAAGTTGTGTCTCTTTGGGTATCCCATCTAGGAAATGCTGCTTTCTTGCAATAAGGCTAGACAATAAATCTGTAATAAGGCTAGATAATACATCTGAAGCTCACAAATGTGACTTTTCTACATAGATCAACTTATTACTTTTTTAATTAAAGAATCAAAAAATTTAATATAAACTTTTATGGCTGGTTTTTTTTTCTTTCTTTTCTCTTCTCTCTCTCTCTCTCTCTCTCTCTCTCTCTCTCTCTCTCTCTCTCTCTCTCTCTTTTATTGTATTTTCAAGACAGAATTTCTCTGTGTAGCCTTGGCTGTCCTGGAACTTGCCCTGCAGACCAAGCTGGCCTCAAACTCATAGAGATTTGTTTGCCTCTGCCTCTGGAGTACTGGGATTAAAGGCATGAGCCACCACCACCCATAATAGAGATCTTTTAATTATCTCTCTTTTCACAGCACAGCAGGTTGAGACTACACCAACCCCTCGGAAGGAGGGTCTTCAATGTGAACGTGCAGGTGTTTTGCTTTTACATGGGCATTTTCTTTATTTCCATAGGCACCACCACACAGAAAGCAGAGCAGGAAACAGGTAATGTTTGCTGTGTGCCCTATTAACAGTTCTTAGCAGCTCATTGCTTAGCATCACCCACTTAAACACATTGCAGACAGTATCATTCATTACTCTGAGTCTGAGGAATGTTTCCTTGGCATAGATTTTAGAGCTTTTATTTATTTGGTCATATAAGGGATGCCAAGTTTGTGGCTTCACTCAGTGCAACTGGGAGACAGGATGTGGTTCATCAGTTCTGGGGGATGCAGTGAATCAGTGATAACGACAGATGTTTCTATGGTAACCTCCCCCCACCCTGTTCATTCGGTGGGAAGACTCCCTCTGTGCCCACAAGGATTAATGAAGGGGCATTGACCCTGACAATCATAATGAGGAGAGCTGCCTGAGAAGGAGACAAGCTGACATTTGGGATGAAACAGGAAGGACTCTAGCCAAAGTTTTGAAGAAGAAGAAGAAAATATTGAAGAACAGGGAGATGAAATCCATTGCTTCGATCTGCTGTTGGCAAAATGTTATGAAGTCTGATTTGGGAATGCTCTCACTTAGGACCGAGTGGACTTGAAGAAACATGACCCAAAGAAGAGCATGAGCAAAGAAAAACCAGGATGACCGAGAATGGACAGTACCCCTTAAACTCTACTCCATTGGTTTAGTTTTTGTTAGTAAGTTAGTTAGACTGTTTAAATATTTGTAAAAGTTCCTTTTAAGGGACTTTTTTTCAACTGCAACTTACCCTTGTTTCTACCTCTGTGGAATTACTTTGATCCTTTCCAGGGAAAATGCATTCTTTTCACAATGTGGTAACAGCAACATTTTATTCTGTGTACAGAGGTAGACAGAGGTCCATTGTACAAGCCGATAGAGTGACCTGAAGAGCCTAAGATCTGACTCTGATGCCAGCCTTGGGAAAATTAGAGGCACAAAGGAAGACTACTATACCTTCCTGGAACAGGGTGCAGACACCCCCAGGCTCACAAGAGATTGAGCCTGATTGTTTAGCTCGATGTTAGTGTAGTGATCTTCAATATTAAATTTCAAGATTCCATGGAACAAAATATTAAATTTCAAAATTCCATGGAATAACTTTGTCTTCTGCCAGTTCACCACTAACACACACACATACACACACACACACACACACACACACACACACACACACACACACACACGTACATATCCAGATAAACATATACACAAACCAAGCTATACATGCAAAGGTTGACCTGGTATCCCAATTTACATGCTACACACCACATTACTACATGTCTACTGACTGACTACATATATTCCAAGAAGTAAAGCCTTACAAGAGGCAATTAAGCTTTGTATGTAATGTTTACAAACCTATAGTCACATTGTAATGGTAACACTATTTTGCTCTTTTAAATGTTCAGACAAATGGACTTGACACAAATACAATAAAACGTGAGAGGCGGTCTGTGGAAAAGTGTTTTTAAAAAAAAATCAAGAGACTTTCAAAACAGCGGGCCTATTCACAGTGATTAAATGATGCCTGGTGAATGCTGATGGCTGAAAGTACCATGGCATTTCTCAATCCATCAACTATTTATTGAACACCTACCTTAATAGCTATGTGCTCCACACAGAGGACCATCCTTACTGCTTATGCAGGGTAACTTATTTAATCTCCTCAAAGAAGTAAGCACTGTTATTAAAGTACCTGTTTTTCAGACAAATAAACCAAAGGAGAAATAACTGAAGAGCTCTCACACAGATGGTGAGGAGTGGAATTGTAAATTGAACCAACAGTCTAAGACCAGATGACAAGTTCCTAAGCACTGTGACAGTCCCTAGCCGGGAACTGGGGAGATGACAATTCCCAAGGAGCATATCCATTCTTCTGTTTTCCTAAGGGTGGGGGTATGCAGGGGAGACACGCTGTAAACCACCTTCCCATCCCCCATGCCAAGTTCTGGCAGAGCTTGGAAACAACTCTACTGACAGATGAACACAAACCTTGAGCCTAGTCAATATGAAGAGACAGGACAGCAAAGGGGTAGGTGCTGTTTTCCCACTGACCTTATTTCCTGTTGGCCTTTGGTAATGAGGTGGGAATGGTTAATCATGGCACACTGAGTCCTTTTCAGGAGGGAACTTTTCTAAGTAATTCCTAACAGCTCAGCGAGACATACCTCTGGTAGGTGTGTCGCAGAGCAGGAAGTTAGCATTGACTACTCAGGAAGTGCCAACCAGATAGAACTTGTCAACTAGATAGACTTTGAAAGGGACAGTGTTTTTCCATTAAGCCTAAAGTGTAGTCATGGACATTTTAGCGATGAGAGCAGTCAACAGGGGATACTGATAAGGTCTGCTAGGATGAGGGTGAGTGCCAAAGACGTGACCAACTGTAGGAAGCTGAGACTATGCTAAGAACATCCCTTTAAATATCAATCTAAACTTTAGTCGTTCACTAAACACCCTTAGTTTTTTTTTTTTTTTTTTTTTTTTTTTTTGGTTTTTCGAGACAGGGTTTCTCTGTAGTTTTGCGCCTGTCCTGGGACTCACTTGGTAGACCAGGCTGGCCTCGAACTCACAGAGATCCTCCTGCCTCTGCCTCCCGAGTGCTGGAATTAAAGGCGTGCGCCACCACCGCCCGGCTTCACTAAACACTTTTATAAACAATCAATCACAGTGTTTAATATATTGAGAGGACTTGCTATGCACTGAGCTCTATAATGAGTTTGGAGGTGGGAGTGCTATTACTATTATTGTGTAAGGAAACTCAAATGTTTCTTCTGGAAGTTGAATAAAGCTCTAACAAATTTATTTGACCAATTTCATGGTTAGGTTCGATGACGCATGAACTTCTGTATAGAAATACAACTCAATAAAAATGGTATGATCTTATAGGAACGTGTAAAGTGAAAACCCAGTGAGGCCTGGCTGCTCAGCTTCTTCTTGGCTCTTTTCTACAAACCTCCTTCCTTCCATGGCATGGGCAGGGCCCATTCTGGAATGGGAAGTCTTGTGACTTTTAATACGATGGCTGTTCTAGCTGGCTTTTCTGCTGCTGTGATAAACACCGTGACCGAAAGAAACTTGGGGAGAAGATTCATTTCATCATGTACCTCCAGGTCATAGGCCGTTATTGAGGGAAGTCGGGACAGGAAATCAGACAAGAACTGAAGCAGAAACCACGGAGAAGGCCTGCTTCCTGGTTGCTTCCCTGCCTTCCTTCCCAACTACCCCATTTCTACAGTCCAGGCCCACCTGCCTGGGGGTGATGTAATCCGCAGTACATTTGGCCTTCCCACATCAATCACCAATCAAGAAAGTTTCTTACCGGCATGGGCATGGGCATGGGCATGGGCACGGGCACGGGCCAGCGTGATCCAGGCAGTTCTCCTACTGAAGATCCCTCTTTCCAGGTGACTCTAGGTTGTATGAAGTTGACAATAAAAGACTAAGCAGTACAACGAGGCCGATCAGAGGCTGTCTTCTGATCAATTCTTAGCCAAAAAAAAAAAGGGCAGGGGAAATTAGAGTTAATATTTTCAGAATTTATGGTTGGCTTTAGACAAAAGTGCTAGTGACTGCTATGATCCACCATTGGGAAGGGAAATTCAAATTTCTTTGGCTTACCTCATAAGACAAAAAAGGAGTGAGAACCAGGGGGAGAGGAGGAGGAGGAACAAAAGCTGTGCTTCTGGCCATTCACTCTGGAGCGCAGTTTTCTAAGCCCCGATGCTGCTGCTAGACTGACTACAGTTATGACACAGCGTCGCTGGGCCTGGAAGGCAGCCAAAGCATCCCAAAGCCGGTACTTGTACAGTAACCGTGGTTTCGCTCCAAACCGCTTGCAGGTGTTTGCATAGGGGGCAGAGTTAATACCAGTTCACAGGAGGAACTCATGACTCATTGAGTCTGAATGCAGAGCTTGGCCTTGGATCTCTGTATAATCCTCAGAAGAAGAAAAAAAAGTGTCACTGACTGCCACTGTTGTGTCTGTGTCAAGGGTGAGAGTCAACCCTTCAGGGAAACACTCGCAGGGGTCTGGGGGTGCCAGATATTTTTCTCAGCCAGATTTTTTTTTTTCTCACTTTGAAGTTTTTATGCATTTCATGTGTGGGCTGCTTGGCTTCTTTCATTCAACTTTTAATTAAGGCGGGATGTATAGAGGAAGGTGAAAGGAGAGTCTGGGATCACGTTAAGTCTGGAAGAAACTACTTGTTTTACTGTCAGGGATGTGGTGAAACAGACAAATCGACATGATGGTAGAGTGCCGGCCTGGCATGCACAAGGCAGCGGACCAGTCCACAGAACAGCACACGTAAGCAGCATGGGGTAATCGCCTTTTAATGGAACAAATTAACAACATTAGAACACTTTAAAAACAGCTCCAAGATGACCCGGAGTTGGAGCATAGTGTCAGAGCACTCGGCCAGCAGGAACAAGATCCTGGGACAGAGAGGGAAGAGAGGGGCAGAGGAGTTTTTTTTTTTTTTTTTTTTTTGGTTTTTCGAGACAGGGTTTCTCTGTGTAGCTTTGCGCCTGTCCTGGAACTCACTTGGTAGCCCAGGCTGGCCTCGAACTCACAGAGATCCGCCTGGCTCTGCCTCCCGAGTGCTGGGATTAAAGGCGTGCGCCACCACCGCCCGGCCTGGGGCAGAGGAGTTTTAAAGGCCTGGCAGTTTCTGTAATGAGCAATGGGGGCAAGCAAAAAAATGTAGCCAAAAATGCAAGTTCTCAGAAACTGTCCAGACGGCCAAGGAAGTGCAGAGAAAGGAGAAAGGCAAGGTGAGACACGTCTGCCCCACAACAGGACTGTTCCTGCCCAGCTTCCTGCATTCCCTCCTGCTGTAATGAAAGGGCCTGAGCTGGAGACCCAAAGCTAGCAACCAGGTGTCAATCTGCAGTGGGTGCATATGGGAACCAGGGCTGTGAACAAGGAAATGGGTCCTGGGTTGCGTGGGTCACTTACAGTGGTTCATGAGAGTAGACGTCAAGTGGTTGAAATATTGAAGATAACATTTATTTCCAGGAAATAAATGATTCCATTTTAGAACAAAAAAAAAAAAAGACTCATATGTGGCATTTCTTGGCATCACAGACAGGACATACTGTTCTCAATGTCACTGCGAAAAGGCATGTTAGACATGGCCTGAGGTGCACCTTTATATTTGATGACAGTTACAGTGTGGCTTATTCATTAGTTTATCTTTCACCATTGGGAGGATTACTAAATATTGGGAAAAGAGAGGTTAATACTCTTTATAAAGCTTGATGATGCTTAAATAAACATCTTTGCTATTCCAGGCATGAATCCATTCAGCTCTCCTATTCCTTCTTTTTAGACTGTAGGTTTAACCTAAGGTTCAGTCACATAATGGTCTTACCCCTTCGAAAACCCATATATCTAAATGTGTTTCAAGGTACACTCTCAGACACTCCTATCCAACCATGTGGGCAAAAGGTAGATAAATACATATTTTTTTATTTTAATAAAAGGGAGGATTTATAATCTGTATAGTAACCTAGGAGGCATTTGGGGAAATTATAGGGAGAGTATTGTCTTCTGTATATGCAAATTTCTAAGGACTAGTTAGCATCCTTGGCCTTGGTGCTTCTGGCTGGCTTACTGGGGATTTGGGGTCCTGTCCTTTATCTCTTGGCTCCTGTCACTGTCTTCACTTTTCTGAGAGGGGTTTGTGTGTCTCTCTGTCTCTCTGTCTGTCTGTCTGTCTGTGTCTCTAAGTGTGTGTGTCTCTATGTGTGTGTGTCTCTATGTGTGTTTGTGTGTGTCTGTCTGTGTGTGTGTATCTGTGTGTCTGTGTATGTGTGTGTCTGTGTGTATATCTAAGTGTTTCTGTGTGTCTGTGTGTGGGTCTGTGTGTGTGTGATTGTCTATTTGTGCGTGTGTCTGTATGTATATCTGTGTGTGTGTGTCAGTCTATCTGTGTGTCTGTGTGTGTTTGTGTCTGTCTGTCTGTCTGTGTCTGTGTATCTAAGTGCTTCTGTGTGTGTGTGTGTGTGTGTGTGTATTTCACGGTATCTGCTTGATTTGGACTCCGTCTCCTGTTACCTTTCTTCCTTCTTCCTACAGAATGTCGTCTTGTCTTTCCAGCTTTTCAAGAGTTCTCCCCAGTGACTTGAATTTGAAGAAAGCTACAGGGTCGAGCTCCATGGAAAGCTTAGAATGACAGCGAAAGTCCCTGAACAGGGACCGCTCTCTCTGAACAGGGAAGCCTAAAAATAAAGAGCTGTCAGCAGCTGGGACCGAGTGCCCAGAGAACTATCAGAGACACGCAAAGAAAATCACAATGTAAAAGAAAGCATAAATAAAAACAGCCGTTCTAGAAAGGACTCCAGGGTTAAATAAGCACCAAGGTAGAAACCCGGACAGGGCCAGCCTCATGGCAGGTGGTTTAGCACGAGTCGCCCGACCGAGGTTGGGGAAGTTTGATGCATCTAAGAATTGAGCCCCTAAGAATGAAAGGGTGAAGCGAGGAGCTGGAAGTCAGCTAACCCTGTCCTTTTTCCTTTTCTTCGCTCTTGACTGTTTACGGCCTTGTTTCCCAGCAATATAAAATTCCGTCAGTCCCAAATCTGAATGGCATCCCCATCCCATCTGTTTTCCTTTCTTACGCCAGAACGCCACCACATCATCCCAGCTCCCACGCCGCCGCATCATCCCAGCTCCCTGCTCCTTACACTCTGTCCCCACGTGCTCAGAGCCCCTGCTTGTTTGCCCTTTCCCTCCTCCTCCTCCTGTCTGTCAAACTTGCCCTCTCTCGCTTACTTTCCTCGGGTCGCTCCTTGTTGGCACTCATTGAAGAGATTCTAAATCTTAGAGGGAGTATCTGTTCGCAGGCCGCTGAGTGGATCTGAAGAAATGCAAAGGGTCCTGCGGCTAATGAAAATGCTTGCTTCCCTCCCCAGCAGGACCGCGGAGTGGGGAGCAGAGTGAGGTCCTGATTAGCATATAAAAGACACCAGACTGGAAACCCCTCCCCACCAAGGCAGGCTCTCTATACCGCGTGTGCAGAAAAGCTATATGCTCCACAAATGACCTATAAAAGTCCTGGTCTAGACATTCCCTATTTGGAGGTGCTCTTTTTAGAAACTGTCTGCTTCCACCGCTAGCCACACGCTTCTGCCCAGTCCCTTGTTCCAGGACACAAGAACCTGGAAACCCCTGTAAGTGCCCAACCTATCCGGGCATATCCTCATACTGGGCTACAACACCTCCTGCAGGGTGGCTCTGCTCTGCTTAAGGGGCTCCCTCCCCTTGAAGACGCAGGTTTTTCATTCTCTTCATCAAGCTGAGCAATCCACGTCATTCTATGTTCTGTTATTTTTCATAGCGTGTGTCTTCACATGATGAAAAACAAGCGCTCTCTCTCTCTCTCTGTGTGTGTGTGTGTAAAATGTCTGCCTGTGGGTTGCTGTATTTCTTCCCATCTACTCAAGAGGAAGCTTCTCTGATGGTGGTTGAATAAGTTCTGTGATCTATAACCATTTGGAGTCATTTTATCACTATTGTTTTTTTCAGACCAGTAATATTTGGTTTTACCCTAGGTTTCTGGGATATCTAGACTCTGGTTTTTGGTCATCCAAGCAGTGTCAGGTATAGGTCCCATCTTGTGGAGTAGACCTTAAATCCAATCAGGCATTGGTTGGTTACTCTCAGAAGATTTGTGCCACCAGCGCCCTAGCATATTTTGCAGGCAGGACAGCATTGTAGATCAAAAGTTCTGTGGCTGGGTTGGTGTCTTAGTTCGTGTTTCTATTGCTGTGAAGAGACACCACGACCATGGCAACTCTTATAAAGGCAAACATTTAGTTGAGGTGGCAGCTTACAGTTTCAGAGGTTTAGTCCATTATCATCATGGCGGGGAGCATGGCGGCTGGCAGTATGGCAGGTAGACATGGTGCTGGAGAATGCTACATCTTGATCCAAAGGCAATAGGATGACTTTTTTCTAGTTTCATCCATGTACCTGCAAATTTCATGTCATTTTTAAACAGCTGAGTAATATTCCACTGTGTATATGCATCACATTTTCTTTATCCATTCTTCTGTTGAGGAACATCTAGGTGTTTCCGATTCTTGGCTATTGTGAATAAAGCCTCAATGAACATGGTTGAGCAAGTGTCCTTGAGGTAGGGTGAAGTGTCCTTTTGGTATATGTCCAAGAGTGGTCTAACTGTATCTTGAGGTAGATTGATTCCCATCTTTCTGAGGAACCACCACACTGTTTTCCATAGTAGCTGTACAAGTTTTGCACTCCTACCAGCAATATATGAGTGTTCCCTTTATTCTACAACCTTGCTGGAATGAGTTGTCACTTCTATTATTGATCGTAGCCACTCTGACATGTGTAAAATGAAATCTCAAAGTAGTTTTGATTTGCATTTCCCTGATGCTAAGTAGGTTAAACATTTCTTTAAGTGTTTCTCAGCCATACGAGTTTCCTTTAATGAGAATTCTGTTAGATCTGTACCCCATATTTTACTCGATTATTTGTTTTTTTAATATCTAGTTTCTTGAGTTCTTTATATATGTTGGATATTAGTCCTCTATCAGATGTAGAGTTGGTAAAAAAAAAAAAATCTTTTCCCACTCAGTAGGCTGCTACGTTATCTAAATGACATTGTCCTTTGCCTTACTGAAGCTTTCAGTTTCATGATCTTAGTGCCTGCACTAACGATGTTCTGTTCAGAAAGTCTTCTCCTATGCCAATGAGTCCAAGGCTATTGCTTTCAACTTCTGATTCACTTATCTCTACCTCTCAAGTGCTAGGATCTCAGGCATGCCCCACCATAACCAGTTTATGCTAGATTTTTCCAAGTTTCAGCAGAAGGGATAACATTTTTTGGTACCTGTGTCTCTGAAATATTGCTCTGTTGCCCTCATGCTTGGGTGGTAGATGGTCTGCATGGGGGATTCTCCTTGGGAATTCTGAATGCATTGCTCTATCCCTAGCAGCTAGGGCAACTGTTAAGAACTTCAATGTTCCCAGGCCAACCTGCAGCCTAGAGTCATGTCTGGAGTCAGTTGCCCTACCACACCCAGAGTCTATGTTGATATCCACAGTTTCTGGTACCATCGAAGGCCATAGGGATACCCCAAGAACTTGGCTGCTCCCTGGAGTCATGTTTGTGTCCAAGTACCCAGGTGATGTCAATCTGAGTGGTCTGCACAATCACCTGGGGTCATGGTGACTACCAGGCCCAGGATGCTGCCAAGGACTATGTTTGGGTCAGTGGTCCTACTGCAGCTGGGGTTTGTGTTGATGTCCATAGCACATGTTGTCACCAAAGTACACGGGATGGCTGGCTTCTGGGCTACCACCTGTGACCGTGTTGGGGACAAAGGAACGGACACATCGCTGCCGGGCCATGCCAACCTGAGTGGCCTGTGCTGGCACCTAAGCTGCTGTCGAGGGCCATGACTGGGTCTGTGGCCCTACCGCAGCTGGAGTCTGCATGGAGTTCCATGGCTCCAGTTACTGCCAAAGGCTGTACAGATACCCAGGGTCTGAGTCAACACCTGATGCCACATTGATGCCCAAGGATCATGCTGCCGCCAGGGCCATACAGATCAGAGTAGCCAGCACTGCCACCTGGGGCCATGTTGACATCTCGGCCTAGCAATGGCCGGAGACTATGTCTGGGTCCATGGTACCACTGGACTATGTTGAGGTCCATGGCTCCTACCACCATCAAAAGCCGTGGTACTGCCTAGGGTCTGGGCTACCGCCTGGGACCACATTGGAGTCTGAGAAACAGGCTGCTCCTGGGCCCATGCCGATGCGGGAGGCCTGAGCTGCCTCCACCCCCCCCACCACCCCCCCACCCCCGGGCCAGTGGTGACATCCAGTCCCAAGCTGCTACTGATGGCCATGTCAGGTCCGTGGTCCTTCACCTTGGGTTGGTGTTGATATCTGTTGCCTGTGTTACCACAGGGGGCCATGTGAACCATGTGTTGAACCATGTGTTGAAGTACTAGGGCCATACTGACCTAGTCCTGCCCCTCGCTGGCCAGGGAGAGCCACTCCCCTTTACCTGAGAGCTGACCCCGCCCCTGACTGGCCCTGGGATAACCTATACCGGGCCCATGACCCCAGCATGGGAAAGATGGTCCTGCCTCTAATAGGAGAGCAGCTCCCACTTGGGAAAGCTGGCCCCACGGCCCAGCCCCCACGGCCATAGGAGAGTTGGATCAGTCCCTCACTTGAGGGGGGGGTGGTCCCAGGCACCTTATCAAACCAAGGGCTTTGAGTTGGCACTCCCCAACATCTACTCCTATGACGTGTTGGAGTTCACCAAGGGACTGGTTCTGTGGAACCATAGCTACAGATTCTCCATGACTCAGGACAGCAGCAGGATATCTGCGAGGAGTCTCAGTGGGGTCCAGCACTGATGGTGCACCAGAAATCAGAGGCTTTGAACCTGACCAATAACACATTATACAATGAACATTTGCAAGTAAAGCTGTCTGTACAAAGAGTATACTGCATGATACACCGCAGCTCCCAACACCACTAAGATGAGTGAAGAGGTGATGGAGAGGTGAGAAAAACCCACGAGCCAAGCGGGTTTTTTGTTTGCTTTTGTGTTTGTTTGTTTTTAACTAATATTGTTATTTGTATTATTTTTTGTATTTTTTGTCTAATTTTTATGATTTCTTTTTTAGTTTTCCTTTGGGAGGGAGACATTACAAGGGTTAAGGTCAGATACGGAGGGACTGGGAATTGAGTAGGATTGGGGTGCACGATGTGAAATTCCCAAAGAATCAATTTTAAAAATTATGTTTAAAAAAAGAATTTCAATGTCGTTCTGATTTTGTTCATTGTTATTATAAAATTCATTACAAAACAAATTTAAAATTTTGTATTTACATCATACTATGGGGTGTGTGTGTATGTGTTTTAAAATTTGTATGTGTATTGGCATATATATACATACGGTGGTATGGAAGTCAAAAGAAAACTTTGAGGAGTCAGTTCTTGCCTCCCACTTCTTTTTCCACCTCCTGCCTGGGCTTGGGAGTGCTGGCTAGCAACAATATATTGTTTGTTTTTGTTTCGTTTATGTGGGTTCCAAGGATGAACCACAGTCATCAAGTCTGCATGGCAAGTGTTTTCGCCCATTAAACAACCTTGCCAGCCCTACAAAACCAAACAGTAAACATTTAGAAACGTTCCAGGATAGCAGAACGTCTTCCTAAGCCATTTGAAAAGCTCTCAAGCAGAAGCCTGGACACCCAGACTTCAGTTTACCTGCTAAGATAAAAGGACATGTTCCAGTCTGCTCTGCACAATAGAATGCAGTCATAAGATCAGGGAGCGAGCACTGGCACAGGACTCATTTACATACTTCTAGACTATGCAGGATCCTACTAACAGTTGCTCAATTGTCCCAACAAGAGTTTTATTTAAAGGATCCTGACCAGAACTATATCATCACAGGTCTCTTTAGTCAGGAAGCATTCTTCATCTCCCTCTTGACTTTAATAACCTTGACAGTTCTGGAGAAGCTGGTCATCTTTTTAGTTTTCCTTCTGATTTTTTGAGGTTTCTACTTGGTTAGATCAGATTAAGTTCAGGATGTGTGCTTTTTGGCAAGAGGGTCAGGAAAGTCACAGAATATCTTTCTCAGTGCAATGTCATGGTTTTCAACGTGTGGTACTTCCTTGGTCTATTCTTTTAAATTTTTCTTGACCATTGCACTAAAAAAAAAAGCATCTCCTGTAGCTAACATGGGGTTGGACAGACTTTACTTAATGCGGTCTGATAATCCTTGCGATTTGATTGGACCTACTTAGATCATCTGAATTCATGTAACTGTTACGGTGGCATTTAAGTCAATACTCTAGCTTGCGTTTTCAACTTACTATGTTTCTTCTTGGTTCCTTCTTTTCTGAATTATTTATTTGATTTCTGTCAAGGTTTATTTTATTTCTCTCCCTCTCCCTTTCTCTCTCTCTCTCTCTCTCTCTCTCTCTCTCTCTCTCTCTCTCTCTCTGTGTGTGTGTGTGTGTGTGTGTGTGTGTGTGTGTGTGTGTGCTCATGAGTGCAGGTTCCACAAAGCCAGAGGCATCGGGTCTCTCTGGAGATGGAGTTACAGGCGATTGTGAGCCACTTATGTGGGTTCTGGAAAACAATTGCAGGTCCTCTTCAAGAACAATACCCATTCTTAACTGCTGAGCCATCACTCCGGCTCATTTTTTCTTCTAATTAGATGATACTGTCTTAGCAGTTCTCCTGCTATGACAAAACACCATGACCAAAAAGCAGTGGGAGAGGAAAGGGTTTATTAGGCTTACACTTCAGCATTGCTGTTCATCACTGAAGGAAGTCAGGACAGGAACTCAAACAGGGCAGGATTCCAGAAGCAGGAGCTGATGCAGGAGCCATGGAGGGGAGCTGCTCACTAGCTTGCTTCCCATGGCTTGCCCAGTCCACTTTCTTACAGAACCCAGGACCAACAGCCCAGGGATGACACCACCCACCTTTGGCTGGGCCTTCCCTCATTGATCACTAAATGAGAAAATGCCTTACAGCTGGGTCTCATGGAGGCATTTCTTCAGTTGGGACTCCTTCCTCTGTTGACTCTAATTTGTGTCAAGTTGACCCACAAAACCAGCCAGTACAACTGACCCCTTCAGTCCTGGGCCTTCAACTGCCACTGAGGCTGTACCTTCACCAATGTCATTTCCTGGCCTCTCATAGTGCCAAGCCTCAGCTGCTCTCCATGACCCCTTCATGGCTTCAAAACCAGAACCACCTGGGTGACGCTTACACATTACCAAGTCTGGCTGCCAGCACGAGGTATAACCTTGGCCATCTCTGGAACACAGCTTCTCGGTGCTCTCAGGAAGCACTTCCCAAAAGGGTTCACCTCAGTGATGCTGGTCTTTTCTTAATCACCGCTGATATCTTAGCTCCAGCCAACCAGCATCAAATACCCCAGCAAAGCAAAATTTTGCTTTAGTAGTTCTGGAATCTTGTTAATCACAGCTGATTCTTCAGCCCCAGCTAACCAGAACTACAGGATCTTAATTCAAAAGTAACAAATGGCCCTGATAGAGTCTTTAAACTTCCCTCTCAAACTTCACAAGCCAGACCTCCATTATCTGCACTGCTCTTAACATTCTTATCTTCCAAGTTCGCACAGAGCTCTTAACACTCAATGCCTCTTCTAGCCCAAAGTTCCAAAGTCCTTCCACAATCCTCCCAAAAAACATGGTCAGGTCTGTCACAGCAATACCCCACTTCTGATACCAAAATCTGTATTAGTCAGGGTTCTCTAGAATCACAGAATTTATGGAATGAATCTCTGCCTTTATATATATGAATTTATTGGAGTGACTTATAGGCTGTAGTTCAATAATGGCTAGTTGTGAACGGACAGTCCAAGAATCTAGTAGCTGCTCAGTCCCATGAGGCTGGGGATCTCAGCTGGTTTGCTGGGATCCTAAAGAAGGAACCAATGTGCTGACAGGGTGAGGGCAAGCAGGTGAAGAAGAAACCATTCCTTCTTCCATTGTCCTTACATGGGCTTCAAGCAGAACGTGTGGCCCAGATGAAAGGTGTGCCTTCCACTCTCAAGGTCTGGATTAAATATCTGTGTCATCTAGCCTCAAGATCTAGAGCAAAGGTATGTTGTTTTCTTGCCTAAATATCTGGATCACAAGCGTGCCTTCCATTTCTAGATTATAGTTTAGTCCAGATACAGTCAAATTGACAACCATGAAAAGCCATCACAGCTACATTTGATAAGCCGTCTCAACTCCGCTATTGGGTTCTTAACTATACATATTTTTAATATTTTAGTGGTTTCTCTATAGTTCATAGCATGCATCTTTGTCTTGTCACCACATGCTCTCATTAAATTGCTTAAATAATGTATTTCATAAAGAATATAGTATTATTCAAAGTCATCATACCTTTTATATGTAAGAATATTACTACTGTGAATGTACATTTCTCCCTCTACCCTGTGTTCTTGTTGCTGTACATATCACTCATATATTATATGTAGATAGAATACTACATCATCACTAATTTTTCTTTAGGTAATATAATATTTTTAATCAAACAAAAAATAAACAAAAATAAAATAAATGAAAGAGTCATTTAGGGAAAGATAAAGAACTTCTAGAAATAGATAGTTGTGTTACATTTTTAGACAATGGAAGTATATCTAACTCCCTCAAGTGTTCACTAAAATGGTGAAGCGGTAAATTTTTATGTAATGTATATTTTACCAGTGTGAGCTTTTTCTATTTACTTCCAGATCACTGTCTAATATCATTTTTCTTCAACCTGAGGAACAATCTTTGATATTTCTTACAGTTAAATCTCCTGGCAGGGACTGGACAGGTGACTCATGGTTTAAGAACACATCCTGCTTTTGCTGAGGACCAGAGCTTGGCTCTTAGCCCTCATGTCAGGCAGATCACAACTTCCTGTCGCTTCAGCTCCAGGAAATTCGATGACTTCTGGCCTCTACAGGCACCTTCACACACACACTGTCATATACATATACACATGAATAAAATTAAAATAATTTTTCAGGAAATTCAATGACTTCTAGTGTCTACAGGCACCTTCACATGCACACATATACATGAATAAAAATATATATACACATATATACACACGTGTATGTGTATATGTATATGTGTGTATATACATATACACATACACATGAATAAAAATAAAATAATTTTTTTAAAAAATCTGCACTGAGCCAAGCTCCAGGAGTCCAGTTGAAGAGAGGGTGGAGGGATTGTACAAGCAAGTGGCGGGGGAGGGGTCAAGAGCATGACAGGGAAACCCACAGAGACAGCTGACCTGAGCTCATGGGAGCTCATGGACTCTGGACCAACAGCTAGGGAGCTTGCATAGGACTGACCTAGGCCCTCTGCGTGTGGGTGACAGTTGTGTAGCTTTGTCTGTTTGTGGGGCTCCTAGCAGTGGGATCAGGACTTGTCCCTGGAGCATGAGCAGGCTTTTAGGAACCTATTTCCCATGCACAAATGCCTTGTCCAGCCTTGATGGAGGAGGAGGAGCTTGGTCCTGCCTCAATGGTGATATGACATGCTTTGTTGACACCCATGGGAGCCCTGCCCCTTTCTGGATGGAGCAGGAGTGGATAAGGAAGATAGATGGGAGGTGGGGGGTGGAGGGAAGAGAGGAAGGAGGGGAAACTGTGGTTGGTATGTAAAATAAATGAAAATTTTAATAAACAAATAATTTAAATCTGCAATTTCTTCCACTTATTCTTTATCTAAGAAGTGTTTACTTATCTACTTTCATAGTTAGTTTTAATTGGCATAGAATCATCTGAGAGAAAAGGTTAATTGAAGAATTACCTAGCTCAGATTGGCCAGTAGGAATGTCTCTGGGACAGTGTCTTGATTGTGAATTGAAATAGGAGGGTCCAGCCCACTGTGGGCAGCACCATTCCCACAGCAGGTGGTCCTGTGCTGTAGAAGGGCATCTAGCTAACTATGTGCCTGAGAAAGTCAGCAAACAGTGGTCCTCCATGGTTTCTTCTTCGAGTTCCTGACTTGGCTTTCCTCAAAGGTAGACTCTAAGCGATAAACTGGAATAAATCCTTTCCTCCTCTGAGTTGTTTTTATGTCAGAGTGTTTTAGCACACTAATGAAATAAAACTAGGAAACTATTACTTACTATTCAAAAAAAATTATCTGATATAGAGTTGACAGTCTGTTTTTAGTATTTTTCATAACCTTTTGACATTGAGGTTTTTGTTTCCTTTTTTGTTTCTTAGAATCTGTGATAATATTTTGTACCTTTTATTCTCTTCAGTTGGTCAAGAATATTGTATGAGTACTCACTCATAAGTGGATATTAGATGCAAAGCAAAGTATAACCAGGCTACAATCCACAACCCCAGAGAAGCTAGGTAAAAAGGAAGACACTAAGAGGGACATGCATGGATCGCCCCAGAAAGGGGAAATAGTTAAGATCTCCTAGGTAAACTGGGAAGGGAGTAGTGGGGAGGGGATTGGGGCATAGGAACATGAGGCATCAAGATGGCCAAGTTGGAGAAGGGATGGAGAGGGAGAGCAATGAAAGAGATATCTTGACAGAGAGAACCATTATGGAGTTAGGGAGAAACCCTGTGGTAGGGAAATCCCCAGGAACCCACAAGGATGACCCCAGCTGAGACTCTCGTAGCAATAGTCGAGAGGGTGCCTGAACTAGCATTCCCCTGTAATCAGACTGGTACTACCCTAATTGTCACCATAGAACCTACATCCAGTAACTAATGGAAGCAGATGCAGAGACCCATAGCCAAGCACTTGGCAGAGCTCCTGGAGTTCAGTTGAAAAGAGGGAGGAGGGATTATAGGAGCAAGTGGGGGGGTCAAGATCATGATGAGAAAAACCACAGAGACAGCTGACTCTGTGGGAGCTAGCAGGAGCTCACAGACTCTGGACTGACAGCTGGGGAGCCTGCATGGGACCAAACTAGGCCCTCTGAATGTGGGTAACAGTTGTGTGGCTTGATCTGGGTGGGGCCCCTGGCAGTGGGACCAGGACTTATCCTGGGTACATGAACAGCCTTTTTAGAGCCCATTCCCTATGGTGGGATACCTTGCTCAGCCTTGATGCATGCGGGAGAAGCTTGGTCCTGCCCCAACTTGGTATGCTAGCCTGTGTTGACTCCCCAAGAGAGGCCTTACACCCTATGAGGAGTAGATGGGGAGTGGGGGAGTGGGAGGTGGCTGGGGGGGGAGTGGGAGAAGGGGAAGGAGGGGGAACTGTGGTTGGTATGTAAAATGAGAAAAATTTTAAATAAAAAAAGAATATTGGTCAGGTATCATTCAATACAAACTATAAATTTAATTAGTTTATAACTAAAATATTCTTTGTAACCTTACCTTTGACTGAGATGTTACATGGAGGCAATCATTTAATGTCCAAATATTTCAGACTGTTCTATACATTATGTTTATTTCTAACTTACACATATTTTGGTCAGGATATATACTCAGCAATTCCACAATTTGTTGAAATTTGTTCAGACATGTTTTAGGGCTCAGTATATCTCTGATAGTCTATGCACACTTCAAAACTGATTATTCTGCAGTTGCTAAGAGTAGTCTATCAGTCTAGTTGTTTAGTTGAACTCAACATCAATGAAAGAAACTGACTCAAAATAAAATTAAGACACCATACATTGACCTCTAGTTTCCATACTTATGTATGCACCCACACAGAGATGTGGACATACACACATACACACACACACACACACACACACACACACACACACACAGAGTTTTTTCTGTATAGGCAGGATATAAATAGACCTTATTGTTTAATTCAGGCTAAAAATATGTCTTTTGATAGGATAAAGTCAGTTTAATGGACAATTATATTTGGTATAAATAGATTACATTCTCCTACTAAAAGGGAGCAGTTCTTGATCTGATTACAGTATTTGCTATTTGTTCCTTCTTCCTTTTTTCTTGCATTTCCACTTTTCTACTTTTAGGTTTGAATTGCTCAGTTGTCTTTTTCAGTATGCATCTTTATCCTGTTTTCAATGCCTGTTGAAGGGACCACAATATGTATCATAAATTGCCACAATTTCATCACATTTATGTTTATAGCACGTCGAATAAAATAAAAGCTCTTTGAAGAACCAACCTTCTTCTAATCCACTCCTATCATTTTAATATTCTTGTCCTATTTGCTAAAGGTTTATCTATTTGGTGTATATGAATGTTTTTGTCTGAATGTAGATATGTGCATCTCCTGTATGCTGTGCCTGAAGGTGCCAGAGGATGGGACTGGATCCCTTGGAATTGGGGTTGTAGATGGCTGTGGGCCATCATGTGGGTGCTTGGAACAAAACTGAGATCCTCTATAAAAGCAGCAGGTGCTCTTAATCACTGAGCCATCTCTCCAGCCCCTATTTGCTTCTTCTGTATCTGTTCAGTCACATACTTTATAAGGAAATTAGTTGGATATAATTTAAAGTTCCACCATGCTACCTACTGTTGTCCTTTTCTTTAGTTGTTACTGCCTTTTAAGCCACGGCTGTCCCAAATCAGCAACTGCAACTCCTCAGGTACCAGCAGCGGTTAGGCTGCAAGATTCGTAGCCAGAGGGAATTCTGTTCTTTCAGGTTCTGCCTTTTGTTGTTGTTGTTGTTTGGTTGGTTGGGTTTTTTGTTTTTTTTTTTGGTTTTTTTCGAGACAGGGTTTCTCTGTGTAGCTTTGCACCTTTCCTGGAACTCACTCTGTAGCCCAGGCTGGCCTCGAACTCACAGAGATCAGCCTGGCTCTGCCTCCCGAGTGCTGGGATTAAAGGCGAGCGCCACCACCGCCTGGCCAGGCTCTGACTCTTGCAAATAACTAAACTTCTGTCCCTTAAAGAACTCAAGATTCAAAGGCTAAGGTGGAATTCTGTTCTTCAGAGAGGTTGAATAGCAAGTAGCTCACTTCCTCTCCTTGCTCATGTCCTCCCCCCAAAAAGCCCAGTGCGGCTCCTCACTCCTCCTTATAAACCCTTCTCCACCTGGCTCCTCCTTACCACTTCCTGTCAGCTGGTTGCTGAGTCAGCCTCCTGACTGCAGGTGGATTTTTTTAATCAAATACATCTTTGCATCATTAAATAAATGTTCCAGAGCATAAACAAAAGTAACACACCTTAAAATAATATTCTACAACAACCTACACACTGGAGAAAAGGATGGAGTTTCAGGCCTTTGCTTAGATTCTCATTGTCAAAATTCTGTGGTCCGCACGTCTTGTCAGTTCAGAAGCAATTGCACTTCTCTGTCCATGTTTCTGTTTCTACTCCATTTTGGTACGAATTTGGTTAAAGAGAAGTCAAATCTAGGTTTGGAAATATTTTATTTCTATTTCTTCAAATATCTAGTATGTTTCCTCCAAAAGAGGAAACTATATTTTATGCTCTTTTTCCTGCTTGGCATTGCTGACTCTTGTCTAGAATTCATGATTATTGTCGTCTTGATGTCATCCATCAATTGGTCCCTGCCCCAGTCTTGAGCCTTCTCGTCTACTTTAGCCAGGTTGACTGCTTGGTTTCTCTCAATGTGTTGTGTATTTTCCTGTCCTGTGCCTCAGGTCTTCCATCGAAGATACCTCTGTCCACTGGCCACCTGGTAAACACACCTTTGAACACTCGGCTGCTCGAGCATCATGTACATTTTACCCGTCTTCTCTTTCATCACCTGCCTTTCAGATGGGAAAATCTCTGTTTCTATGGGCTTCTCCCTTGCCCTGTCTGTCATATTGTCTTTGTTCCCTTAACAGTTTAAAAGCATTAGTTTATCTGCTTTTTCATAAGCATTTTCAGACCATACAACACATCTCTTTCCCCTTGATCCATATTTCTACCATAATATCCGCACAGGAAGATACTGAATTAATTTAAACATGACTATTGAATACATGATGGAAGGAAGGAACATAAAGGTTTATATTAAACAGTAGTGGGTGATTTTAAGATGGCATCTATTCTATTTTAATAGGAAGTAATATCTTAAACTGTGAACATTAACTTGACATGAAAATGTTAAGACTACGTTACAGAGCTAGAGTAAAATTGACAAAAATTTCTACTTGAAATTTCTTAATATAAATAGGATACTCTGTACACATTTTTACTGTCTTAGAATATATAGCTTAGTAAGCAATGTATCAGTGAGGGATTCTCAGACATCTGACCAAGCAGAAGAAACCAGAGTGAGAAAGTTCAAAAGAAAGACTCTCATCTCTGGACAGATGAAATGCAACAAATGGACTCCATCATGTCAGAAGCCAGTCACGGATAGGAATTTTAGTTTCTAAAAAATTTAAGACCAAGGCAGAGATGGAGGGAAAACGTCTTAAAAAAAAAATCAGTGCTTTAATGAGGAGCAATTTTAACCAATTAAAGTTTAGACTAATTGCTATGGTGATTTTTGGAGAAGAATGAAGCTAATGAGTTTCTGAATGTCAACTACAATTTTTGAGTGCTTTTAATTTGCAATCTTTTTATTTAGTGAAGAAAGCCTCGGAGACTCATTTTAAATGTATTCAAACTGCATTTTAGTTTTTCCAGCTGTATTTTGCAAAGAAATTCTACTTTACTATAATATCCCACCAGATTTTTGGAAATAAAATCTTCGAAAGTCTCCTCTAGGAGTGTCAAATCGTATACTCAGTCTGATTCTAAAAATAACTACCCAATGATATACAGGATAAGCATCTGGCCTTATATACTAATCCTACAATCTAGAGGGAAATAGTTGACAGATTGCTTGACCTGGGGAACATTCAGATAACTCCGCTAGGAGCAATGGCCCTGCAATTTTTTTTTCACATAATTTTTATTCTTATCAATTTTCACTGAAAGAAACTTTGAGGGAAATGCCTAAGGATTTTGAATTCACTATAGTCCAACTGTCTGTTTCAGTTAGATAGACAGTAAGCCTTCTCTATCCCACTTTCTCAGGAGCAAGTGGGAAAAAATCAGAAGAACAGCAATTTATCTTTTCCTGCTTGCTCTCCTAGATATTAATTGCAATAGATATAAAGATAGAACAGTTACCTATACATTAAATCTACTTCAGTCTCAGCCTTTACCTGAAGATCAATAGATGGAAAGCAGGCAACCTGTACACACACATAAATAATTGGTGCTCATCCTCATGGTAGAAGGTTGTGCTTTTCATGTGCTGGTATTGATGTTTACAGAGAAGGCATTGAAATGACTACAAAGTCAAATGCACCAATCACGTAAGCCCAGCCACACGCAGGAGACAAGTAATGAGGTCGTTTTTTTCTCACTTCCTCTTTGCATTCCTAACCAGTATTTTTCTTCCTTTTTCTTTTTTAATACTAAGGTAACATCTAATAATGGGGTAGGGGGAGAATGCACCAAAATAAAAACGTGAAAAACAAAACAAAACAAAAAAGCATCAAACCCAGAATGACTTCCTGTGTCTGCAGTTCAGATCCACACTGCCAATTATTTCCAACCTGGGAGAAAGGAAGACGGGGAACTCTGACGTGTGCGGTGATTGCCCCTCCATTGTCAGGGCGACAGACAACACGAAAACAAACAAAAAGAATATGTATTTGCGATGTTTTTGTGTTCCTGTTCATGGCCTGCTCGTCTAACATTTGCTAAAGGAACCATTGTAGGAAAGTCTCTGCCTTGTGAGGTCACTCTACCCTGAACTGAACAGCTCTAACAGAAATCACTACTAGCTCCTTAGGTGATGTGCACTGGATGAATTTAAGAGCTTTGACCTTTACAGTCTAACTCAGGGCCACTGATCTTTGAAATATACTTTACTCCAGATAAACACGCAGACGCTAATGAGTTCGATATAATTAGCTGAGCTCCAGAGGTCATTACGTTTAACACATTCTATGCAGATAATGATGCATAGTACCTATTATTATAAATCACGTATTGTGGGTGCCCACTACAGATGTTGAGGTTCTTTTCCTCCATCAGTATTTGGGGAGAATTTATAAACTTTGAGAGAAACTGTACCCCTCTTCAGTGGTCATTGATTATCAGAAAACTAGGTCGCTAATGCCTCTGAGATTCCTCAGCATAGCAGCCCAGGGTACAGTGTGCGTTCAAGCCATTTTTATATAAGTGCTTCTAGAATTTTTAAGAATCATGCCATGTATCTGGGTAATAATTTTATAGTATTTACAAACAAGGGCTTTTAAGTTTTGTTGTTTTTTTGTTTTTTTTTTTTTTAAAGACAAACCTCTTCCTTTGACATGAGAGAAAGCAGGCCTTGAGAGATGAAATGACCTGCCCAAGGTCAAACCTGGAGTTTGCAAGGCACCAGACTAGAAAGGCTTCCATACTGAGATGTGCTCGTGGGCACTGAGTCCCACTGCAGGGTCAGGATAGTCTCCTTGGCTTTACCATTCTTGTTTTTCCCAGCTGTTTATGTTGATAGAAATAGCCTTTGATGGGATATTTTCTCATGCATTCTCTGAAATATAACCTTTTATTTTCAAACATCAAGGTTTCTTTTTTAACTTCCTGTTGCAGACTTAAAGGTTTTGTACATTATGAAAGAATAACTTAAACTGGGGAGATTTACTTGGAGAATTTTTAAAGCTTATCAGTTTAAAGATGATTTGAAAGTTTATTTGTCATTCCAGATGCTCACTCATTAGAGACTTAGGCACTATTAATAATGTCAGAAGTTTATATATGTTAATACACTTATTTCTGGGTTTTTTTTTACCTTCATTTTAAAAAATACTTGGATATTCACTAGAAAATACAAGACTGAGAACACAGTAGGGGAGAAAGAATTTTTAAATATATTCATATTTCTTCAAATGTTTTTGTAAACAGTTTAAGAGAAAAGATGCAAAATGTATTATTTCTGAAAAATAAATCAAGACCCTCAGCTTCATTTGGGGAGCGGGATACACACGCACATGTGTGTTCGTGTGCTTGTTATTTTGAACACATTAGCAAAAGCTGTTTTGTTTTGGAAAAGAGTATTTTGTTGGTTATGGAAGACTGTCACCTCCTGTGTCTCAGACACTAAGCAAATGTTCATGAAAGTTCGCTGAGGGAGTTGCTTAGGACTTTTTCGTTGCTACAAAGTATAAAATCTTTTATTGTCTACCATTTACTAAAAGTCCCTAATAAGTCTAACAGAGACCTCAGGTTTAGGAGATCAAGCCATGGAAGTCTACAAAAACAGCAACAGAAAGTTAGTTCCTTCATTCATTAACAAATACATTGGCCGGGAGGTGGTGGCGCACACCTTAAATCCCAGCACTCAGGAGGCAGAGGCAAGGTGGATCTCTGTGAGTTCGAGGCCAGCCTGGCCTGCAGAGCGAGGTCCAGAAAAGGCGCAAAGCTACACAGAGAAACTCTGTCTCGGAAAACAAAACAACAACAATACATTAACTGACATTACAATATAATCCAATTTACTTGGCATTCTGTGCTGTAGAGTAGGCGAGGAGTTACACCCACATACCCGCATGCGCACAACTAGGTGGGAGTTCAAATACTGAGAGCCATGCATGGGTGCTTGTTTCAAAGCCAACAACTGTGACTCCTTCCCTTTCCCAGAGCACAGTCAGGCACGGTCAGCCATTGCTCAGAGACCGTAGCTTCTTTTCATGGGGTGTGGCTTTGCCTGTAGATCTCCAGCCTCCCAGTTAGAACGAGGCTTTTTTATCTCGATCACAAAGGATTTAATTGCACAGAGCAATTTAGAAAACAGTTCAGGTCAAGACAGATCATAATCTAAGACAGATAGCGCTGATGCGGGAGCGGGCAGGCTGCACCATGAACAAAATAATAAGCAATGAATAATTACAGAGATAAAACTTCGGAGTCTCACCATGTTTTTGTTCAGGATAAATGGGTTCTGGACAAGTCACCTTTAATTGCTAAATGCTTTAAAGGGCCATCAGGCACTGTTATTTTCTCTCTGCACTTTCATTACTCGAGAGATCATGATTTCCCGCCAACGCATCACGAAATAATGGGTTTAGGGAGGACACTGAGAAATAAATGAGTTGATATGAAACATCGTTTGAACAAATAGGGGTTTTTTTTCTTTTTCTTTTAAAATTTAACTTAATTTAATTTTTGAGACACATCTCACTTTACAGAATCTTCTAGCCTTGAACTCATTGTGCAGTCCAGGCTAGCCTGGAATTTATGACCTCCTGTCTCTACCTCTGAAATGCTAGGATTACATCACTGTGCACTGCTCCAATTGCTGTCTTTAACTACAAAGTTTATTTACCTTCACTCTTTTCATACACCTAATTGTTCAGAAAGCCATCCTGCATATAGATCTGAACCAGCATACTGGCATACACTCAGTTTGAAAGGTGATCCGCATACCAGAGTTCTCAGCCTGAAGGATCTTGCTTCACGACATTACCCTGATTCCTGAAACTCAGACACGTTACCTCAAAAAACAAGAAAGGAGTTATAAACTACAATGGCTTTATTCAACTTTTTTATCTGAAGGAATAGAGTGTGTTTTCTAGGGATGGAAAAGAAAATGCCACTGAACATCATGTTCAGGGTAGGTCAGCAGGAAGCAATACTGTTATAGATGTGTCTCTTTAAAACCCAAAGAAACTCAAGTCCAAGATTTAATCCTTTTCTTATGTGTTCACTTGATGCTTTTTTCACTGTGGTCCTCATCCTCTCCCGAGTTTCATATTAGAAAATCGGTACAGCCTCTAAAACTTCATTAACAAGAACAAATCCAGTACCCATTGATTTCTCCTCAAAAGCCACTCTAACCCATCAGATAACTTCGTTTTGTTTCTGAGGATAAGCTAGCCATGAAAAACTCAATAGGACACAGACAAATAACTAGAAAATGAGATCTGTTGAGTTTTGGAACGTCTGAGGCACTGAATGGGTCCAGAATGATGATGTCTAAATGTCCTCTTGTAAACAGGAAGCCAAAGTCCACTGACTGTGGAGTTAATACATTGAGGATCAACCGTAAGGTCAGTCATTCCTCTCGTGTTTAAAGACCCTGCCTCGAGAGCATGCGTCAGCATGGCCACCAGCACATGCTCAGAGGGTTTCTTCTTCAGCTTCAGCTGGGACTTTGGAGAAGAAAAAAAAGTAAGACTTGGTCCAAAGTCTTCCTGTTGGGGGTGGTGGGGACAGACTGGCCGTCAAGCCCTAAGCCCTATACACCATCCAGGAACAGCTGTTTCCCTCTTTGTCTGGTCTGTCAATGACCCACATGCATAGCTAACTACCAAATGACGTTTCCTCTTTGTATAATAAGGAAAGCTATCACTGACAGACTTGGACAGACAACTATTCTTGACAGTTGATGAAAAATATAAAAACAAAAATAAAGAAAGAAAGAAAGAAAGAAAGAAAGAAAGAAAGAAAGAAAGAAAGAAAGAAAGAAAGAAAGGACTGTATTGTAGGGAGCTAGCAAAGTCCTAAATAAATGTGTGCTGCTAACATGGGCGCAGTGTGTCAAGGACCAATGTCTCAAAACCATGGGAACAGCAAAACTTCCCTTGGTTAAGCTCAGAGTGTTGGCAAAGCCTTCCTTGGGCCCAGGGACAAATGTTGACAGTGTATGCAGAAGATGTCCACTGTAGCTTTCTCCTCCAGGAGGTTTATGGCCTTAGAGACTGATCCCTCATCAAGATTAGCTAAACCTGCCTCCTTGATCAGCTCTATGTAATAAACCTGCCTCCTTATCTATACATAATAACCCCGCCTCCCTGTTCAGCTCTGTGTAATAATAACCCTGCCTGCCCATAACCCCGCCTCCCCATTCAGCTCTGTGTAATAATAACCCTACCTTCCCATTCAGGTCTATGTAATAATAACCTGCCTCCCCATTCAGTTCTATGTAATAATAACCCCACCTCCCTGTTCAGCTCTATGTAATAACCCCACCTCCATGTTCAAATGCGTTTAAAATCATCCTGCTCTTCTGGGGTGCAGCAGCTTCTCCATCAGAGAGCCCAGCCCACCTGGTCCCAGCTTTTCTGTGCATGTGTTTCTGTCTGTCCTCTTTCTATCCCTTCACCACCCCAGTCCAGCCAATCCCTGGAGCTGTGTAGGATATATTACGAAGGGGGAAAACAAACGCAATGCTGATAACAGTAAGTGAGAGGCTTAGGGTTGACGTTTTCCTTCTGTGATGTCAAGTGTCTCATGTCTTTGAGAAGTTCTTTTGGCACATACCAACAAATTTGGTTCCAGCTCCATGCAAAGAAGGACAATTTGAGCCGTTTTCATGTATTTGTCTATCACTGTGATAATTGGCCAACACGGAGAGATACTACTGAAAATGGAAAAAGAAAGGAAACGCAATTATTTTCTTACAGTGCTTTTGAATTGAGACTCATAGAGTTTATTATCTAAAGTGAGGAATGTCAATATGAAAACTGATACAAACAGAGGGGAGAGAGAGAGAGAGAGAGAGAGAGAGAGAGAGAGAGAGAGAGAGAGAGAGAAAGACTAAGAAAGACAGAGACAGACAGAGACAGGATCTTCAATAGGCTGGCCTAGAATTAGTATAGCCAAATGTTCTAATGACATTTGTTTCTGTGATTAAAATACATTGCCAAAGGCAACTTATGGGAGAAATAGTTAATTTGCTTTTACAATTCCAGGTTGTAGCCCATCTTAGTAGGAAGTCAGGGAGGGGCCCTAAACAGTTGCTCACATCACAGTCAAGAACAGAGTGAAACAAATGTATGCATGTTGCTTACATGTGCTCAGCTCTGTCTCCCCCACTCTTCCACAGTTCTGGACACCCTGCCCAGTGGACCGGGTCTTACCACATCAATTATCTTAATTAAGACAGTTTCCCACAGACGTCCACAGGCCCACCAATGTAGACAACCCTCACTGAGACTCTTTTCTCAGGTGTTTACAATAAAAGCAATCATCACACCAAGTATGACCTTGAACCCCTGAGCCTCTAGCTTCTACCTCCAAAACCCCAGGATTTTAGTCTTGTGCCCTTGATAAATATGTTAAAGCCTGTCTACCCTGATGGTAAACACTTCAAGTTCATTTTGGTGTTACTAATAAGGGGGCGGGGGGAACCGTGATTGTAAACGAAAATGTCCTAAAACAAGGGTTATAACAGTTGCTACGTTTTGCTCAAATTGTACTTTGATTGCTTCAGGGCAACAGGAGATTTCCTAAAATTATCCAGACTATGCAAAAGAACACAGTATTGGAATATAATAACCCCCAAATGTCAAAACAACATTTTAAAAAAGAAATACCTAACAAGGTGCTAGCATTATTGTATATTTGTTAAGGGATTAAAACACATAATTACTGCAACACTTTGCATTACAAAAGACCTGAAGTTTATTTACGAGAGGATCATGGCTTTGTGAGTGGGTAGGAAATGGTGGAACAGACTGTGAAATCAACAAGGAGTTGCATCACTTCATAGGGAAATGTGAGAGTCCTTGCTTAAATCTGTGATATGTGAGTTCAAGTTTTGTGTATTTGTATAAGGCCTCATTCAAATGTATGAAGTTTTCATGCATTCAGCTACTTTGTCTAGCCAATGAAGTAATGTGCACTTAAATGCAAATTTCGCTTATAATAAGCTCATCCCTGGTATAACAATTACACAGGAACAAATTCACACTTTAAAAGGCACATCATTACAGCAGACTAACTGTATAAAGTTGGCTAACTCAAAATGTTATTGCTATGCACAAAATAAGACAAGAAAATCATTTATCTTGGGTTCAGTTATCTGACCAAACATGATCTCAAAAATTAATTAAATGGAAGTATAGTGATATGGACATGTTCATAAACCAGTAATAATCAAGCTTTAGAATGATCAAAGCCAACTGCGGGCTGTGTTAAAACTCAGATTGGTCCCAACTCTGCTCCACTTTGTAAATACGTGTTTACAAAATGTATTGATCACTGAGGCTGCTGATGTAGGTTGAGCACACTAATTGCCAGGATTTGAATCTGAAATGTTCCCTACCGGTTCATAATTTGGGGTACATTGTCTTCAGCTGGTGACCATGTTCTGGAAGTTTGTGGAATCTTTCGGAGGTGGAAGCTTGCTGGAGGGAGTGTGTACTGGAGTATAGACCTTGAGGTTTTATATCGTGACCTCACTTCCTGTCTTCTACCTGCTTCCTGATTGTCAACACAATGTGACTGGCTACCTCACACTCCTGCCAACATGCCTACCCAACAGTGATGACTGTATCCCTCCTTAAACTGAGGGTGTCAGGTTTTTGTTGCAGCAATAAGAGAATAATTAATAGACTGGGAGGAGGCAGTGAACACTTTTAATCCTAGCACTACAGAGCCAGAGGCAGGTGATTCTGAGTTCGAGGCCAGCCTGGTCTGCAGAACGAGTTCCAGGACCATCAGAGTTACACAAAGAAACTCTGCCTCAAAAAAAAAAAAAAAAACAACAACAAAAAAGGAAAATAATTAATATACTAGCTATTTCAGAAAGCATTTTATGACACCATGTCACAGCATAATACAAAGAGACTGTTTTCATGATGTTTGCACAAAGAGAATGTGACATTCTCATCAAAGTAGGTGCTAAGAATCTTCCTCCAGATTTCTTGTTTTTTAAAGTCTCTTTATAAACTCCATTATAAAAAAAACTTGCAAACAAAAAAAAAATCACACACAAAAATTAACCAGACCCACAGTCTATATATCTCAATGGACTTGAATGTGGTTATAACAGAAAGGAAGCCATGGAGTATCACATTGGATTTTATGTTTTTACTATCAAATATATTTTTATGCACTTATTCACCACAAAAAAACTAAAATTCAATGACAGAAACAGTTAACATTATATCCCCTTTCATAACTCACATCCATACTACAATCCTCCAAGTTTCTTTACTTCACTGTTAGTGGTTTAAAAAGAAGAAGGAGGACGAGAAGGAGAAGAAGAATAGAGATATATGTAAGGCTTAGATTCTTGACAATGTGGTCAGCATATAGACAATCTCCCAATAAGAATCTGTCGTTTTCTTTGCACAAAGGTCATGTATTTATGGTACAGTTGATGTCCTCCAAAGGTGTGCATTTATCAAAATAAATCTCAGGCTAATCTCATTCATTCTGGGCATCATAAGTAAATAATTTCACTCAAGGAAATGCTTAGAGCGTCACTCCACTTTGGAAAGGGGTATTCTCTTTCTCGTATACCTGAATAGTCAGCCAGAACTGCATGGTGGAAAGAGAAAACTGGCACCTGCAAGGTGTCCTCTGACATCTACACTCACACGTGTACACACACGATAAGTACATGCAATCAAAATTGAAAAGAAAAGAAACTGTTTCATTGAGTTTGATACAAGAACCAAGTAAGCCCTGTAAACCAAATGGGAGCTAGGGTGAGCCTGACCTTGGAGTGAGAAATGGAACCTTGAAAACCCACCTCTGCCGTCTGACTTTAGGCAGGTTTTTTAAGTTTCCTGAGTACCATATTTCTATCTGTAAACTAGGGCTGATATGTAACTTGCAGAATTTCGTGTAAATATTCATTAAATAAGATAGAGCATGGAAACATCTCACAGTACGGAAACTTTCCGACCTCTCCCTTGTCCTAATCACATGGGTAGCCCTTTAGAATGCAAAGTAGCTGTGTTTAGGCCAGGCTCTTCATGAAAGAAGAGTCCATCCTGTCTGACAAAAGAGCTTTAAAAACATTGCTCTTTTAAAGGAAACGTCATGTTCAATGTCCCCCAAACAATATCACTCATAGGACCCTAGACAAAACTAAACAGGATGCTGTCCTGGGTGATGTTCAGATATACAGAAGAATAATGATTTCTGTAGAAAGCAAATTGCATTTGCTATATTGGTTAAAAAAAAATGGCAAAAGCTCTCCATGGTCTGTGTGGTGGTCTGATGTTTAATACTGATTGTTAGCGGACAGGATCTAGATTCATGAGACAAGTCTCTGGGCACATCTTTAAGGGATTATCTTGATTAGGTTAATTGAAAGTAGGAAAGCTCACTCTAAAAGATGGCACCATTCTTTTCTGCTTGCTCCTGAACTGCACAAAAAGAAGAACGTCAGCTAAGCAGAAACAGGCATCTCCATCTGTTCCCTGACCGGATATAATGTGATCAGCTCTCTCGAGCAGCTGCTGCCATGGCTTCTTCACTATGATGGACTGTACCCACACTGTGAGTCAAAATAAACCCCTGCTTCCTTAAGTTGTCAATCAGGATATTTCATTACAGCATCAGGAAAAGTAACTAACATGGGGGGTTTGGGTTGGTTGGTTGGTTGGTTAATTGGTTGGTTGGTTAGTTGGTTGGTTGGTTAGTTGGTTGATTAATTGGTTGGTTGGTTAGTTGGTTGGTTGGTTAGTTGGCTAGTTGGTTGGTTAATTGATTGGTTGGTTCGTTGGTTGGTTGGTTGGTTGGTTGGTTGGTTGGTTGGTTGGTTGCTTGAGAGAAGGTGTGTACTGTAGATTGGACCCAGAGCTTCACACTTGCTAGAAGCCAATCATCATTTAAGCTCTGTGTATACCACTTGAGCTAGCTGATTGGAAAGCAGCAACTTTTGTATTTGGTAGTGTGACAGGAACCCTCAGAGCTGAGCGTGTTAGTTGTGAATAAGTCATCAGACAATGAAGCCACAGGAGAGCCACATGGTATGTTGAGACTCATTCACCAACACTCTCTCTTGGACTACTTCTACAAAGCCTTTGAAATTGTGGCCCAATTTACTCCTGCTTGCCCGACAGTAATAATCTCAAACCACTGAGTCTGAAAAGGGAAAGGCACTTTCCCAGGTTTTGCAGATACTGTTCCTGCTGTCTTTCACACAGTAAAACCTTCACTGCAGGAACAGCCATCCATCAAGAATAATGTACATTTCTCGCTCTATATTTACAAGGTGTATGCTAATGCATAGGTGGCTAGAACTCTGTTTTGCTTTGTTTTTCTGGTTGTTTTAACCTTATTTTACCACCTGCAATGTACTTTTCTAAAAGCCTGGCCTGGATGATAGGTTCACTTAAGAAAATGATGGAATACACTGAAAAACCAAATGTGTTGTGTAACAACAGTTTTGTGATTTTTGTGAATTTGCTCCTACCACCACTCCCTCACTGTTCAAATTGCACATACATGGGGGTTATTCAGAACATGTGTTGTAAGAAAAACTGGCCTCATGGGAAATTCATTTATATGTATTTATAGTAAAGTCCTAAAATTCCATTTGTATATAAGAATAGAGATATTAAAGAATACATTGGTGTCATCCTTAACATACAGAGAAGATACATTTTAAATTTTTTTATGCATTTTATTTATTTGTTTTGTGACTTGGTGTGTGCATTCACACAGTCATGGACATGCCACCGTGTACAAAGGGATGTCAGAGGGCAATTTAAGGCAAGTCAGCTCTTTCTTCCTACGACCTGGGTCTTGGGGATTAAACTCAGGTCCTCTGGCTTCGTGGCTCAGAGATCTTTATCCTCTGAGCCATCATCTCTCCTGCCCTGGAGCTGGTTGCTTTCATGGACGGCTTCTGTTCCACCATTAGCAGTCATCTGACCTTAGGCAGTCATTCCTTACTACTGAGCAAGAAAGTAAAGAAGGATCCTCAAGTACTGCACTGACTGACTGACTGACTGACTGACTGTTTGTTTGTTTGTTTGTTTTTAGGGGAAAGATTTTTATGTGTAGCTCTGGCTGACCTGGAATTCGCTCTGTAGACCAGGCTGGCCTCAAACTCAGAGACCCACCTTCCTCTGCCGCCCAAGTGCTGGAATGAAAGGTCAGTGCCAGCATGTTGGGCTTGTTTTTGTTTTCTTGAGATGATATCTCACTATGCAGCTCAAGCTGGACTTAAACTAAAGATCCTGGTACTTCTTGCCTACCAAGTGCTAAGATTCCAAGTGCACACCATTACACCAAGCCTATTAAAATATATTCTAAGTTTTAAAGTATTGAGGGAGTTTCATAATCTGTGGATATTCAAGATTCAAGTATCGCCTCTGTTACTTATACTGATGTGACTTTTACAAGCAGTTTAGTCTTAGCCCAAATCATGGTTCTCTCTGTGTGTGTGTGTGGGGGGGGGTATCTGCACATCCTGGTTAATCTTGTATATTCTTGGATTTTTTGTTCATTACTTTATATATTTTACGTGTGCATGTGTGTGTGAGAGAGAGAGAGATAGAGAGGAGGGGTAAGGAGAGAGAGAGAGTGTGTGTGCCTGAGTGTGAAGGTCAGACTTGTAGAAGTCAGTTCTCTCCTTCTTCCATGTAGGTCCTGGGGATTGCAATTGCTTCATCTGACTTAGCAACACCTTTACGTGCTGGGACATCTCTACGGCCCTAACCTCATATATTCTAATGCTGCTCACAGACAAGCACAGCCCACAGGGCTGGTCAGAGTCTACCTCTACCTCCCCTGCCCAAGACACAGCTAAGAGAAGCTCTAGCACACAAGGGCAGCTGATCCAGAACACTGCAGTGCACCTCAAGGCGAAAAAGCCGTTCCCCCTCTGTTAGCTTTTTGCCTGAACTACCTGAGTACTTAGCTAAAGGCTTCATTCTGCCTAGTATGCAGAGGCCTGGCAGAGCTGCAAACAGAAATACGCCTCGTCTATAGCACCACATACCCTCATTACTGCAACAATAAACAACGAAAAACGTCGTGGGAAATGTTTGGCCACTATGACATGCCTGCTGCTTCCAGACTTGAGGAACTTAAACCAGGAGTGAGTTACAGGCAAACAAAAGCAAAGATCCAAGTCCTGACTGCTGGCCTCCACCAAAGCAGGTTTTACTGGTACAGTCACAATCTTCCTTCTAAAGAAGAGCGTTGACTTCCTCCCCAGACATGCCCCTAGGGGAACTGGGATGGCTTCCCACTACTCTCCTCTCCCAAGAGGACATGTGTCATTGGTATATATTAGGAGGGCTGGAAAAATATTAGTTTACCAAAATAAACTTTTAAAATTAAAATGTATGATAACGCCTTCAATACAGCCCCGTGGGTGATGTGTTAGCTTTGCTGTGTGTTATTTTCCTACTATTATTCCAGACGGGGGAAAAATATCAGGGACTATCTGGAGAGTAGGGGAAAAAAAATCTAAAATAGAAGAGCCTGAGTGGTAGGAAAAAGGAAAGAGAGCAGTTACAATAGAGGGATCCCATGCCCTCTTGGCTTTTAGGGGAGGAAAGAGTTATGTCATCCTGTATAGTCTAGTTCACATAGTTAAATCTGTGTTGTAGTCCTGGGAGAAATAGTGAACTCCAAGCAAATTAAAATGCACTGAAGGTCTGCTTTGAGCAGGTGTGTGGCGCACACCTTTAAGCCCAGCACTCAGGAAGCAGAGATGGGTGGATCTCTGTGAGTTTGAGGCCAGCCTGGTCTACATAGCCAGCCAGAGCAACACAGTAAGACACTACCTCAAAATAAAAACCAAAACACTATGTGCTTAAATGCTGCCAAAAACATTCCACAAATGCTTTGTCCCCGTGACTTCTATAATCTCACTGACACTGCCCAGAACTCATCCCCACTGGTTGGCATGGCTGCCAGCAATGTTTCCATTGTCCTACCAATCTCTCCCACCACACTCTGGCTACGAATTTAGCTTCCACGGTCTCAGCTCGGGCTGTCCATGAGCTTTCCACTTAGGACAGCTACTCTCCTGTGTCATTTCTTCACCAGCCTTTAGAAACATAACTACATACTCTCACCCTGCTTTTTTAGTCTCCTTCTCAAAGAAATCTCTAGGGGGCAGATCCCTGTCTTACTGATCTCAGCATTTCAATGTCTAACTCACCACATCCCAGACAGGAAGTACTGAACTAGTTTATGAATGAGTAAGGGAATAACACAAACTAGTTCTAACCAGACCATTGTTCTTCTGGCTCTCAATTTGTTTGGGAGATTTATTTCCCTCTGTAAATAACTTCGGATTCCATTTCCTCTATTTATAAAATTATAATAGCTCTAGGGAACATAGCAAAGCTACAAGCATTACGGAAAACAGTGCCAGGCGAGGGGTGAGGGGCTTTTGTTCCTTCTACATCAGAACGGGATAGGGGGCGTGGTGGAGGTGGGGACTGGGTGGTAGGGGGTGGAGGCTGAGTTTCTTGTAATCAGCGACACAATTTAATGAGAAAGTGCGTATAGACCTCTAAGATACCATTTGGTTTCTTCTTGCTGGGAACATGCAGGAGATAAAACTTGCACGGATTATCTTTATTTAAGCCTTTCTGAATGCACTGGTGTCTTCTTTCTGTCCACAGTAATGAGGATTTTCACTACAATAGCCAGCATTTTCCTAACACCAGTACCTCCCACACCACCACCACTGTGTGCCTAAAGAACAAAAGGAAAGAAAAGAGAGGAAGCCAGCTGGGAGAGAAACAGAAAGCCAAATATTGAGTTGCTTTAAGAGAGAAGTTAAAAAGAAATCTGACAGGTGTTTGTGTTGTCTTGTTAAACCAAGAACGAGATTTATTCCATTAAAAAAATACAGAGAATGAAAACAACCCTGAAAGTTTCTAGTTTAAGGTGTATTTATACCACTCGGGAGGAAAAGGCAGGCAGATCTCTGTGAGTTTAAGGCCAGCCTGGTCTACAGAGCTAGTTCCATCACAGCTGAGGATACACAGAGAAATCCTGTCTTGAAAAACCAAAAAAGGAAAAAAAAAAAAAAGATATATTTACACATAAACAGTCACCATAAACTTAAGGAAGCTTTTGGTAAGCATTCCACTAGTAATCATATAAACAGGAATTAATCATTTATTTTTTAAATGTGTCAAAATTACCATTTAGTAGCCAAGACAAAATTAAGACAGATTTTTTAAAAATTTCATGCACAAAAGTTTGACTTAGTTTATTTTGGATTTGAAGTGTTTACTCTGTTTCCATTATTTCTCTGTGGAACTAACTGTATTTTTATTTGATAAGCTTCATTTCCTTCTCTGGCCACAGACTTGCAACAGTGTCTTAGTATGAAAACGGAAATAATGAAATGGCATACCAGGTCAATATTTCCATTGGCAGCAGCTCTGTGGCACCTGCCATTACATCCGAGGTGGTTGCAGATGGGAACAGGTGTTTTTGGACAGAACACTTCAGTTAGCCTTGAAGAAGTTTCTTCAGACAGTTCAAACAGTCAGCTTCCTGCTTCTGATAGAGCGTATTTCAATAGTAACACACCTAATAATACCCTTGTTCAGCAACTACTCTCAAATATGAAAGTCAAACTCATACCAATGTAATATCATGAAAGAAAAAAAAGAAACTAAAGGAGGTAGAAAGGAAGAAGGGAGAGAGAGGGGCAAGCAGGGAGGACAGGAGAACATCTGTTATAATAGGATATAAACTTCAATTTTATTTCAGCACATGAAAGTACATGCCTAACTCCACTGGAGGATATATGGAATTGCCAGGTGCTTTAAACTACACGAAATTAATGAAATCTGATTAGTGACAGGGGGTAGCCATGTGAACTTGTTTTTATATAGCCATGGGGAGATAAAAAGGGGTGGAGGTATGTGTTACTAATAACAAAAGCTGATATTAGAAACATTTAGTAGGTGGGAAAATGCCTCCCCCTTCCCCAGGAAGTGATAAATGTCCACATCCCTGTCCCTGGAATCTGTGAATACATTCTGGCACAGAGCAAAGAAACACTGGGGCTGCTCAGATAGAATTGAGACAGCTAACCTTAAAATAGGGTTGTTATCCTGAAGTGTCTGGGTGGGCTTTATCTAATCACGGGGTAATTTAAAGTATAAAAGAGGGACCCGAGGAGAAACAGATGTGGAGGCAGAAGCCATACCAGTAACATAAGCATGTGAGGGGCACAGATGGAGTAGGAGGCCATAAGATAAGAAATACTGGAAACCTCTAAAAGCTGGGAAAGACGAAGAGGCCACCTCATCCACTGTGCTTCCAGGAGGGAATGCTGTCTTGTCAATGTCATGGTTTTTGCCAGTGACACCCATGTCAGAGTCTTAACCTATGGGACTGGATGAGAATGACCCTTTGTTGTATCAAGCAGAAAGGTTGTGATGATTGGCTACATGGCTAGAGAAAATTAATACTATTAGCAAGCAGGCAGCCTTATTCATGTAAGACGGAGAGTCAGCAAGGATGACAAATGAGTTTCCACGGGAGGAAAGGATGGAGCATGGGACCCTGGCAAACTGAGCTGAACTTTTAACAGGTAGTCAGTCCAAAGTTCTATTTGGGTATGGAAAGACACTGCGGCCCATGGCATTTCTAGAAACCTGAAAACCTGCCCAGAGGGATGTTAGGTTTTTAGCATTAGAACTTAAAATCTGGGCTGGAGAGATGGCTCAGTGAGTAAAAGTGCTTGCTGGGTTACCATGAGGACCTGAGTTCAGATCCTCAGCAGTTATGTAAAAGGCCAGGTGTGGCTTATGCCCTTAAACCCCAGCATTCAGAGGTAAGGAAGGGAAGGACGGAGGCAGGAGGATGACTGGAGCTGGGTGGCTGGCAGCCTGACAAACTAATGTCCCCTCTGGCCTATACACACACACACACACACACACACACACACACACACACACACACACACACACACACACACACACACACAGGTTGTAATCCATAAGCGATTTTTGACCACTGCATCAGATGAATAGCTATTTTGAAAACGTTGACCAGTGTGCGATGATGCTCCAATGGTCCTTTCAATGTCCTCCGTTGGGTCCAAATACACCTATGCTATCTATACTTTGCCATTCTTTTCCTTTCGATACTTGACTGTTTTCTTCTGGCTGGGCCTTTGTTCCTGTCACAGCCTGTCTCCTGGTGACACTGTGCCAACCCACGTGGTACCCTTATACCCATATCTTTCCGTTTTTTCCTCTCCCGTCTTCTGCAGTTATAGGCACAGATCTCACTTTGCCTGTGTCAGAAGCCTCCCAAACACACGGCAGAACCTTTAAACCACCAATCCTCTTTTTGAGGTATTTGCACAATAAGAAAGATTCTAATTTATTTTTTATGAAACAAGGCTTCAAATAGTCCTGACTGGCCTTGAACTTTCTTTGTTGCCGAGGCTGGCCTTGAACTCCTGTTCCTCCTGCTTTCACCTTCCCTAAGGACCTGTACTAGCATGCCCAAAAGTTCTGATGTGTGTACCCACATTGCATTCACTTCTGTTTTCTTCTTTCTTCCACAGCGTCTTTGAAAATCTTTCTTTTGGCTGTTTGGACACATGATTTTTTGGTTCTAGACTTCTGAGTTTCCCATATGTGCCGCTCCCTCAGCACGTAGTTCTAAAGGTCAGAACCATTGCCTGCTCCGGAAGGGTCTCTGACCAGTGCTGAGAGAGGAACTAATGATGAATCAGGAGGAGACACTTTGTTGACTCTTCCATTAGAAAACCACACAATGTTTTAATGTTTGTAGTGGGTTCTTTTGACTTTTATTTTCGGAAACAAAGTCTCCTCAGGCCCCAGGCAACCCTCAACCTATAGAGCAGGTGTGAGCTTTGAATTCCCCTGCCTCCTGCCCAAGGGCTGGTGCCTCCATGCCCATCTTTTTATTTATTTTTTTCTTTCTTTCATTTAACCTGTGAATTTATAATTTTTGAAACAAAGTCGGTCACTATTTCTTAAAGTATTTCTTTTTCCGCTTTGTTCCCTATGAGAACTTCAACTGCATCTATACTATGCCATTTGACATTTTCCTGGAAATAACTGATATACTATTAATTTTCTTTTGTGTGTGCTCACACACGTCATGGATGTGGACTCATGTAGAGACCACAGGTGGATATTCGGTGTCTTTCTCAGTTGCTTCCGACCTTGTGGGTTGTTTTGCTGTGTTTGTGTTTGTTTGTTTGATTTGTGTTTGTTTGTTTCTTTTTGAGCTGTGTAGCTCTGGCTGTTCTGGAATTCACTCTGTAGACCAGGCTGTCTTCAAACTCGCAGAGATCTGCCTGCCTCTGCCTCCTGAGTGCTGAGATTAAAGCCTATGCCACCACCACCTGGCCACTGAGCTTGTTTTTTGAGGCAGGGTCTCTCACTGACCCTGGAGCTCACTGGTTTGACTAGACTAGCTGTCCAGCAAACCCTAGGGTTCCTCTTGTCTCTACCTCCCCAGCACTGGGATGACAGGGGTGTGACACCTTGCCTTGCCCAGATTTTTACATAGATGCAGGGGATCCAAACTTAGGTTTGTTTGTTTGTTTGTTTGTTTGAGACAGGGTTTCTTTGTGTAGCCTTGGCCATTCTGGAACTCGCTCTGTAGACCAGGCTGGCCTCGAACTCACAGATCTGCCTGCCTCTGCCTCCTAAGTGCTGGGATCAAAGGTGTGTGGCACCACTGTGCAGCTTCTTTTACTGTTTTTTTGTTTTGGTTGGTTTGGTTTGGTTTTTCAAGACAGGGTTTCTCTGTGTACTTTTGGTGCCTGTCCTGGATCTCGCTCTGTAGACTAGGCTGGCTTCTTTTACTTCTTATAAAATACCCTTTCCTCATCTTTTTGCACCTACTAGTTGCTCTAGTAGAAACTGTTATCAGTTCGGCTTTAGATTCTTTTTGCCATTATGGTCTGGAAACATTTTTCCATGTACACAGTGTGAATTTGGCTACCTACTTCCTTTCTTTGTTTATATATATATATATATATATATATATATATATATTATATATGTGTGTGTGTGTGTGTGTGTGTGTGTGTGTGTGTGTGTGTGTGTATGTGTATGTACATACTTTCAAATATCAACCTTTTATTCAGGTTCTGTTTGTCAGGTTATTTTTCCTTTGGGATTGATAATCTATGGAAGTTTTTTAAGTGGCTGTGCTCCTCAGCTGGGATGTTGTATTGTTCTGGGATATCCTCTGCACTAAAGTTGGAATTCCCCACTCTGTTGTCTCCCATTAGAATTGTGCAAATTCTTAACATCGTACACCAAGTCCTACCATGTATCGATTAAATGGACATGTGCACAAGTGGGAGTCAAGTACCAGTGGGATTTCTCGTTTCTTTTGTTCATATTTCTTGCTCTTTTAAAGTGTCCAGGTGACTCCAAGGTGTGTGGATTGGGATCTAACTCTCCAGGTATACTGGATTTCCTGTCAGGCAATGAGTACATGGCATTACGTCAATCCAATATGATTGAAAAGGAGATCTAGATACCTGGGGTGGGGGTGCACCTCTAACTCTACCCACCTACCCACCCACACTCCCAAACATCCCAAAGTTAAATCCTCATTTTCTACCTTTAATTACCCTGGACCGAATCACCATCAGTAGAAGATGCTCCTTAGTTAATCTATGCTGCCGAGAGAACCAGTTAAAAATCTCCAAGCTTACACTCTAAACTAAACCAGAAGCTGTTAGGGAGGGAGAGACCCAGTGTTAGCACTTCTTACAATACGTAGATATTTCCACTGTGCAGCAAGGTTGAGTACCACTGTCCCGGTAATTTGGATAATGAGGGGTGATGACTCAACTCCGCACGGTCACATTGACCCCGCCTGTTTCTCTTAGTGCCCCAGAAGGAAAGAACTGATTTACTGCCTGGCACTGAGTCCTGAAGACACCGGAGTGAAGGTTCTGAGTAGGGATTGGGAGTTGTGAGGATCGGGAGGTGGCACTGTTTGTGCCAAGATAATGGAAGCCAGTGGGGAAGGAACAGGTTACAAGTGTGTCCTGTGTACTTCACCTTCTGAACACTCCATACACTACATTCTGCCCCGGCTGAAACTAACTTCATACACACGCACGCGCGCGCACACACACACACACACACACACACACATGTTTGCACATATACCTTAACATATTGCAAGAAGGGAACTGAGTGGCGATGCCCCAGGGTTTTGTCATGTTTTCATTTTTCCTGTTTTTCTTTCTAGGAAGCTAAAAATGGAAAGTTTCCACAACTGATGTACTGCAGTATCTTGGTTTAAACTATCATAAAAATTGGTACATATTAAAATCATTCTAAAATTAGGTTAAATAAGAGCTTTGCATGTTATGAAAAGCAGAGGTTCTGGGTTTAGCTGAAATTTTCCTCTTGGGGCATTTGTGGGACATTTGAAAGTCTTGCAAGATACTGGACAGTGAGTTATATACAAGTGCACTGTACACTGAGACATCAGTCATCCCTGCCTCCTGCTCCATCCCCTGAGCTATAGTACATTGTGCCAAAATGTGAGTGGTCTTGCAATCCCTGAAAAATTTGATGCTCATCCTAAGAGTCAGTGAAAAATGCCAAAGGCTTTTAAAAAGTGGAAACATGAGGTTCAATCAAATAGTACCAAATACAGGTGGGTGTTACAATTTGGTTTCTGTTGCTGTGATAAAACACCATGATAAGAAGCACCTTGGGAAAGAAGAGTTTACTTAATCTTACAGGTTACGTTCCATCCTCAAGGGAAATCAGGGCAGGAATTCCCGCAGGACAGGACCTTGGAGCAGAAATCATGGAGGAATGCTGTTCCTGTTTACTTCTTGCTCCCTGCTTCTGCTTGGGTAGCCTTCTTATGCAACCTACAGCCAGCTGCCCGGGGATGGCACCACCCCACAGTGACGGAGGTGCCTTCTTCAGCAATTAGCAATCCAGAAATTTTTCCCACAGACATGCCCATAGGCCAACCTGATGGAGACAATTCCTCAGCTGAAGTTCCCACTTCCCAGGTGTGTCAAGTTGACAGACAAGATTAGCCATGGCACTGGGGATCAGCTCCCTAAGGGAGACATCTTAGTAAAAGCATAGCATTACCAAAGTCTATTTAAGAACATGGTAAAGAGTTGACAGGAAAGAACATGCCAGCTGGTTATTGTTATGGAATCATGTTTTCGTACACTGTGAAGATGTGTTTTGCCAAGGTACCTTCGGATTGGTTTAATAAAAGGCTAAATGGCCAATCGCTAGGCAGGCAGAGGTTAGGGGGGACTTGTGGAAAAGGGACTTGTGGAAAAAAGAGAGGGCAGGGAAGAAGGTGAGTGGAGTCATCAGCCAGACACAGAGAAAGCAGGAAATGAACATGCCATGCTGAAAAAGGTACCACCATATGGTAGAGTGTAGATAAGAAATATGGGTTAATTGAAGTTGAAAGAGCTAGCTAGTAACAAGCCTAAGCTATTGGCCAAGCATTTATAATTAATAATGTCTCTGTGTGATTATTTGAGAGCAGGTGGTAGGATAGAAAACTGCACCTATAGATTATCTTGTGCTAAATGGTAAGCCCTGAAAACACACATACAAGTGACATTATACAGACAGAGCAGGTTGTGTTTATATATTTAGGAATATGCATGTCTATACATATATGTATACATATACTTATACATATACATATATGTATGCAGCAACAATGAAAAAAGAGGCCATAGGTTTGAAAGAGAGCCAGGAGGGGTTTATGGAATGGTTTATCAGGAGGAAAGGCAACAGGGAAATATTATAATATCAAAAACTAAAATAAATAATTTTAAAAAGAGTAGACAGGAAATACATAGATAATAGCCAGACAAATCAAAAGAGTGTCTTAATTACTTTCTACTGCTATGAAGAGACACCATGATCAAGACAACTTATAAAAGAGAGCACTTGGTTGGGGCCTCGTTTACCATTTCAGAGGGTGAGTCCATGACCACCATGACAGTAAATATGGCAACAAATATGGCAGCACACAGGCAGGCTTGGTGTTGGAGCAGCTGTGAGAGCTCACACCTGATCCGTTAGCATGAGGCTGATAGAAAAAGCTAACTGGGAATGGGATAGGTGTTTGAAACCTCAGAGCCCACCTTCCATCCCCAACACACCTCCTCCGACAAGCCCACACCTCCTAATCCTTCCCAAACAGTTTTATCAACAGAGGACCCAGTGTTCAACTACAGGAGCCTATGGAGGCCATGCTCATTCAAGCCACCACAGAGAGGAAGCGAGAGCACAGAGACTGCAGAAAGATGTTTGAGGATCGGTGCAATCATCAGTGCATTACATCATCAAAGAAGGCCATAGCAAAGGACCATGAGTCGGGTGGTAGGAATAGAACAGATGAGAAACGTTTAAACGAAATCATCCAAAGAAGCCTTTGTTGTCTCTGGTATGTTTAACACAAATCTTAAAAGGTCCTATTAATAAAAACAAACCTGGGGCCAGGTATCGGGGTGAATGCTGGAAGATCAGAGAAGCAGAACAAGCCACAGCCGCCTCACCTTGCCAGTTCCTCAGCTGATCCTGTTTCCTCAGACTGGAAGCCTCTGAGTCCTCACCCAGAATGAATCTCAGCTGAACTGCTGCTAAAAACCTAAAAGTTTAACCAGCTCTAGTTCCTGGTTTTCACGCCTTATATACCTTTCTGCTTTCTGCCAGTACTTCCTGGGATTAAAGGCATGAGTTACCATGCCTGGCTGTTTCCAGTGTGGCTTTGAACTCAGAGATCGGGATAGATCTCTGCCTCCCAAGAGATAGCATTAAAAGCGTGTGTGCCACCATTTTCTGGCCTCTATGCCTATCTAGTGGCTGTTCTGTCCTCTGACCCCAGATAAGTTTATTAGGATGCACAATATATTGGGGAACACAATACATCACCACAGGTGTGGGGGGGCGTTGAGGGTAGGTCCCTATGAAACCACACACTTAGGACTCAAGACTGATATAATTTGAGCTGCATCTAACCTGAAAGCCTCTTTCCTATCATCTAGTCTCCCTGGTATCAGAAAATACTATGCAAGCTGCCAATTGAGGGAAGCAATTAAATAGTCCCACGCAGCTGCAACACCTATGAACCACCATAATGACAATCATGGCAAGACATTTAAAAGAGGGCCATAAGCGACACGCACATGTTGGTGGTCACTAACTGCTGTCTAATTGGACGTAAAGCCCATTCGACAGGAGGGAAGGGATGTAGTTCCTCAATTTTTAATTTCTACATGGATTCTGCCATGCCCTCCCAAATGTATATTTTATATCCCCATAATATAGGGGAATTTGAGGAGATTTTTTTAAACTCATCCCTCATGTATTTGTTATAAATGGAGGCTTGCCATGAACTCTATGAAATTATCAACAGCAGGGTAAATGTTGACAAAATGGATAGTTCTCCCAGGACTAGAGAAGAGGGAAGAAAATGACTAAAATATTAAAATTTAATGATTTCAAGGACTAAGGTAATAGACAAAATATAGAAAATGGAAGGTAATTTGAACAAAGGAGAACACAGCATAGAGAATAGAAAAGCATACAGGAACACAGTGTGGTCTCCCAATACTAATGGCAGTGGGTTTTGTTTTGTTTTTTTAATAACCTGCTTACAATGGAGTTTGAGAAATTTTGAAATGCCCCTTTTACTCCTTTCTCCTCTCACACACTTTGTGTCTCTTGTCTCTTCATACCAGCAGCTGAGTGTATCCCCATCAAGAGTAATTGAGTATAAACATTTCAGCAGATAAGGCTTTCTGGGGGGAGAAAGGTATTGTATTGGTTATTGGTGGATATTATTGCAAGCCTACATGTAGACACACACACACACAGAGAAAATTCTAATTGTCATCTGCAATCATATTACATGTTGTAAAAATGATTATTTTATAAACACAAATTAAACATCATACTGCTATCAGTAATATCTAAAGGCCATACTACCCAGCAAGCCCAGAGTCCTGAGATTAGAAAACAAGTTTGTTGAACATTTAATAATAGTACGTGATCTCTTAATATCTATTCCCCTTTGTACCTCGGGCAAAAGCACTCTCGACCTCTCAATTTCATGTTTGATTATAAAACAAACAGCAAAAATGTAATTACCTAATTGTTTCCATTAAATTATTATACAAAGATATAGTTAGGATTATAATCCTCTATTAATTTACAATATTACTTTCAAATACTACTCAGATGGGGGGAGTCTAATATTGTGCCCACTTATACTTTTCCAGGGCACTCTCTGCTCTCCTCTGACTCTTGGGCTTCCTGCACACTGTTTATTTCCTCCTCTTGTTGTAATGTGCCATCCTCTAATTATGTTTGTGCCCAGTCTGTCAGCTCTGCTCTGTTTTCGTCCTCCATTCCCTCAGACTAGCAGAAGATCTGTCTAGATCATAGAGGCTTCGCTTTCTCGGTATGAAAGGAGTCTAGTGTTTCCAAGCAATACTGCAAGCTGACACTATTGTAATAAGCCAAGGCCAAAGTGAGAAAAGGAAGGGCCAGGCAAAAAGGCCGGACTGTAGTAGGTTAGCTTATTGATACTGAGACTTCTGGCCATAACTTTATTTGAAATTTCTACTCCGTGGTCTGTCTTATAGCTGATGATTCTCCACTTTGATCTTGCTCAAAAATACGTTTTGTTTCATTTAATTTTGTGTGTACGAGTACTTTGCCTGCATTTATGATTATGCACGACATGCATGCATAATGCCCTCTGTTAGGTTTCAGGAACCCGGGGCAAATGGCTGAGGTGCCTATTTAACATATCAAAAGCGGATGCTGGCTTCTAGGTTCTGCCTGCATCCCTCAGTCCCTACCTATGACAGGGCCCTACTGGCTGGCATACAAGCCCCCACCCTAAACTTCTCCAGCCCAGGGGCTAGGCTGCCCTTGCCCCACCTGCCCTTCCCTATATAATCCAGCCATTTGGGTTGCCTGGTCTGTTTGGTCTAATCCCTTGGCCAGTCTCTTGGCCGAGGCTGCCCCTCTTGGTCAGCAGTTGCTCTCCCTTCTTCTTTACCCTCCCCCCTCTCCTCACATGGCCCAGGGTCATGACATTCACCAGTCCTGGGGAAAAGAAAAATTAAAGTGAATGTCATTTCTGTTAAATCATCGAGAAGATGATAAATATGTTTATTTTCCTTGTTCAGAATTTCATTTTTTGAGGAACATCAAGATAACAAACTGTGGTATTATTATTATGATTTAATATATACTATAGTATTATTTATTGGCTTCAGCAACTGGATGTTGGTTAAATGTCCTCTATGATCCACTAAAGGCAGTGGACATATCCTCCATTCCTACCCTAACATCCCCACAGCCAGCCCGAGCCTGTGCTCCAACAGGGCTTTAGGAATGTTACCTTTAACCAAATCTTCTTGACTCCAGGGAATGCCACATAGTCAGAGACACTGTGCCAGCTTCCTATGGCTGCAACTGTAAAGACACCCAACAGCACAGAGAGGCGAGACGACCGAGGAGGAGGAGGAAGAGGAGTGTGTCACAGTTTCAGAGGCTACAAATCAATATCCCGCTTTGTGCGAGGACTGCATTTTCTGTGTAGGCTGTACGGAAAGGATTGTGTTTGCATCTTCCTGCATTCTGGCGATAAGTGGCAATCTTTAGGACTCCTCAGCTTGTGGCAAAGTGACCCCCCCACTACCTCTGCCTTCCTCTTTGTGTAAATTCTTCCTGTCTGTCTACATATCTGTGTTTCCGAGTAGCCATTTTCCCTGACAAGGAACCCGGCTGTGTTGGTGTCTTCTAGAGGACCAGAACTGGTAGACTGAATATTTATTTGTAAGAAATGTAAAGTGAATGTTTCCAATCCAGCACGATAAAACTTGTGTTTAGGACAAGGAATTCAAATCTTTTGATCTCCCCCACTTACAAGACTTTTATGCAAATATGTTAACACCCTCCCCCACCCAATCAAACCCTTGTTTACACAAAGGTCTGCATTTCAGGAATTTGATGGCCTGGAGCACTGGCCCTCTTCCCATGACAAAGCGACCCTTCTTCCTCCTTCATTTCCTGTGTACTAATTCCTTTCAGACCAGCCAATCGAGTCAGATTGTGAGCTCTGCTTCCAGCCTATGGGGAAAACCAAGTGTATTTCCCGAGCGCGAGTGTGTGTGTGTGTGTGTGTGTGTGTGTGTGTGTGTGTGTGTGTGTGTGTGTGTGTGTGTCTGTTCACTCTTTCCAGCATGCTTTCTTGATCAAGAATAAAGTTTGCCTTCTCCAGACACTTAGATGTGTTTGATGGTCTCTTTCTTTGTGACCCCAGACCTATGTCTAACATCTCTGTGAATTTATTACAATTGCTTATGCCATACAGCCTAAGTAGCAACAAGAGCTGTCTCACGCCTGAAAGATTGAAAACCTGGTAGTTGTCCAGCCTACGAAGCTGAGAGCCTCAGCATTCCCAGTCTTGCGTTGAGGTCATGGAGGGTTCCTGGAGAGCTACTGATCCACAGTTCATGTAGGAAGTCTGAAAACGCTGGTTCTGATGTCAGTGAGGGAATCAGCAGCGGCAGCAGCAGGGTAAGTTAATGCTGTGGCGAGCCAAGTGAGTCAAAGGTGACCATTCTCCCTTCTGCTGAGGCCTTTATTGTCTGAGCTGCTACCAGAGGGTACTGCCCACATTGGGGGTAGGACTTCCTACTACACCTAAGGCAATCAAAGACAATTCCTCACTTAAGGCGTGGTGTTCAGGTGGTTCTAAGTTGTGGCAAGTTGGCCTTAGGCCCAACCATGACACCAGCATTGTATCAGGTATCACTCTAATATGAACTGTCCTGCCTTTTTTGATGAGATAAACGAACAAAAAAACCCACAATAGGTTGTTTTTAACTTTTTCTCCACTTGAAATCACAGTTTGAATTGCCTAACAAGATGTTACCCTGTAGATGTTCAGCTCAAAATATTTGATTTCTTTGTATTCTGTAGAACATTTTTATGATTAGAGAGGTCATTAATAAGTTAACTATAAAAAAGGGTTTTCTGCTTTCATTCCTAAAATACACATCAAAATATACAAATTCTAATAATGAAGAAACTTAGAAATGTTACTCATACAATAATTTTGTTTTTACTTTTAACGTATTTTTAGAAACACAAAAACTTGTATGTGAATAGCACTTAAAAAGTAACATTCAATTCTACTAAATATCCAGAGGAAAGTTGAATTAGTGTCCTGATATGGATTTAGACGAGGACTCCTTTGAAACAAAATTGAGCAACTTAGTTTCCACTTGAATAGAGAGAACAGATGTAAGATTTGAATATTCAATAACCAGTAAGCAAAAAGAGGTTGGGGTGTTTTTTCTGGGTTTTTTTTTTTTTTGGTTTGTTTTGTTTCAGCTAATTATACTAATTAAAATTAGAACTTCCACCATTAAAATTACCTGCAGCTGTATGGCTCTCACGGCTAAGGTTGGTGTACAAAGGAAACACTCCACCAGAGGGTAGCAGGAATTGTTTGTGATTGACACACCCACACAGCGCTGTCACTTCACTTCGGAAAGACTGCAGACAGCATAACTAATAAAGTTATTGTGTGCTCTTGAAAGAATAATACCATGTTTGAAGACAGTGTATTAACCCTGTTGTAAAGTATTGATTACACTCCGTCGTAAAGGAAATGAAGGAACAAAGGCAACGTGTTTTTAATTCTTACTCTGTTTGCTCTTGCTCGTTTCGTTCCATTTCAATTTACACCTATCTCGGAGAACGCTGAACGTGTGTCATCCAGCCTCAGAGGCAGTTTAATTTTCCAACACACTTTGGTAACAATTTGATGCTTTAAAGAACAGATGTGTAATCTAACTCAGAAAGTGATGGGTAAAAATATCCAACCTCAACTAGCCGCGAACTAAATTTGCTGTCTGCTTTTTTTTTTTTTTTTTTTTTTTTTTTAATAAAAGGCAAAGGGAGACAAGAGAGGTTAGAGGGAGAGAAGGGGGAGGGAGAAAGAGAGAGGGAGAAATGAAGGAGAGGCAGAGGGAACTGTACCTTTTTGTTATTACCTTTGAAGTTTTCCATGACTGTGCTGTGACAGTGCCCAAATATTTCTATAATTCCAAGTTTTAAGTGAGGAGGTTGCATAATATACTGATCCTCAGCAAAGATGATTGGTGCCTGGGCTGGAGAGATGGCTCAGCCGTTAAGAGACATCTCTTTGTTTGCTCTTGCAAAGGATGTGGGTTCGGTTCCCAGCACCCATGGCAGCTCACAATCACCTGTAACTTGGATTCCTACCCCCTCCTCTGACCTCCTTAGGCTCCTGTAAGCATGGTGCACACAGATATGCTGAGGAACACACACAGAATAGAACAAATAAGTATTATTTTAAAAGATCACTGGGACCAATAATACACTCGCAAACATTAATGACTATGCTGTGGGATGTTCTGTATGGCAAATGTGTTGCTCTGATTGGTTGGTAAATAAAACACTGATTGGCCAGTAGTTAGGCAGGAAGTGTAGGCGGGACAAGGAGGAGAATAAAGCTGGGAAGTGGAAGGCTGAGTCAGAGACACTGTCAGCCGCCATGATGACAAACAGCATGTGAAGATGCCGGTAAGCCATGAGCCACGTGGCAAGGTATAGATTTATAGAAATGGATTAATTTAAGATATAAGAAGAGTTAGCAAGAAGCCTGCCACGGCCATACAGTTTGTAACCAATATAAGTCTCTGTGTTTACTTGGTTGGGTCTGAACGGCTGTGGGACTGGCAGGTGAGAGAGATTTATCCTGACTGTGGGCCAGGCAGGAAAACTCTAGCTACACGACTAGTCAAAACCAGTGTGCCTTTCATATAAAAAGCAAGTTCTCCAAAAGGTACATAGTGTGAGATGGAGGAGAAACAGAAATTATTTGAAATTTTTTAGTTGGAAACAAGAAATTAATGAAACTTTCTATTGAGTCTGCAGAGTTAAAAGTTACAATGTGGCCGGGTGGTGGTGGCACACGCCTTTAATCCCAGCACATGAGAGACAGAGCCAGGAGGATCTCTGTGAGTTCGAGGCCAGCCTGGTCTACAGAGTGAGATCCAGGAAAGGCACCAAAACTACACAGAGAAACCCTGTCTCGAAAAAACAAAAACAAAAACAAACAAAAAAAAGTTGCAATGCACTAGCTGATCTTTTATCACATTATTATATCAAAATCAGGATGTGTATGAAATAAGTAATATTTATATATCGAATGTCTCTATATCCATTGCTATATAACAGGTCTACAGAGTAAAGCTCACAATATTGTGAAAAACAAATTGGATTTCACATAAATAATAAAGAATGTATAACGTTTGAAACCTCTAGGATTTTCAAATGAATAAAACCATGACAGGAGGAAGCACTCCAGTTCTGCGTTTGCAGATGACGGACATTTCATACATCATTTATTAAGCATAAACCAATATTTAAAAATCAGATTAAAAACCCTTTTCTCTTTCACGGACATCATTTAAAATCATCCTTGTGTGGTGATCTTGTACGTGCAAACTCACTCACCTTTGCTGAGCCATTTCTTTGAAGAACAGAGCGCCTGTAATTGAATTCCCATCATCCACTCCTTCTCTTTATTTTATTTTCTTTATTTCTTTATTTTTGCAGATGTATCTGTAAAGACATTTGGCATCTCATCAGCAGAAAACAGCAGCTGGAGAAAGGCCTTCCTACGTGGCCTGTCAAGGCAACTGCACGTTTAGGTGGGGTTTTAATAGACATCGAGGATTTCCTGACATAACACAGATTACAGGCTTTCATTCGGTGTTGTGCTTTCCCTCTTTAATGGAAATGAAAACTTATAAAGCAGAAGAGATAAAGGTTTTGTTGAAAGTCCAATGTTCAAGAATCAACTGACAAATTCATGTATGGTAGGTATTTATATAGCTGATGACTCTAATTAAATGTAGTTTCTTTTCCCAATCCTGTGGGCATCTCTGTGAAAGCTGACGCACAATCATAACTCGGTAACATCCTACATAAGCCAAGGAGTGCTCTGCTTGTTTGATTTGGTGTGTGTATGTGTGTGTGTGTTTTACAAGCATATATATATATATATATATGTGTGTGTGTGTGTGTGTGTGTGTGTGTGTGTGTGTGTGTGTGTGTGTATTTATGATTTGCATATGTGTTAGTACAAACACGTGGAGGGCACATGTGTGCATGCAGAGGTCCAAAGCAGATATGAGTCTTCTTCAAGGGCTCTCCATTACTGAGGCAGAGTCTCTCCCTGAATCCAGTACTTGCAAATTCCAGCTTGTCTAGCTAGCCCGCTTGTTCTGAGGCTTCCCCGTCTCTGCCTCCCAGGAACTGGGATTCCATGCTGTCTTGCCTGCCCACTTTTTTTTTAAAACTTGAATTCTGGTGGTCCTCACACTTGTGGAGTAATTGCTTTATCAACTGAGCCATCTCTCTAGCACCAGTATACATTTCACTTTCCTAGGTCTGTTACTGTTACATTTCTAATATTAGTGAATCGTTTCTTTCCTAAACTCCCTATCAGGTGGACTTAAAAATGTATGTAAACGAACTAGACACACATTCCCAGAATGTGGCCCTGCAGAGTCTCCCTCACATCCTGCTTGCAACAGGGCCAGAGTCAAACCTCCATGGGAAGCCAGAGAGGGAACTGTGAAAACAGCATCCCTGGTAGGCTCGGTTGAACATACAACAAATGGACATTATAAAGCTGTCAGCGTTTGCTGTGTTTGATTCATGCTTAATTAAAAATCACAGCCATAAAGAAATGAGGCAGGCCTCACCTGTCAGATCCAGCATTCATTTTAAAGTAACTTTTTAAATTTTAAAATGACATCATATTTCTTGTGGTAAATTTGGGGAAACGGGTTTCGTTTCAGCAGGGTGGATGGAACTCGGCTGTTTATGTCCTCTCCCTCTAGAAATGAAAGTGATGAGAAGTATTGCTAATAAATGAATAAACCTGCAAGGACAGGGAGAATTAGAGAGAAGACAACAGCAGGTGAGGGGTGTGAACAAAATTTTGGAAGAGGAAAAGCAGACAGAGGAGTAGTAATGTAATTGGAAGAGCAAGAACGAAATTGAAGATCTGCCAAGGAGACTTTTAAGAAGTAGCTAGCTGCGTCACCCTTCAGGAGCTTGGATGGGCTTCCAGGGCAGACATGTGTCTGGGAATCCACTAACGCTATAGATTGGTTTGCCAACTCTAGCAGAAGACACAGAGCCAGGCAGGAATACTGAGACGTTAGTTTAAAGTAAGAATTGCTTAAAGGAGAGCCTGTGTTGAGCAGTTATAACCCCCACCTCACTGGACACCTGCTCTCCACTGTCAGTGTCCACAATGACTCCAACAAGTCATGACTCCAACAAGACAAAACTGACAATTTACCCCAAGCAGACTAAATGGTAATACCTGTTTTCCCAATCCCTCTTCAGCTTTTGATATTTGTAGATTTCAAAATGGTTATCTTGGACCTTGGGAAACGGCTCAGTGGAGTAAATGCAGGCTGCACAAACCTGAAGACTTAAGTTTGGATCCTCAGGACCCATGTAATAAAACTAAGTGTGGCAGTATGTGTCTGTATTTCCAGAGCTGCAAGGCCAAGACAGGAGGAACATGGGGTCTCACTGACAATCAGTTAACCAATCAATAAGCTCCGGGTTCAGTGAAAGAACCTGTCCCAAAGCACAAGGTGGAGAGTAAAAGAGAAAGATATTTAACCTTGACCTTTGGTCTCCACACACGCTTGTAGAGATACTTTTATAATTTCAATACATTCTTCTTTGATGTTCTTTGGCCCATAAGTGTATTAGCCATCATTGCAAGGGACCTCCCAAAACTTGTTTTTGTTTTACTTTTTGAGTGCTAACAAAGAAAACACAAAAAGCAGTGTGTACTCACAATGGGTTCTAACCCAATTATAGAAAGAAGAACAAAATTAGAAGGATTATATGGCCTGATTTCCAGACAGTGTAAGGGCACGGAAATCATCCAGTGTGATCATGACATGAAGACACAAGAACATCCCAGGAAGGAAGGCCGAGTCAAGAGTGTGTGGGCAAAGGTGTAAGGAAATTCCTAGTGAAAGTACATTCTCACCATCAAATTGTGCTACAGCAACTGAAGTCCACAAGCTGACTGGCTGAACCTCAATTCACACCTCATCAAGGAAACCAAAATGAATGACAGCCCCACAACATGTCCATCTTCAACCTACAAGATTCCAGAAGAAATGCGGTAGAAATTTCTGATGACAGTAGACAGAGGTTTCTTAGAATCAGGAGTGAATTAGGTTGAATTAGATACCAGACTGAAAATAAAAGAATTCTAGTTGAGAGTTCCGTAAATCAGAAATCCCAAAGAACATTATTAAGAAAATAAAAATACAAGCCACATGATGCCAGAAAATGTGTGGCAACACTTTTTTTTGGAGAAAGAGTTAGATCAAGAATAGCAGCCGGGCGGTGGTGGCGGCGGCGGTGGCGGCGGCGGCGGCGGCGGCGGCGGCGGCGGCGGCGGCGGCGGCGCACGCCTTTAATCCCAGCACTCGGGAGGCAGAGCCAGGCGGATCTCTGTGAGTTCAAGGCCAGCCTGGGCTACCAAGTGAGTCCCAGGAAAGGTGCAAAGCTACACAGAGAAACCCTGTCTTGGAAAACCAAAAAAAAAAAAAAAAAAAAAAAAGACTATCTCTAGGGATTGAGGGTGTAATTCAGTGAAAAGTTCACTTGTCTAACATGTACAGCGTCCTGGGTTTGCTTCCCGAAACTGCAATAAGAACATGTGTGTCTGTGTTTAAAATTTTATGCACAAAAAATTCTTATTAAAATGTACAAAATGATAAATCAGTGATTTTTTTTTTTTGCCAGAAAACCTAACAAAGCAAACTGTAACCCTCTGGAAGGTGATTTTTCAAGGCTATATATTGAATCCGCTAAAAGAGCTTCCAATAGTTGAAACAGTAATGACTTAGGCAATGACAGCAATGAATTATTGGATTGCTTACAGAAAAATTTATTCACGAACATACACTTTCATGAACCCATCTCTCTTATCAAACAAACAATTAAAATAAGCACCAGGGGAAAGAAATAAACCCCATCTGTGCAGAATTACGGATCATATATACAAATATTTACTCTCAATGAAAATGACTTTGGGGGCAGTGAGGTGTCTCTGCAGGTCAAAGAGCTTGCTGCCAAACCTGATGACTGAGTTCGATCCCCAGGATCCATAGGGTGGAGGGAGAGAACTGACTGTTGCACGTTGTCCTCTGTCCTGCACTCCCGTACACAATTCCACCCCTTCCCCACCCCACACACACACATTAAACAAGTAGATATATCATTGAAAAATTGCAGAGAGAGAGACTTCTCTGCAAAGATTATACTGAAGAAAGACACAAGGGCCGATGGGATGCCTTAGCAAGTAAAAGTGATTGCTGTGGAGCCTAATGGCCTGGGGGTGATCCCCACAACTTAAAGGTAGCAGGTTGTCCTGGCATGCACACACACACACACACACCAATGATAAATACAATTTATTTTTTTTTCTCTTGTTGTGTGATATTTTGTTTGTGTTCTGACAAATAAAGCTTGCCTAGAGATCAGAGGGCAGAGCTAGCCACTAGTTAGTCATAGAGGGCAGGCAGTGGTGGCACACCCCTTTAATCCCAGCACTTGGGAGGAAGAAGCAGGAAGATCAGGAGTTCAAGGACACTGTGGGCTACACGAGATCGAACTAGTCTAAAACAGAAACAGAGCTAGTGGTGGCACACACCTTTAATCCCAGCACTTGGGAGGATCATGCCTCTGATCCCAGCACATGGGAGTTTGAGATAGGAATATAAGGTGGGTGGAGACAGGATCTCCGCCCCCATTCAGTCTGAGGATTTGTAGAGAAAGGAACTCCCCCATTCGGTCTGAAGATTCATAGAGGTAAGAAGTGGCTGCTACTCTGCTTCTCTGATCTCCAGGCAAGCTATATTTGTCAAAATACAAACATAATACCATACAATATTCTCCAGCTTTTAGGAACTTTATTTTCCTTCCACCTCTTTTTCCCTTTGCAAAGGTGTCTGCAGATCGGTTCAAAACCACTCAGTGGTGGCTCCAACCCACTCAGTGGCCTGAGCTGTGGGAGCTGCTGACCAGTCCTCATTGGCTGGCTAGTAGGGAACTCCAGTCTTCAGTAGGGAACAGCTTGGATAGGTACAGTCTGCCCCCTCTGGCTGAGCAGCAGTGACCACAGGAAATGGTGTGGTTCTTTCACCCTGAAATTCCTCCTTGGCCCAACCTTCTCAGCAGCAACTTGCTCTTCCTTCTCAATCTCTTCTGGTCTCTGTAGAAGTAAAGATCAGGCATAATCCTCTCATGGGTGCTCATGGGAGATAGTGCCACGCATGTGGAGTATTTCCCTGGCCAGCATCCACCACATCAGACACATTGAGTGAGCTCCCTTGTTACATGGGATGGTAATGTATATGCAGCATAGAGGAAAGTCTTTGTTACACAGAGCAATGGTGGGCAGGTTGACACAAGACGACTCTGTGAGGGGTCAGCTCTGAGATCAGTCACCACTAGAAGCCATGACTCCCTGGAGACCGCTTGGATCTGCTTAGTGAAGGTCCCAGGGGTGAAGCGGCCAGCAATTGGAGTGGCTCCGGGAGTCATCAGCATACTTCAGCACAGCTACCTGGCCAGTGTTCCTGGAGGAGTTGACGCTGACATCAGCAAGGGTCTCAATCCAAGGTCTTCTTCAGATTCACGATGTCGATACCATCACTTTTCCTTTTGCAGATGTGCTGCTCCTTCTGAAAGTCAAGGTTGGTGCCTCCTAAGAGGGTTCCAGCTGCAACGAATTTACAAACATCCTCCTTCTTCATCTGCAGGACATCAAGGGCTCCAGACGTTGTCTAAGTTTCCCTTTAAGTTATAACAGGGATCAAGAACAACACCCTTGCCGGGCGGTGGTGGCACACACCTTTAATCCTAGCACTCGGGAGGCAGAGGCAGGCCGATCTCTGTGAGTTCGAGGCTAGCCTGGGCTACAGAGTGAGTTCCAGGAAAGGTGCAAAGCTACACAGAGAAACCTTGTCTCAAAAAACAAAACAAAAACAAAAACAAACAAACAAACAAAAAATAAAAAACAACACCCTAAATACAATTTCTTGAGGTGAGGCCATGTGACAAATGCCAGCTTGATCTGGTGGTTAATGCTACAGTCGCAGTGGAAAAGGAAGTTGATAATAAGAATGCCTGCTGTGGTATAACGAAAATGGAACTTTGCCAACAGCGGCCTTTCTTCCAGTCCTGGGGCCTTTTATCTTAGTTTTTCTATAAATATAAAATGGTTCTAATAAATAGTCCACTTGTGAAAAACCAAATAACTGCTTTAACAGAAGAAAACATAAAATTTAATATTCCATAAAGACTCTCAAGGTCACTACTGACTAAATCATTACAAATTAAACCATGAATAGATGTCACTATACCTTGAATTTCTCAAAGTAAAAGACTGACCTCACCAAGTGTTAGTGTAGACATGGAGTCACAGGACTCTAGCATTTCTGACAGAATTCCAATAACTACTCTGAAAAACAAAGTATCAAGTGCTTGAAAAGTCAATGTGTGCCCATGATATGGTCCATTTATCAGACTCCTAGGCATTGGTTGGAGAAAAATGAAAACATAACCTTTATAAAAATATTTACAGTAACTTTATTCATAATACAGAAAAGTGTAATATAGTCAAGCTGACTCATGAACAAGTGTACATGTGAACTCGTGCCTTTGGGCTGGAGACACGTCTCACCCCAGTTCAGTCCCCATCACCCACACCGGTTGGCTCACAACTGCCTAGGACTCCAGCTGCAGGGGATCTGGCCTCCTCAAGCACCTGCATGTATATGGTATGGTACACATAAACTCATGTAGACAAACACCCACATAAGTATAAATAAATCTTTTTAAAAAGTTGTCTTATCCACATAATGTAATCTCCTCATCATAAAATAGAATTTGCTAATAGCATGAATGGACCTCAAAATAATTATCTTGAATAAATGAAGCCATTTAAAAACAAAGAAGATTCCTGTTGTGCATATAATATGTATATTATATATTTATAACTCTATGTATTTGTCATCATTTATCAGATTTTGCACTTTAAAATTGTACAGTTTAGTGAAAGATATTTTCATCCTTCTGACTTGATTTGGAGATTTTTACTAAGTTAGGATTGTTTACTTGCAAATTTCTTATTGAACTCATTATAAATGTCATTAATATACATGTTTGCCCAATTTTAAATAATCGTATCATTTGACTTGGTGTTTACACAGTAAAGCATTCTCACAGTAAAGATAATGTCTATACAACTGTTTTAGTTAGAGAGGTATGTATGGACACTTAACTTCCATATGGAGTAAGACAGCACAGTATTTTATACCTTATTTTAGACAAAAGACCTGGAACTGACACATGGTATTTTAAGAGATGGACTCCACATGCATAAAATTTTGTTCATTAAGTGTAATATTGCTTTAGGAAGAAAGAGATTGTGAGGAACTGATGGAAGGATGAAAGAATGAATGAGAAAAAGGAAGAGAGGAAAGGAAGGAAGAAAGGGAGGAGGGGGGGCAGAAAAGAAGGGAGAGAGGGAGGGAGGAGAGAAGAGGAGTTGGGGATGAGGGAGAGGAATTCGGAAGGAGGAAGCCACCTACTACACGCCAGAATTTTCACCCTCCAGTATCAATAACTTGAACTTCTGAAATCTCTTGCAGAAAATATGAAATGTTTTGTTTTACGATCAAAGAAAAGAAATACAAATACTCAGGATATGTATGAGATATGGTCCTAAATGGGAGTTAAATGGACCAGGACAGTAAACAATTACATGACTCACAGAGCAGGGTAGCAGAGCAGTAAGTACCATCCATCAAAAACTTTGAAAACAGTTGATTACCTACCATACAGAACCATAGAACTCGAGAAGTTATCACACAGCATCAGGCGTCTGCTGTCTGAGATGTGTTAGTAAAATGCAATCCCTACATTGAAGTAAATTCATCTCAGATTTAGCATTCTCTTTCCTGCTATGACAAAGATTGGCTTTTCGTTGGTTTTCCAATGCATACTTCTCTTGGACAGTGAAGGCTTTCTTTTCTTCTCCAACTGAAATAACCTCTATTTTGCTTTTTAAAAATGTCTTAGTTAGGGTTTCTATTGCTGTGATAAAACACCATGACCCAAAGAGACTCGGGGAGGAAAGAGTTTATTTCAGCGTATAGTTCCACATCACAGTCCGTCTCTGAGGAAACGTCAGAGCAGGAACTCAAACAAGGCAGGAACCTGGGGATAGCAGCTGAAAAAGAAGCCGTGGAGGTTAGTAGCTTCTTCCCTATTGCTTGCTTAGCATGGTTTCTTATACCATCCTGGACCATCTGCCCAGTGTTTTCACTGCCCCCAGAGCTGGGCCCTCCATGCCAGTCATTAATCAAGAAAAGACATTGCAGATATTCCTACAGGTAGATCTTACAAAGGCAATTTCTAAATTGAGAGTCCCTCTTCTCAAACGACTCTAGCTTGTGTCATGATGACATAAAACTAACAGAACACAGTTCACAAGAGGTTCTGAACTACCAATCTCTAATCAACAGCTGATCTTTTAAAGTAGTGCAAATTGCCTGAGTTTTAAAAATACTAAAAAGTAGAAAACATAGGTTGTTGGGAGTATTGCTGAAGGAAATCCAGGGCTATGATCTCTTTCTAGAAATCTAGGTAACTGGAATGTGTAGCAAATTGTAGAACAGGTGGGTTTAGAACAAAGGTAAGATGTAGACTAGAGAATATCTGAGCCCTGTGTTATCAAAGATACATCTACAGCCATGTTAGCGGGAAGCCATGAATCATAGACACCTCCATGTTGAACCTCTAGACAGTTGCCATTGGTCAACTTTAGAAAACCTCTTGGTATTCAAGTAATATTGCATTTCAGATTACAGATGGGGCTTTATCCACCTGTAATTTTAATACTTCAAAAAAAAAAACAGCAGACAATGTGGCTCAATGACTCTTCTAGAGAATATTCACTGTGAAAATATACATACACACACACTTTAACACATTTCTTTGACTTTCAAAGAGTTAATAATATAAAATATGCCTGACAGAAGATCCAATGATTGTCTTTTAATTTTGTTGTTTCAGAGTGGCCATGTAGTTTCTAGATTACACAGCGCAGCTGTGGAGTTGTGAAACCCACGTTTATGTTTTGTTTATTTTAGATTAAAAATTATAATTAAATAATAACTGGTCAAATTAATGATTTGGCCATGTATGCTAATACAGGCCTGTAATTTCAGGAATTGGGAGACGGAGACAGGAGGACCAGTAGTTCAAGGCTACCCTCAGATACAGATATGGCGAGTTTGAGGGCAGGCTGAGCTATAAGGGCCCTCTCTACCCTGCAAATAAATAAATAAATAAATAAATAAATAAATAAATAAATAAATGAATAAATAGGTGGATAAATAAATAGACAACAATCACCAAAAATTAATTAATTAATTAAGCGACTGAAGGGAAACTTTGAGCAAAAGAGAGTGAAGATGTTGTAGTATATATTAGTACCTCTAGCTTTGGAGAAAACAACTCATGAACTATTGATGTGGTCTGCTTCTTCATGCATATGGTGAAATCTTTAGTTGTGGAACTCAGTACACTGAGATTAAGCCCCACTTGTTTCTGTCCCATCAGAAATGTGTTAATAAAATAAAGGCCATTTCAAATATATTTCTGTAGCAGGAATCTTAAAAGGTCTTATTAATTAAATCAAACCTGAGGCCAGTTATTGGGGTAAATGCTGGAAGATCAGAGAAGCAGAACAAGCCACAACTACCTCACCTCGCCAGTTCCTGAGCTGATCCTGTTTCCTCAGACTGGAAGCCTCTGAGTCCTTATTCAAATGGATCTCAGCTGAACTGTGTTGCTCAAAGCCTAAAAGCTTAACCAGCCTAGTTCCTGGTCTTCACGCCTTATGTACCTTTCTGCTATCTGCCATCACTCCCTGGGATTAAAGCCTTGCTTTCTGGGATTAAAGGCATGAGTCACCATGCTTGGCTGTATCCTTGAACACATGGATTTCTGCCTCTGGAATGCTAGGATTAAAGGCGTGTGCTACCACTGCCTATCCTCTATGTTTAATATTGTGGCTGTTCTGTCTCTGACCCCGGATAAGTTTATTAGGGTGCACAATATTTTGGGGAACACAATACCACCACATATTTCATTTGGGGGTATAGTATTGGTCATTTCTATGTGATGGTTAGGACTGGAATACCTGTTTCCTGCTCAAATAACAATATAAACTGACTTCTGTCAATGTGACTGTGCTTTGAATTAATTTCAACATAATAGCATTTTTTTAAATTAAGATTATGTTGCACTTATTTGGTAAGAAATAATTCACACACGTGTATGTACACACACACACACACACACACACACACACACACACACACACACACAGTCACTGACCCAACTAAACTAAGAGATGAGAGTAACTGTCTTAATCACTATTCTATTGCTATGAAGAGACACCATGATCACAGCAATTCTTACAAAAGAAAACATTTAATTGGAGATTGCTTACAGTTTCAGAGGTTTAGTCCATTGCCATCATGGTGGCTCACAGGCAGACATGTTGCTAGAGAGGTTGAGAGTTCTACATCTAGATCCACAGGCAGCAGGAAGAGAGAGTCATTGGGCCTGGATTGAGCTTTTGAAACCTCAAAGCCCATCCCCAGTGGCATACTTCCACCAACAAGGCCACACTTATTCCAACAAAGCCTTGCCTCTTAATCCCTCTCAAGTAGTGCCACTCCCTGATGACCAAACATTCAAATATATGAGCCTATGGGGGCTGTTCTTATTCAAACCACCACAGTAACCACAAAAAAACAATGCCAGTATCTTTTAGGACTATTGTGTAGTAGGTTCACATACAACACTTATTCTTCATCACTACTCCCTCAGAACTTTATCGTTGTATTACTGATGAGATCAAGAAATTTATCCAGGTCATGGTTATGCATGAATTTTCTATCTTTATAAGACAACCTGTATATGACATCCTTCCTTTATTCATTGCGCCATGGATTATTCTTTGGAGGTAACCAGCTCTTGTTCTTAATGGCTAGGGACGGGTGGGATTCATAAATTTGACAATTCCAAGTTCAATGTATATAGGCACATCCTAGGCATTTGTGATGAGCCCGGCACATTTCGTCAGAGCCTCACAGAGGACAGTTCAGCCATGACAGGAAGAGTTCAGAAGAGCTTCACCTGCCGTAGTGTTCCCACACCCACCTGACCACTGGTTCAACGCCTCCCTCACCTGCAACTGAGGGGTCTTCACACCCACTCTTTTGGTATCTCTTGATGAGTCTGGGGCACTCTGGGATAGAACAAAATTAGAAATGCTTAAAAAGCTGCATCTCTGAAGTGTTCCGCTCTCACAACCTACATTCCCTGCTCTTTGGCCAGAACGTTCCTGCAACTCCAAGTTGGGTCCAGATGTTTGGAGACATTTGATTAGCGGGAGTAGTCCCTGGGACTACGTGTATGGTTTATTTTGAGATGTGTGCTATGGCTCTGGCTGCTGCTAGAGAGCTGTGGGTTCTTCTTTCCTTTTTGCCATAGGAGTTCTTTATAATTTCAGTAAAATTCTCTCCACAGGAAATAATGTCCTTTAATGCAGATTTCCTGCAGCCATCCACAAATACTTCTCTGTGGGGTTTTATGTTTCAGCCATTTCAATGTACTCATATCACTTTAAAATTCATTTTTACTTACATTCTTATGATTTTCACCCTGAATAGTAATTTTAGCCTTACATAGATTTTTTTTGTCATGTTCTCTCTAAATCTTAAAGCCCTAGAAGTCTGAAGGATAAAGCAAAAATGTTCCTTTTCCTTGAACCTCATTTCAATGTAGAACAACATTAAGTATGAATATTAAGTAAAAGTGAAATTCTTCCTCATTGCTAATGTGTTTAGCTTGGCTTTCAAAATAAAACAGACTACTTCCTGGTAATTTATTTACATGACACCCTGGGTGCAGGTAAAACAATATTCTTGTTTGGGTGTCACCTACAAATACATATTTTTTTTCCAACCTCTTGACTAATCCTTTGGCTTAAGCTTTTCAATTCCAGCCCCAATTTCAATAAACTTTATTGGCATGGCAAGGAATGCAAGCATGGCCAGAATCTATAAATTATGTTTGTGACTTTAGGGCATCAAGTGTCACAGAGGTAATGGAATTTTTTTTTTCTTACATCTTCATTTTCCATTAAGTGAGGGAAATGGAAGAGGACACCGTAGCTCAAGACAGACAGGAAAATTGGGGGGAAATAGAGACTTCTCCATCCAGCTGCTTTCTAAAAGGAGAAAAGAGCTGGAAGCAAATATTTTTGTTCAGAAAATAAAAGAAATAACAATTCAAAGTTTTATTGCAAAATAAAATTCAAATCTCAGATGACATTGAAGCTTTGTGAAGCTTAAAATTCATACATTGCAATCTCTTTTATAAGAAAAAAATTAAATTTACACATTGAAAATCGGTACTTAAAATAGTAAAAGGCATGCTATGTATATAATTTATTGTCTCACAACTTTGTACATATCTATGATCCATTCTGGTTACACTTACCCCTGTCCCCTATTTTATAACCCTGCCCAATGAGTCCTTCTTCCTCCCATCAAGTCTTTATCCCACTTACGAATTAAATGTTTTAAAGATGAGAAAAAGTGATCGTCTTGGCATGTCTTTAATTTTAGAACTTAGAAGACTGAAGTGGATAGATCTCTGTGAGTCTGAGATAGTGAGTTCCTGACCAACCAGGACTGCACAGTGAGGCCCTGTCTCACAAAAAGGATGTGTGTCTGTAAGTATAAGCCAATGTCCATGCAAGTGCTACTAAAGGACAGATGTGGGTATCAGGTCCCCAGGAGCAGGAGGTACGGAGTTATATAAGAGTCACCTGATGTGGATGTTGGGGATCGACTTCTAGTCCTCTGAAGAGCGCTCTCAATTACTGAACCATCTCTCCTGCCCCAAGTCATGTATTTTTCAAAGTTGACAAATAAACATCATAAATTTCAAGAAAAAAATTCTAATTAATTACTCAAGTGCCTAGCATAGTTGGTACAGTTTTCCGAGCCTTTTTTGTTGGGCAATGGATCATTTATTTATATGAAAATTTCTGTAATGTTTTCTATAGCTAGTTCACAAAAAACTTGGTTTATGTTTTTAGCATAATAGGTTAAAATATATTTTAAATTAATTAGAGCTTAGAAAACTCTGAACACAATTATTGGTGACTTTCCTACATGCTGGAATCCATAAAACACATGTCTTTTGTTGTGGTGGTGGTTGTTGTTTGTTTCTTTAGATAGGGTCTCCTACACAGTCCTTGCTTTCCTGGAACTCACTGTGTAGACCAGGCTGGTCTTGAACTCACAGAGATCCACATGCCTCTGTCTCTGCCTCCTGAGTGCTGGGATTCAAGGCACGCACCACCACACCAAGCAAAACACATGGCTTTTGTAGAACCACTACATTTGTACCCTATAGTTACACAATTTCTGTCAATTCTATTTTACATAGTTTTGATCAACAAAAGAGAAAAATCGTGGTGCATTTGATATTGTACAAAATAATTATTACATTTCTGACAGATGATATTTGTTTGTAAGTAGTCATCTTTTCCTTGATTTTCTTAATTGTACAGATTCAGTGTTTGGGAAAAATATTTGAGACCAGCTTCTGCCTTATTTCAAACCTTTTCCCTTTGCCAGTTGCATGTGTCTGATGCCAATCACCACATGGCAAGTTCCTGTAGGGATGTGATCTGTAGTCGGTATGTCTACATCAGGACATTGGTCAAGGCCACACCGAGTACCCCGAGAAGCAGGCTCTACACTCAACAATGCCCTCCACTAACCAGGGGCTCTTCCATCCTTATACTACAGACATTTGGGGCTAGATAAATCTATACTGAGGTTGGTGACACTTTGTCAATCCCAAGATGTTTGGCAGCAACCCACTTTTTGGCTCATTGGATGCCAGAAGGATTCTCAATCCCTATCCCAGTTTGTGACATCTAAACATGTTTCCTAGAGGGCAAAATCTCCAGTTGAGAGCTATTGAAGTAAACATATTTGACAGTTTATCTTGTTAAATGTGTGGGCAACAAGCACACACATAGTACACAGACATACATGCAGGCAAAGCACTGATACATATAAAATAAAATAATAAGAAAATGAGTTTGAAAATGTGTAGGTACGAAAAGACATGTTCTAGCCCCTGCTATGTACTGTCTTCATACCAATTTTCTTGAAACTAACCTGCTAAATAGTGGTATAAGGACCATCTCTTAAAGAAAAGCCAAAGGTATACTCTTTACACTGAACAGTAAGGCAGTTAGAACCCTCAAACCTTCCAGTCACTTTATTCCTTATCAATATTAACTGTAAATTAAGGTTATTAAGAAATGGAAATTTAGCTGGGCGGTGGTGGCGCACGCCTTTAATCCCAGCACTCGGGAGGCAGAGCCAGGCGGATCTCTGTGAGTTTGAGGCCAGCCTGGGCTACCAAGTGAGTCCCAGGAAAGGCGCAAAGCTACACAGAGAAACCCTGTCTCGAAAAACCAAAAAAAAAAAAAAAAAAAGAAATGGAAATTTATTAAGAAAAATATCGTACAGTGAAATTGTCTTACAAATTTACTTCTGCCTCTGAAATCCATTAGGAAGGTTAATGTGAGACCCAGGCAATAAACTTATTTTGATTCCCAGATAATATGCATTCCCTTGAGTCCACAATACTGAAACCATGGGGAAATATCTAATAAGTCAGAGGACTGAACAAGTCTCAATTTCGGATTACCTCTGAATTCTTGGCAACAGAAAGGGAAATTTCTGAATCTTTCCCTAATCAACTTCATTCATTAAGAAGATAATGTTACCCAGATAAGTCTCCTTATGCTTCTCAAATACATTCTCCTCAAACAGCACTAGCTTAAAAAAAAAGGGTTATTTATTTTTATTTTATGTATATGAATGTTTTGCCTCTGTATGTGTACATTGTGTGTGCAATGTCCATGGAAGCCAGAAGAGGGTGTTTTATCCCCTGGAACTGGAGTTATAGATGTTTGTGAAGATTCATGTGGGTACTAGGAACTGAATCTGGGTCTCTGAAAGAGTAACAGGTGCTCTTACCCTCTGAGATGTCTCTCCAGCCCCTGACACAGTACTTCCTTTGGAAAGCTCTTTTCTTTAACACATTAGATTAAGAATCTAAGCATTCAATTGCATTAAACATGTTTCTTTGCTGCCATGTGTCTGTGTCCCAAATGTAGTTGACAATGAAGCCATTATCATAGAACATTGTCTCCTGGATACTAATATTTCTAGGGAAAGCTTTTGCTGAATGCTGGCACAGTGGTCAGATTATTTGGGGGCTCAGATCTTTACCAGCAAAATTGTTGTTATAAATTCCACTGCTGTCTTCAAGCCTCTGAAATTGTATCTATAGAACTGGGATACAAATAAATTCATCTGGTGCATTAGTATATGATTACAGTTAACAGAAACAAAGTATCTTGTACATCCCCTGAATGGTTTGGCTTTGTCATCAAGTTGAGTGTATTTTGAATCACCTAGGAGACACACCTCCTAGGTGTGAGGCTGCTTGTAGAGAGGTTTATATCATGAGCAAGATTCTAAATGTGGGCACCAACACAGTGGACTGGAGTTCTGGCCTGAATAATAAGGAAGAAGCCAGCATCATGACCAGCAACATTAAGCTCTCTTTACTCCCCAATTGTGGATACCATGTGACCAGCGGACCTTCAACCGTGACCCAAAAGAAACCTTCCTCCCTCTACTCACTTTTCCTCAGGTAGTTTGTCACAGCAGTGAGAAAAGAAGAGTTAATACAAGTGCTTGGCATATGTTTTTATTGATGTTTGAGGATGTGCTTTGAAACAGCCTTAAGAAAGCACTACTCTGAAGTTCCAGGAAAGATACCTATATTGACTTTTAATTCTATTAGCTTTTACTCAGTACTAACAGATCTCACAGAGAGGATGGCATCTGCCTAAATTCATGAAGATGCTTAATAATTGTTTGTGAAAATCTCTTAGCTGTTGAAGAAACAAACAAGGGTGCCTTTTATATTTCTACTTGAAAATAATCGTATTCAAAACAGTATTCTTCTTGGTAAGGTTATATACTAAATAAGAGCCATGGTAGTGTCTAAGTACTGTTTGACAATTTTTTCCTTTTCAACTTTACTGTAACGAATATGGACTATCTTTGTAATGAGTCAAACAACTACCTTTCAAATTAAAGTGATAAATGCATTCGATGTTTTCATGTCAATGTCTGATAATGCTTTTGCTCCTAAGAGTAGGAGGCCATGTCTATGTAGACAGTGCTAGACAGAGCACGGTTGATTTAAAATATAAAATAATTACAGGCTTTAGAGCACATGGGAATCTTAAGGATCTTGGTCCTCAGGCTTCCCTGTGAAAAATGAAAACTTGAATCCTGAGGTGTCATAGGCAGAAGTAAGTCAACAACACGTGTCAGCGTTCTGTTCTGTCGGCCAACGAATTGATCAAAGGGAGTGCTGGAGGCCAGAGAGGTGGCTCAGTGGTTAAGAGCACTTGCTGATCTGGCAGAGGACCCTGGTTCAACTCCCAACATCAGGACAGGGATTATCACCCTTCATAACTCCAGTGCCAGGGCAACTGACGCCCTCTTCTGAACTCTGCAGGCACCAGGCACATACATGGTGTACAGTCATTACAGACAGGCAAAACTCTCATAAGTATAAAATAAAAATTAATACATCTTAAACATAAAAAAGGAAGGTTTCTTACACTGTTAATTCCAGTATTCATTTTTTCCAGTTACTTCCACATTCTCTAATCGGAACCCGAGTTCTTTCTCTGTCTCTTTTTTTTCCTTCTTTTTATTATTAAGAAATTTTTCATTCATTTTGCATATCAACCACAGAGCTCCCTCCTCCCAACTCCCAGGCTTCCCCACCCCAACCCACTCCATTCCCTCTTTCTCCAAGGCAAGGCCTCCCTTGGGGAGTCAGCAGAGGCTGGTACATTCAGTTGAGGCAGATCCAAGCCCCCCCCACCCCCCCACCCCCACCCCCCACCCCACACACAACAAGGCTGTATAACATGACCCACCATAGGCACTAGGCTCCAAAAAGCCTGATCCTATACCAGGGGTGGATCCTGATCCCACTACCAAGGGGCCACTTAAACAGAGGGCCTAGTCCAGGCTCATGGGGGCACTCCACAGCTGTTGATCCACAGTTCATGAGTTCCCACTAGTTTGGTTTGGTTGTCTCTGCAGGTTTCTCCATCATGATCTTGATGTCCCTTGCTCATAGAATCTGTCTACTCTCTCATTGACTGGACTCCTGGAGATTGGCCTGGTGCTTGGCTGTGGATCTCTGCATCTGCTTCCATTAGTTACTGGATGAAGGCTCCCCAGTTTGCTCATGGAGATCTCATCTATTATTTCCTCACAGGGTGATCCCTGTGTCCCTCTTAGGATCCTCCTTGATAGCTAGCTTCTCTGGAGCTGTGGGAGGGAGCTTTTGTAGGGCAAAGGACACGGTCAATAAAACAAAAGGACAGCCTACAGAATGGGAAAAGATCTTCACCAACCCCACATCTGACAGAGGGCTGATCTCTAAAACATATAAAGAATTCAAGAAACTAGACGTCAAAATACCAAACAATCCAATTAAAAAATGGGCTATAGAGCTAAACAGAGAATTCTCAACAGAAGAATCTCAAATAGCTGAAAAACATTTAAGGAATTGCTCAACATCCTTAGTCATCAGGGAAGTGCAAATCAAAACGACTCTGGGATGCCGTCTTACACTTCCCTGTCTCTTAAGACAGGCTTTCTGCTGGGGTTGTTGCTTAAGTGTGGAGCACTTGCCTGGCATGTATATTCTCAGTACTCAAAACAAACTCAATGGCAAAAATTCAAATAGTTTTCAGAATGTCTCAGAGTCCTCACATGACCCTTTCTCTCTTCTGTCGTGTTCTCCCTAATAACGGTCCACTTCTCCCTCCTGGAAATGTCTGCTTCCTCTCCGGGATTCTTCAAGTCTTTGTCTCAGTCTTCAGCCACATTTTCCCTACATCAGGGTATTCATTCTCTGTTTTTCCCTCCTTCTCTCACTCTGGCCCACTCCAACTTAGGCTTAAAGATTTATTGCAAGTTTCTGGTCTTCTCGGAAGGTTTTACCCAATGCCCCAAGCAGTGTGGAGGTTTTTCTATAAAATTGTCACTCATTAAAACTACAGTTGTATTCCTTGCACATGTATGCCCTACTGGCGTATGAGTCAGCCACCTCTTATTCTTTTTTCTGAACCAACTTAACATATAATAGTTCTCTGAGAAAATGGAGGTTGAGTTGTGAATTACCCTACCCACCACTGCTTATGCTTAGAAAACAATGATATGATGAAATAATTTTAATGGAGAGGTAAATGACTTAGAGAACTTCTCCTGTCACAGGGATATAAGATTCATAGAAATGTGGCATTTTGGAAGTGTTATTAAATTCATAACACAGAGGTAACGGGCTATCTCGATACATAGACTGGTCTGTATTAGCTAGGACAGCCCAGTTCAGGCACTGTTGAGGAAGGAAAAGCAGAACACTGGGGAATTCTGGGAAGAGGCTGGAAAGTAGGATAAAGGGAGAAGTGAGAAAACATGTCAGCAACCCACTGATATTGGGAGCCCCACATCCTTAAGTAGTAGCAGCCACCTAAGACAGTTATTCTCAATTGAAAACCAGTCACTAAATGGCTCCTTCGTTATTTTAAGTTACATACAGTATCTACTGGGTTGACATCAGAATAAATTTCACCCTCCACATTTCAGTAGCAAATCCTGACAAACCAAGATCCCAAACGGTCCCCATTAGAAGTGAGAGAAACAGATGGAAGAATCGCGGAGTGAAGATATTTGTCACCTACCCTTGCTTGCAAATGACAGAAATTAATTGCTTCTGCATCTGTGTTTTCACAGCAGGGTATGTGTGTCTCACTCATGCCTGTAGATTTTGTATTTAATCCTTGTCACATGGCATTCTCCTTGTCCCCGACTCTTACTCTTATGTGGTAACATGCTCTTGGAGAGAGGAAATCACTCTCACCGTATCCTCAGTGCCTCCACATAGAGCATTACATATATATATATATATATATATATATATATATATATATATATACACATATGAGAGAAGATGCAGGGATGAATTGTACCATATTGAGTAGGCTCTGAAGCATGACCCAGAGAAAATGATGTCACTGGCCGTTGAGCTGAATGGAGAAACGGGGGGTATACAATTAAGAGAAGGGAACGGGAGATCAGGATGCTCCACAAGTCGCAGGACCCTACTCAGGTTCATTTGCATTTTCTGTGATTGTTAACAGGGAGTTCTGAAAAGAGTGGTGCTACAATTTATAGCGGAGTAGTTAGGGACAGCTTTTCGGTTCATCCCACCGCCAAGTCATTAATCTGCTCCTGTGGGCTCTTTGGTAAGCTGATCAGCGACTGCGTGGCTGCCACTGGACAAAGAGCTCTGTGCTGGCTCTCTTCACTTAACTCAGGTGTCATCTTTCTTTGAGAAATCACATCTTTGACTCAGAGCCGCATAATTGCTTTTTAATAAAGAGGTAGGTTGCAATCATTTAGAGGCATTCCAAGCACCCTCCCTGGTCTCCATAAACATGTGCATCCGCTATGATTTGTAGATTCTGTACCCAGATTTCTTTTTCTCCACGATTTTGGTGAGCATTTAGAGGACTCTGTCAATCACCTTAATTTCTTTCTCTTAGACAAAATTCAGTGATAACTCTCAGAATATTGGTGAAGTAGATAAAAACTGTAAAGGGAGAATAATTCTGTGACTTAATGATGAATAACTTTTGATGGCATTTTAATTGAAGTGTTCACAATAGAGAAATCATGCCACCTGCATTTTACCACGACAAGTGCTGAGCCAGCCAAATCTAACAGTCAGCTAATGACCCATGCTCACGGATCCATTGTGAAACTTTGATGTCTCATGATATGACTTAAAAATTCATTTAGCCCAGGTTGCCCTCAAATTTACTATTTAGATAAGGCTGGCCTTGAAGTTCTGATCCTCCTGCCTCCACCTACTCAGTGCTGGGATTACAGGCACGTGTCACCTCTGCCCAGTTTATGTGGGGCTGGAACTTGAACCCAGGGCTTCATAAAAGCACCTTGTCCCCTGAGCTACATCCCCAGCTTAACGTTCTATTTTTCTTCAAAAAGATTTAAGAAGTAAGAAGATAGAAACATTTGATTTGCTCTATGAATGTACAAGAATCATGTATCTGTCCTACCGGGATAGTTCTGCTAGCTGACCAAGGAGACAGCTCTTGAAACAAGTATCTCAAAATTCCAACAAAGTAAGAGGAATTTCAGGATAAAATTGTAAATAAGATCAGTGGAAATGCAATCTGAAACAATACAGACTTATAAGTTGAACCAATTATTATAACTGCAAAATTAGACTTGAGTTTCCTAGCAGCCAAAGTAAAAAAGGAAACCCAGATGGCTACACAATTATTCACAAAATATAAATATCCACAGTTAAAAAGAAAAAGCATATAATCTATTCACCATACATTCTTTTCTTATACTGAGCCCAATTTTACTTTTGAGCAAACATGATTACACCGAAGCTTGTCTTGGTTTGGGGAAGTGAAGTCCAATAAGACGCCTCCTTTTCTGATCACTTTCATATATTACAATATTGTGGAGACAGCTGTTCCTCCCGGACCATCTATATGCTCTGCTTCTTTTGTTATTGTCCATCTCTCTCCACTAAAATGTGAAAACTAATAGTTTTTGTCTGCCAGCTCCCTGTTGAATAAGCAGTATCCCAAATAGTAGCTGGCTCCTGTGAGGCCCACAGAGACTGTATCTACAAAACTGAGTTGCATAGGACAAGCTGGGACAAGCTGGCAGCAGAGAGGTTTTCGTCAGACACCCTCAAGTACAGCCTGGGTCCCAGGACCCCCTGCCCAATCACGATTTGTTTACTAAAGTATTTTCCCATTAAAGGTAATTCGGAGGAAGAAGTGTAGATGCAGCTTTTGCTTCTGGCAGTTAGGAGGGAGGGGGAAAACCCCAAAGCTGAGATCAAAAGCGACCCAATCGGTCCTGCAATGTCTTCATGTGCTGCCTCACTTTATCCTGGATGTCTTCGAGTAGATGCACAGCTCGCCTGGTTCCAATAACAGCACCACCTGATGAGTTACAACGATAAGCCTTGGGTGTCTCTCCGTGTAAATAAGTGATGCCCACTGCTGTTTGCCATGCCCAAGGAAAACATCTCATCAAACTCATGAAGACTATACAAAGAATTAACGAGGTTAGAGCTATAAAATAAGCAACAGATAGAGTAAGAATGAAAAGGTAGGCATACAGCATCAGGGTTGATCGTGTACGTGCATGTATGCCTCTGTGTGGGGGAGGGGGGAGAGGGAGAGAGAAAGAGAGATCTATGCTATGTGAGTACATGCACACGTGTGGGTGTTTGTTTGCATGTGTTTTACCCTGGAGCAGACCAAATGTCTGGACTGACTGACTGAAGAGTGACCTCCTGTCTCCGCATCCCAAACACTAGGACTATAGACATGCTCCACTACTGCCTCCAGCTTTTTCATGGGTGCTGGGGATCTGAACTCAGGTTGGCACACAGCTAGCACCTTCCCAACTGAGCTTCTGTCCAGTCAGCCCCAGCATGGCATTTTAAACCTTTCAATGGCTGTACGAGTTCTGCTTTTCGAACCTTGTGTTGTGGTTATTATAAGCATTGTTTTTTTTGTTTTTGTTTTTGTTTTTTTTTCAGACAGGATCTACCTAGAAAGGTCAAGCTGGTTTGAAATTCCTTGACTCACTGATTATCTAGCCTTAGTCTCCCTAGCGCTGAGACTACACCTGCTCTTCTATTATTATTCAGTGTTGGAGTTTAAGCCATGTGCCTCACACATGTTGGACAAACACTTTACCACTAAGCCACACACACCGCAAGCATCAGCCTCTGCCTTTTTGTTGTTGTTTTTGGAGACAGGGTCTCACTATGTAGCTCTGGCTGTCCTGGAACTCATTATGTAGACCAGGCTGGCCTTGACCTCGAAGAGATCAACCTGCTTCAGCTTCCTGAGTTCTGGGATGACTACACCCAGCCAACCTCCATCTTTTAAAATTTTGTATTGAGACAGGCAGCTAGGTTGCCTCAATTGTCTTCAAACTGACTCTGTAACCAAGGTGGGACTGGAACCTGTGATCCTACTGCCTCAGTCTCCTGAGTAACTGAGATGTATCTACCACCTGATGCAAGGCGAAAGATTGATTCCTAAAGAAATGACCTTCTGTATCAATGACCAACAATCTCTTAAGGACGTAAGGAAGCAGGTGGAATGACAGCCTTGTGGAACACTGGGAAGCTCTGCTCTCAGCTCTCAGTAGTTTACAGTCCACAGGGGACAACCTAAGAATAGTTTTGGCAGCAAACACACCAATCATACATGATGATTAGTCTTCAAGCCAACCTGACCAAGGTTAGGTCCTAATTTATGTGCTCCTCTGACTACATAATACAACTGTCATAGAGTTTCTATTGCTGTGATGAAGGCCATCACCAAAAGCAACTTGGAGAGGAAAGGGTTTATTTGGCTTAGAGGTCATAGTTCATCATTGAGGGAGGCCAAGACAGGAACGCAAGGCAGGAAGCAAAGAAGCCCTGGAGGAACTCTGCTTACTAGCTTGCTCCTCATATCTTGTTCAACCTGATTTTTTTTTTTATACAACTCAGGACCACCTGCCCAGAGTTGGCACTCCCCACAGTGTGTTGGGCCCTCCCACATCAATCTTTAATGAAGAAAATGCTCAACCAATTTGCCTGTGGGCCAGTCTTATGGAGGATTTTTCTTTTTCTTTTTTGTTTGTTTTTTAGCGGGGTGGATTAAAGGTGTGTACCACTACCACCCAGCTGGAGGAATTTTCTTAATTGAGACTCCCTCTTCCTAAATGACTCTAGCTTTTATCAAGTGACATAAAAACTAACCAGCACAATAGCTGTACAAGATCAGTATATAATCGTTGGCCTTTGTAGCAAAGGAGTTGAACTTAAATCTTAGAAATTGCATTAACTGTGACTACACAGAAAATTGCAACCCTATTCAGTAAAATTGTACAAATTTGCGATCACAGTGCACCTTCATGTAGTAATTCAATTAATTTTTTTTTTTAAATTTGTTCCAGTGCTGAGGCTTGATATCAGAGTCTGGTGCGTGCTAGGCAGCTGGTCTAGCACAGAGCCTCATCCCTAACCCCAGTATATTCTCATGAATCAAAGTTTGTGCTTAGAAACAGTATTATGTTTACAGGGGTAGACCAGGGAACTGGAGAGCATAGATTTGTACTTTAGCTCCACCACCTAAATAAACTGCTTAACTTAGGCGTGTGAGCATTAGTTTTCTCATCTATGAAATTTGTTTACTGTTTAGATCAAATGAGGCCGTCCAGGTGCATGAGCTTCCTAGTGCTATTATAAATTGCTACAGACACAGTGACTTAAAAATACACAAGTTCATTCTCTTCTCCCTTTGAAAAGGGTTTGGAGGCAAGGAAGAAATTTGAGACACAACTGGGGGACATCAGAAGAGAAGGAGGAGGCCCCACCCTCGAATAAAGTTGGAGCCTTTCACCAGCAGAGAAGCAAGAATTCCAACTATCACCAACTGCTTATGGCTTTCCCCCTTTTCCAGGCATAAACCTGCAATTTTCTAGGAATCTCACCAGACACTCAGTTTACAGGGAAAGGATGCGTACGTAGTAGCAACTTGCGCAATGAAGTGGCTCCTGATTTTCCCTTATCAGATTAGATTCCATCCAAGGCATTACTTACCTCATTCATCATGAGAGGAGGGAGGGAGGGGGAAAAGGTTTCTTAGCAACCTTTTAGAAGCAGATTCAGAGCTGCCAAAATTGCATACATTGCCAATGTTGAAAGAGTTAATGCTTACTCTCCTTTGATGAGCCCGTATCTACACTTGGCTACATTTATCTTCCCCCTACCCTCCTTTGGGAAATATAAACCCACCTTGGGTATGCCATTCTTCTGAGCATTTCTCGCCTCTTACTTTATTCTTAATGGAATCCCTAACTCTGCTTCACAGACTGGCTACTTTAAATTCTTTTCAGTGTCAAAGCCATGAGCCATGATTTGGCCTGAGTGGAGGTCCCTAAAAGACCAGGGGAACTCCTTCTGGGGATCACAGCAAGATGCTTTGTCTCTGTCCCATCATGGCTGACAGGCTGCAGTACAGAGAGGTAACAACAGGTCCGTATTTGACTTGTAGACTCAAAAGGAGAATCACTTCTCTTTGCTTTTCCAGTTTCTAGAAGCTTCTTGCATTCTTTGTTCTTAGCCCTGTCTTCATTTCCTCCCTTTCTTTCTTTCTTTCTTTTTTTTAACCTGCATTTGTTTCTTTTTTAAGCATTTTGTGTGTGTGACTGTGCGTACCTGTGGAGGTCAGAGGACAACTTATGAAGTCTCTTCTCTTCCTCCATTATTTGAGTCCTAGGGACTGAGCTCAGGTCTTCAGGCTTGGCAACAAGTGTTTTTAACCCACTAAGCCATCATCTTGTAAGCCCTTCTTCTCTGTTTTCCAGAACAAACATGTAGTGTTTTATTATTTCTGCTTAATAGTGCTGTAACACTCGGGTAACAGCTTTTTTTCTTTTTCTTTCTTTTCTTTTCTTTTTTTTTTTTTCCAGTTAACATAACTAGCTCTCAGTACAGCATCACAAAATACAAATCCAAGGAAGGTAATGTCTTTATTACATCACAAAACTTTGGCATGTCAATATAGTACTCTAACACAATAAAATAATATTTTTGTTGTTAAGAGTCATATAATACCTCAGTGCTAATCTTCACACTAAAAATTATCATGTAAGTAGCCAATCCAAACACTGAAGTTTTCAACAGAGAAAGTTATTTTATACAAATTAATGTCATTGGAAATGACACAGTCTCTCCTTTTAAAGTGAGTTCCTCACTGGGGAGTTTCCAGTTCACAACAGCAAGGCCACCTTCTGCATGAGGGTGCTGGGCTTTGTTCTGGGCTGGTCCATAGCCAGGCAGAGTTCCTGTCTGAAATGCTTTAAGATTCTACCATAAGGAGACATCAACTTCTTTTAAGTACTTAAAATAATAATAATAATAATAATAATAATAATAATAATACTCTTTTAACTGTTCATATAAATTCCAGAACTCTCCAACATAGTCATTTAAGCCATACTAACCTCAGATGGTTCTTTTGGTTTAGAAGTCTTAGATCCTTTTGTTTTATTCAAAAGTGATACAGCCTTACCACAGCTCATTTTAAAAAAAGTACCTAAAATAAAATAGTTATAGTTATATACATATATATGTACACACACACACACACACACACACACACAGAGTCAGCTTGGAAAGCCCCGGGGAACCTGACACTGTTCATCAACTTTTACAGTCACCTCTCCAACAGCACCACTACCATGGGTTGTCCTAAGGCTTTCTCTTGTTGACAGAAAATTCCTCAACCTCAGCGTTCAGCTAATGACCCACCCATTCAATTGCTTCAAAGCCTTTGCTGTCGTTTGAAGATACAGTGTGGACCACGAGTCCTCCTGGTTCAGAATAGGCTTTTCTGGGTCCTGGGGGTGTGGTTTGTATGACAGTCTCTCCTCTATTGAAACCATATTTGTCAATGAAGCACACTAGTCGATGTGAATTCCGTTTTTTTCTTTATGGGATTGAAAGGCCCCAGCATACTTGCTTAGCCTAACGCCATTTTGAGCAAGGCCTGAAAAGTACGGGGAAAGTTCAGTTAGAGGACATGGGCACAGGAACAAACAGGGTATCTGCGGTCGGCCACCTGGCCCCAGAACAGGGAACTAAAAGGTCAGAAAAACAACTTGTACCCTAGATAAGAGCCAAGTCAGCAGGCGTGTCGAGCTCGGGGGAAAAACCACAAGCTGTCCTGAGCTTGAACCTGGCCTCATATGAATTGTCCAATCAGAAACCTGTAAACCATGGCCTCATATGTATCGTCCAATCAGAACCCTGTAAACCATGGCCTCATATGTATCGTCCAATCAGAACCCTGTAAACCATGGCCTCATATGAATCGTCCAATCAGAACCCTGTAAACCCTCCCTTCTGCTGCCCGACCATATAAAAACCCTCCACTCCAGCCCGTGCGCGCGCCAGCCTCCTGAGCTTCTGGAGTGACTGTGTCGCCCCGGGTACCCGTGTTCCGGAATAAAGCCTCTTGCTGTTTGCATCTGACTTGTGGTCTCGGTGTGATCTCTGGGCGAGGGTCTCTCCAGAGGGAAGACTACCTGCGGGGGTCTTTCATTTGGGGGCTCGTCCGGGATCGGAGACCCCCGCCTCGTCAGGAGGTAAGTTGGCCGGCCACTGTCTGTCTGTATTGTCTCAGTCTGTTTACTTGTCTTTCGTTTTCGTCGGACGTCCTAAGTCAGGTCTGAGTCGGTGGGGGCTGAAGGAGCTGACGAGCTCGGACTTCGCCCACCGAAACCCTGGAAGACGTTCCACGGGTATCTGAAGTCCCCTCTGGGGCACGGTTTTTCGGGGCCACCCACGCATCAGAAGGATACGTGGTACTGGCAGGGGACGGAGAATTCAAACACTCCGCGTCCCCATCTGAGTTTTTGCTTTCGGTTTTACGCCGGAGCCGCGCAGCGAAAAATTCTGTGGTCTGTCTTGTCTGTTTGTTTCTCGTTGTGTGTCTAACCCTTCTTTATTTAGAGACCACCATGGGACAGGCTGTCGCCACCCCACTGAGCCTAACCATGGACCACTGGTCCGATGTTAAGGCCCGAGGAAACAATGAAGGTGTCATTGTCAGGAAGAAGAAATGGATCACCTTCTGCGGGGCCGAATGGGTCATGATGAATGTCGGCTGGCCGCGAGAGGGATCTTTTAACCTCTCTCTTATTTCGCAGGTGGAGGGTAAGGTTTTTGCCCCTAGCCCTTATGGGCATCCCGACCAGGTCCCATATATCGCCATCTGGAGATCACTGGTCGAGAACCCATTTCCATGGGTTAAGCCTTTCCTTCCACAGCCCCCTCCAGTCTCTGGGCCTTCTGCGCCCCCCAACCCGGACTCCTCCCTTTACCCCGTGCTCCCTCACAAGGAGACTCCTAAGCCTCCAGTCCTTCCCCCAGACCCCCATACCCCCCTTATAGATCTCCTGACGGAGGACCCACCACCATATCAAGCCGGACCACCTGGAGAGCCAGCCGAAGCGGCCCCAGCCGCCGCCCCGGTGGCGGCGTCCCCGGCCGTGCCCGTGGCAGATCCGGAAGTCACCTCGACTCGCAGGACCCACGGGGCTGGAGAAGAGGACGCAGCCCCGTCCCCCATTGCCGGCCGCCTCCGCGGCCGCCGGGATGACCCCCCTAATGAGTCCAGGGCCTTCCCGCTCAGAGAGGGGCCGAATCGTCAGTTGCAGTACTGGCCCTTTTCAGCCTCAGACCTCTATAATTGGAAACAACATAATCCCCCTTTCTCCAGGGATCCTGTTGCCTTGACCGGCCTAATTGAGTCCATCCTAGTGACTCACAGGCCGACTTGGGACGACTGTCAGCAGCTCCTGCAGACCCTCTTAACAGTAGAGGAGAAGCAGAGAGTTTTCCTGGAGGCCCGGAAGCAGGTTCCGGGCGATGACGGGAGGCCAACCCAACTCCCAAATATCATCGATGCAGCTTTTCCCTTGACCCGCCCAGACTGGGACTTCAATACACCTGAAGGTAGGGAGCATCTACGTCTCTATCGCCAGTTGCTCTTAGCGGGTCTCCGAGCGGCCGCCAGAAGGCCTACCAATTTGGCTCAGGTAAGGAATGTGATACAGGGAAAGGAAGAAACACCCGCTGCATTTTTAGAGAGGCTGAAGGAGGCTTATAGGATGTACACTCCGTATGATCCAGAAGACCCAGGGCAAGCACCAGGTGTCATCCTATCATTTATCTATCAGTCTAGCTCAGATATCGGAACCAAATTGCAGCGGCTGGAAGGTTTACAGGCGCTAGGTTTGCCAGACTCATTGAAGGAAGCAGAGAAAGTGTTCAATAAGAGAGAAACTCCTGAGGAGCGCGAGGAAAGGAGATGGCAGAAACAAGAGGAAAGGGACAAGAAACAGCATAGGGAGATGAAAAAGGTTTTGGCCGCCGTTGTGTCTCAGGGACAGCGGAGAGAGGGAGATAGGTCGGGAGAGCGAAGGAGGCCACCCCTTGATAAAGATCAATGTGCTTAAGCCACAAGGACCCCGCCGGCCCAAGCCCAAGACATGCAGATCTGGCCGGATTCCGGGTCGAACACCCAACCCTGACTCTGCTCCAGTATGTGGATGATCTACTCCTGGCGGCCAGGAGTCAAACCGAGTGCCTGGAGGGCACTCGAGCCTTACTGGCCAGACTTGGACAAAAGGGCTATAGAGCCTCAGCCAAAAAGGCTCAAATATGCCGAGACAAGGTTACCTACCTGGGCTACACCCTGAGCGGGGGGCAAAGATGGTTAACAAGGGCAAGGAAGGAGACGATAATCTCCATCCCCCCTCCTCGGAACCCCCGCCAAGTTCGAGAGTTCCTGGGTACGGCTGGGTACTGCCGCCTTTGGATTCCCGGCTTTGCCGAACTGGCAGCCCCATTGTACCCCCTCACTAAACCAGGGGCCATGTTCCAATGGGAGGAGAAGCATCAGAAAGCGTTCCAACAGATCAAGAAGGCCTTACTCGAGGCCCTGGCTCTGGGTCTGCCAGATCTAACCAAGCCCTTTGAGCTGTTTGTGGATGAGAACTCAGGTTTTGCCAAAGGGGTACTGGTGCAAAGACCTTGGGGGAGACCTGTAGCGTACTTGTCCAAGAAATTGGACCCGGTGGCTACAGGATGGCCATCATGCCTCCGCATGGTGGCAGCCATTGCCATATTACTCAAGGATGCCGGGAAGCTGACTCTGGGACAGCCGTTGACTGTGCTGGCCTCCCATACAGTGGAGGCCTTGGTCCGACAACCACCGGACAGATGGCTTTCTAACGCCAGAATGACTTACTATCAGGCCTTACTACTGGACTCAGACCGGGTAAATTTTGGGCCGACAGTTTCCCTTAACCCTGTTACCTTGCTGCCACTGCCTAGCCCCTCCGAGGAGCATGACTGCCTCCAGATTCTAGCTGAAGCACATGGCACCCGCCCTGATCTGTCTGGTACACAGATGGGAGCAGTTTCCTGGAGGAGGGGGAACGCAGAGCCGGGGCAGCTATAACCACCGAATCGGAAGTGGTATGGGCATCGTCACTCCCGCCCGGGACATCGGCCCAGCGTGCAGAACTGATTGCGCTCACCCAAGCTCTCCGGATGGCAGAAGGTAAGAAGCTCACAGTTTATACTGACAGCAGATATGCCTTCGCCACTGCGCATGTCCACGGGGAAATCTACAGACGGAGAGGCCTGCTGACGTCCGCGGGTAAGGAAATCAAAAACAAAAAAGAGATCCTAGACCTCCTAAAGGCCCTGTTCCTCCCGCTCCAACTCAGTATTGTCCACTGCCCAGGGCATCAAAAGGATGACTCTGCGGTAGCCAGAGGGAATCGGCTGGCGGATTTGACTGCCCGAACAGTGGCTTCCCAGCCAGCAGGGAGCAGCCAGTTGATGGCCATACAAGAACCACAGCCTGAGAGAGACCCCGTGCCCTATAGCCCAGAAGACCATGAGCTAGCAAAGAAAATGGGGGCGGACTGGGAACAAGGAAGACAAGCATATATACTAGGGGACCGGATGGTCATGCCAACCTCCCATACCCGATACATGCTGAGATTCCTCCATGCATTGACCCATTTGAGCAAAAACAAGATGAAGAAGAAACTGTTGGAAGAAATCTTCCCCAGGTATGGGATGCCTCAAATATTGGGGTCGGATAATGGGCCTGCCTTCGTCTCTCAGGTAAGTCAGAAGGTGGCCAAACTATTGGGGGTTGATTGGAAACTCCATTGTGCATACCTCCCCCAGAGCTTAGGACAGGTAGAACGAGCTAATAGAACAATCAAGGAGACTTTAACCAAATTAACGCTTGCAACTGGCACTAGAGATTGGGTGCTCCTACTTCCCTTGGCTCTCTACCGAGCCCGAAATACTCCTGGCCCACACAGCCTAACCCCTTTTGAGATCATGTACGGGGCCCCACCTCCTGTTGTAGACTTTCTCCATCCTGATATTTCATCTTTTGCCACCACCCCTACTTTAGAGGCACATCTTCAAGCCCTCCAACTGGTGCAGAGGGAGATCTGGAAGCCCCTGGCCAAGGCTTATCAGGAGCAGCTAGACAAGCCGGTGGTGCCCCACCCCTTCCAGATCGGGGACTCCGTTTGGGTCCGACGACACCAGACCAAGGATCTGGAACCACGGTGGAAGGGGCCCTACACTGTCTTGCTGACCACCCCCACTGCACTCAAGGTCGACGGGATTGCTGCATGGGTCCACGCCTCTCATGTGAAGGCTGCCAGGGAACCCGACCCAGCAGGATCCAGAAAGTCAACATGGACAGTGCGCCGCACACGAAACCCCCTAAAAATAAGGTTGGCCCGCGGCTCCTCTTCCTCCCCCTCCTAACTATGGGAGGAGTCACCGCCGGAATAGGCACAGGTACCACTGCCCTCATGGAAACCAACCAGTTCAGACAACTCCAGGTTGCCATGCATCCAGGTACTGGAGGAATCCGTGAGTGCCTTGGAAAAGTCACTCACCTCCCTGTCTGAAGTAGTTCTGCAGAACCGGAGGGGATTAGACCTCCTCTTCCTGCAAGGGGGGGGGGGTTATGTGCTGCTATGCGGATCATACTGGGGTGGTGAGAGATAGCATGGCTAAATTAAAAAAGAGATTAGAACAAAGACAAAAACTCTTAGAAAAACAGCAGGGATGGTTTGAAGGATGGTTCGGAAGGTCCCCCTGGCTCACCACCCTCACCTCCACCCTTATGGGACCCCTTCTGATTTTATTGCTCCTTCTGACGCTCGGGCCCTGTATCCTAAACAGACTTGTCCAATTTATCAGGGAACGTGTTTCTACTGTTCAGACCTTGGTATTGACCCAACAATACCAACGACTCAACCAGGTGGAAATGGAGCCACATCCCTATTCTTCCCCATGAATGGAGGATTCCATTCCCTGAGATAAGAAAATGGGGGAATGAAAGGCCCCAGAATACTTGCTTAGCCTAACGCCATTTTGAGCAAGGCCTGAAAAGTACGGGGAAAGTTCAGTTAGAGGACATGGGCACAGGAACAAACAGGGTATCTGCGGTCGGCCACCTGGCCCCAGAACAGGGAACTAAAAGGTCAGAAAAACAACTTGTACCCTAGATAAGAGCCAAGTCAGCAGGCGTGTCGAGCTCGGGGGGAAAAACCACGAGCTGTCCTGAGCTTGAACCTGGCCTCATATGAATTGTCCAATCAGAAACCTGTAAACCATGGCCTCATATGTATCGTCCAATCAGAACCCTGTAAACCATGGCCTCATATGAATCGTCCAATCAGAACCCTGTAAACCCGCCCTTCTGCTGCCCGACCATATAAAAACCCTCCACTCCAGCCCGTGCGCGCGCCAGCCTCCTGAGCTTCTGGAGTGACTGTGTCGCCCCGGGTACCCGTGTTCCGGAATAAAGCCTCTTGCTGTTTGCATCTGACTTGTGGTCTCGGTGTGATCTCTGGGCGAGGGTCTCTCCAGAGGGAAGACTACCTGCGGGGGTCTTTCAGGATCATCTATAGAATGTTCTGATACAATATGTGTTGGTTCCTGCATAACCAGTATGAGATTTCACAATGGAAGGCAGTCCCCATTCTGCACTGGGAGGTTGTGCCTGTGCAATTTTACAACTGTCTGCCCAGCAACACCCCAACATCCATCACACTCGGGGCCATAGGGTAACTCTTATTGTTTACCCTGCCAGGGAAGGGCCTCGTGAATCTGGTCCGCTTCAGGGACTTCCTGAAGCTATTTTGAGTTATTTACCTTCCTAATTAAGAAGCCTCCTCAAATTTTCTGTAAAGTTACACAAAGTAGTTCAATAGCCACTGGTCATCATGGAGAAACAGAAATAATAATGCTAGAGTTTGACCAACTCACGGTTTGACTTCAACCTCTGACTCTCTGTTTGGATTAGTGGACCATGAGTTTTAATTGTTGAGTTTCCGAGTTGATGATTTCATTATGGTGCCAAAGAAACAGCATATGATTTTTGATAATCTATTGTGCTCCCGTGGGTATTTTTCATTTTTCTTTTAAGACAGGTTTCTCTACATGGCTCTGACTACCCTAGAACTTACCATGTAGAGCAGGCTGGCCTCAAACTCACAGAGCTCCACCTGCCTCTGTGTTAAACACCCAGGCTGTGGGTATTTCTTAGGACTCTTTCTTGGGTTTACTCAGTTTAAGCCAGTTGTGATGCTCTAAATGCATATTATTTAATAGTATTAAGAAATATACTATATATTTTCATATATTTTATGCCTCTTCCAACAAAGCTTTTCAAGTAATTTCAAAATTCCTCAATAAAAGAATTCATCCCCAAGATGGACAAATCATAATGAGAGAGACACACTCTGGTCAGTCATAATAAGTCAGTAGCTTACCAGGAAGCCTGTTCAAAAATTCATGTTCCAAAAAGACAATTTACCCAAGGCACATATATTATATTATTAAATGATATGATATGATATATTCCTGCTTGCCGGAAGTGTCACCTACTCCAAGGGCTTGGTAAAAATTGTCACCCTTTCAGATTTTTTTCCCACCACCCACATGTCACGGGACTTAGTACTTTACTTTTTATTCCTTCACAGTTTGAGGAAGCATGTACTCACATGTCCCTGTGGAATATTTGTGTGTGTGTGTGTGTGTGTGTGTGTGTGTGTGTGTGTGTGTGTGTGTGTTTGAGCTCGAGCACCACAAATACTATTCATCTGTTACTCATTTATCTTCCTCTTCCCTCAAGCAGCTTGTTGTCTCTTATCTATTTATTTATTTATTTATTTATTTTGTCTGCTAATCTCAAATGTAAACCACTAATTCTCCCGTATTCCCCATAGGGTAACGAGCACTGTGCTGTGCCCTTAATAAATGCTTGCAAATGACAAAATGAATTCTTTGCCTTGGTTAAAGAGGACTTCTGCATGGAAATGAGCCCCTGTGTTTGTGTGTAGGCTCCAATGGTTCATTTTCCTGTCAGACTCCCCCGTTATGAAGGCGGTGGCAGCATCAGCCGTGTGAAGGGAGGATTTTTGTGGAGAGCATTTGGAGGATTAGAAAATCCTCCAGAGCTCTGCAAGCATCACAGTTTGTGTTTAGACTTCTATTTCATTCTGTCTCAAGACCAGAATAGGCAGAGAAGAAAGACGTCAAGATCCACAGGGTTCCATATGTGAAGTCAACCCCTAGCCCCCTTCAGAAGTAAGTGGGAGGCGAGAGGAGAAGAATCATTAGAGAATTTCTCAGCTCTGTTAATTCCCATCAGCCTGCAACTTTGCATAGAGGCTCCTAAACCCACAAAATGTATCACTGAATGCATGATGTATTTAATTAGTTTGAATCCTCTCCTTTCTAGTTTTTCTGAAATAATGAACATCTCAGGATAACACGCGTATTCAAACCAATGGAATTCAAACAGTGTTCAAGCGGATGCTAATAGCTGGGGTGTTTTAAGCCTCTTCTGAAAGATTTCTTGTGTGTGTGTGTGTGTGTGTGTGTGTGTGTGTGTGTGTGTGTGTGTGTGTGTGTATAGGTATGTGAATGGTAGTGTGGATGCTTGCAGGGGCCAGAGAGGGAGCTGTAGCTGGGGGTACAGCCAGCTGGGAGACACTTGTGGTTGCTGAGAACTGAACTTGGGTCATCTTAACCATTTCTTTCATCGATAGGCCTGTTTCCCCCCTCCAGTTAATCTAGAAAAACAAAAGACATTTTCAGTGGCAGGGTATGGAAAATACTCCATAGTATAAAAGAAGGGAACAAGGCGTGCTTTTTAATATTCAGAAAAGATAATTTATCAAACATGTACTAGGTTATTGTAAGGCCACCCCCTCCCCACCCCCAGTTTAATCTTTCATAACATCACTGGGCTGTTTTCTCAAAAGGAGAGGCTGTCTCCAGTGAGACTATGCCAGCTCTGGAATTACTGTCCCTGTCCCATTCCTCCACCTCAATCCAATTCACACTTTTATGATTGGCTTCCTTTTTGACCCAGGCTTGTTAATTATATCCAGCTGTAGGCAAATTGCTCTTCCAATTTGGCAACTCTGAGCTCTCAAGCTGCTGGCGTTTTTTTTTTTTTTCTCTCCCTTGATAAAACCTTTGGAGCATGCATTTTCTTGACTAGTGTTTCTGAAATAATCCCCAGTGATGGATATTTTAAAGAGTTCAAGGGGCTCACAAAATAACTCTGGGTTTGAATGCAGTGTGTTTCTGTAACTTGATCCAAAACTGCCCGAGAAAGCAGACAGATGAGAGTTTCCCCATGGAGGTAAGCAGTTTGCCATCCTTAGTGCCTGGTTTCCTAGACACTCTGGTGTTGGGGTTGAAGTTGTAACAGGCCTGGCCATGGCGGTCCTGGAGAGACAAGGGGCTTTCCTGTCCCGTCCAAGGCAGCAACCCCAGTGCGGGCAACAGCTCTCTAGGGGGTAGCAAACACTTTATTTTTCCCTCAGGAAACTGCTTCATCCAGCACTTTCTAGTTCAGACATTCCCCAGCTCCTTGTTCCCCTGGGTCTCTGCTGACAACACATAAAGTGTTTTCTTTTTAATTTTCTTTTTTTGTTTGTTTGTTTGTTTGTTTTTGGAGACAACGTTTCTCTGTGTAACCTTGGCTGTCCTGGAGCTCACTCTGTAGACTAGGCTGGCTTCAAACTCAAAAGATCCACCCCTGGTGCTGGGTGGGGTTAAAGGTTCGTCAACAACACATAGACTCTTGTAACAACTTTACTGTGAGGAAAACTTACAAGGATTTCAGTTTCTTTTTCTCTTTCCAAAGGGGTGGGGGTGATAGAAGCTTCTTTCCACCTACCAGCCCAAGACGCTCCGCTTGATAAATTGGCATCAGATTTTAGGACAGAGAAACAGGGGTGAAAAATGAGATGCAGAGTCAAAAGAACATACTCACAGTCCCAGCCCCATGTTTACTCGCTAGAGAATCCTGGGCAAGTATTTTAATTCTGCATTGAGGCTGTTTTTAACTAGGTAGTTGGAATACTGCTACCTGCCTTGCCTATCTCACGTGCTTAGACTGAGATGGATGAGTATACACGGAATATGTTTTGTGAAGGAAAAAGCAGAACTAACTACTTCCTATAACTAGCTGAAATTTTACCTGATTGATTATAAGTGCCTGCTGTGTGTACACTCATGATCAGTTCACTAAAGGAATAAAACATTTTGTCTGCTGGGTACAGATTTGCTGAGTGAACAAGAGGAAGAAAGTAACATTCAATATGCAGCTATTATAATGTAAGCCCGTATATTTACTTATACCTATGTAAACCAACAGCACTACAAAAATATGTATTTCATTTGTTTTTCTGAAAAAATACAGTCCACTGACCAGGTGTAGGGACTCATGACTCATTGTCCCAGCACTTGGGTGGCAGAAGCAGGAGGATTGCGGCGAGTTCACACACCCTGGGTTACAGTGACATTATATATTCAAGGCAATGCTTTCCAAATTCTGTTCCCTGTAACCCTGGCTGTATCAGCTATTGTTGGGTCCCTGTGAGACATCACTGGACATAGCAACACCAAAGAAGAATGATTTATTTTTGCTCTTGGTTTCAAGAGTTCTTTGTGTCCATCAGAGTGGGAAAATGTGTAGCTCAAGGCACCCAGAGTATGTGGTGGAGATTCTTCATGCAATAATTTACGGAAACCAGAGAAAGTAGGCAGGGGCCAAGGGTGTGCGTAGTTTACAAAGGCCAAACCTTAGTGACTTGCATCTGCCAGCCACACCTCCTAAAGGCCCTATGGCCTCCAAAGTAGCATCTCACAATCTGGGAAGCCATTCAGAATATGCTATGGTAGAGCGGGTTTCCGATTCAAACCACAACAATGGTCTTGAGAGACATCCTAGACTAGATCTGGAATGGCCCCCAAAGTCTTATATATAATAGAAGGCTTGGTTTCCAGTCTATGGTACCACTGGGAGGTAGTAGAACATTTCAGAGGTAGGAAGGCTTCGTGGGAGGAAATCAGGTCCTTGAAGGGGATGGTTGGTGCCTTGGCTGCTTCTTACCCATGACTTCCTGGCTACAAGGAAGTGAACACCATTCTTTACCATATACTTCGTCACTACTCTACGGCCTCTCCACAGGCCCAAATGACTGTAGACTAAAGCCTTGAGCCAAAATAATCCTTAAAAGAAATTTGTTTTTAAGTTGATTACTTGCAGGGTGTGGTGGCACCATACATCGAATCCAGCACTCAGGAGGCAGAGGTAGGACGATCTCTGAGTTTAAGAGTTCCAAGATAGCCAGGAGTACATGGAGGGGCGTGGGGGGGGGGGGGGGGCGATTACTTAAGCTGTTTGTCACAAAGATGGTTAACACCTTGCTCTGTTAGAGTTCCAGGGTCTTAAACTGTGAGAAGTCTCTGTTCTCTCCCTTATCACCCGGGTGCTGCACAGCACCCAATTCCAAATTGGCAATCATGCAGAAGGTCATATGGTGAAGAAACCTGTTTAGTTTTGCTCAATCCTGAGTTCTACAAACATGCTGCTCTCCAGCGCTTCTTTTTCAGTTATGCTCATTTAAATTTGAAAGAACTGGGATTCTGTTGGAAGCATTTGGCCAAATGCAGGTCTTGTAGGGTAAAGGTGTTTTTCCTTGGCCCTAGTCCCGGGGTCAAATCAGGGTCAGGGTGTTTTTGTTCCTTGGCCACTTTTACCCAACAGGTCTAAGTTCATGATTGGAACTGATAGGTGGTAGATCCACAAGAATAAAAGACACTTTATAGTTCAAATAGTGGCCCGTACCTGGAATTCCAGTAGAAAGATTGCTACAGGTGAGTTCCAGGTCAGAAAGAAGCAAATAACAGCAACCAATCTTGGCTGGTTACTTAGTTTAGTAACCAACACTTCCATATACCCTAACCAATCCTGTGCCAAAGAATACCTCAGAAAAAAAGTACAGCTATAAAAATTAACTAAGCTAAATTAACTGGTAATTGAATTAATAGTATTCCCCCCCCCGCCCCCCCATGGTGCTGTGGTTGAAACCTTGAACATGCCGGAAGACGGTTCTACCACTGAGCTACTTCTCAAGTTTATGTTTTATTGTTTTTGCTGTTGACTGTTTTTTAGTCTTTTTTTTTTTCTAATGATTTTATTTTACGTGCATTGGTGTTTTGCCTGCATGTACGTCTATGTGAGGGTGTCAAATCACTTGGCGCTGTATTCCAGTTGAGACCTGTGACACATAGGTGCTGGGAATTGAACCCGGGTCCTCTGGAAGAGCAGCCAGTGCTCTTAACTGCTGAGCCATCATCTCTCCAGCCGTCAGTCTTTGTTTTTTGCCTGTAGACTTCTATCATCTCGTTGCTTTATTGTCATACATCACATAGAACGCAAACTTCACTGTATTCTCCATTTTGAGTGTGTCATTTAGTGGCACTAAATACATCCACGATCATACCTGGCAGGCTTCACCAGTAGCCCTCCCCAGGTTTGTTTGTTTGTTTTTTTTTCCTGAAGAAATAAAATAAATATAAAATAAGATAAAAAGATTTTATTTGTAGTCATGTGTACATGTGTGCACTTGAGTGTGCGAGTGCATGGATGTCTCTTGTGGCGCTGTGAGTGCAGGTGCCCCTGGAGTTCAGAAGAGGGTGTCAGGCCCCCTGGAACTGGAGTTAGAGGTGGCTGTGAGCCCTCTGACATGGTAAGTGGGAGCTAAACCCTGGGCCTCTAGAGGAGCAGTATGGTTTCTTCACTGAATTGTCTTTATAGCTCATCCCCCTCCCCCCAGTCTTTTTCGCTCTACTGAAATTCTATATTGTCTTATGTTTACCTTCCTTAATGTTCAATCATAAACGCTCTTCCCTGTGCAATTTCCTTTTCCATAAAATTCAGTTTGGTGTATTTGAAAGGCCGCCAGGAGCGGAGCCGCGGGCAGCGCAGGCCGGGCCGCATCCCCGTCCCCGCGCCAGCCGCCCGCGCCCGCCATGCGCCCCGCAGCGGCCCGCGCGCCCGGGCCCCGTGTCGTAGCGCGGCGGGCGGAGACCGCAGGCTCCCAGCCCGGGCCCGCCGTGTCCTCGAGCCCGATCGGCGCCGCTGCCCGGCGCCAGCGCCCGGTGCCGCCGCCGGCGAGGGTGGTGCAGGCCGCGACCCGGGCGCCCGGGGCCCTGAGTGATGGAGCAGGCCGAGAGCCGGGGACCCTGCGTGGTGGAGCAGGCCAAGGGCCGGGGACCCTCCGGGCGGTGCAGACTGGGGCCTGGGTGCCCCCGGGGTGGCGCAGTTTGGGGACTTGGGGACCCTGTGGGGGTGGCGCGGCCTGAGGACTGGGGAGCCCTGCAGGGAGGTGCAGGCCGGGACCCCGGGACTCTTCTGGGGTGGTGCTGAGGGGCCCCAGCATGCTTGCTTGGCCTGACGCCATTTTGAGCAGGGCCTGAGGAGTGCGGGGAGGGTTCAGTTGGAGGACATGGGCGCAGGAACGAGCGGGGTGTCTGCGGTCGGCCACCTGGCCCCAGAACAGGGAACTGGAGGGTCGGAGGGACAGTTTGTACCCTGGATGGGGGCCAGGTCAGCAGGCGTGTCGAGCTCGGGGAAAAACCACGAGCTGTCCTGAGTTTGAACCTGGCCTCATATGAATCGCCCAATCAGAACCCTGTAAACCTGGCCTCATATGAGTCGTCCAATCAGAACCCTGTAAACCATGGCCTCATATGAGTCGTCCAATCAGAACCCTGTAAACCATGGCCTCATATGAGTCGTCCAATCAGAACCCTGTAAACCATGGCCTCATATGAGTCGTCCAATCAGAACCCTGTAAAACATGCTTCTTGCTTCTGTACCCGCCCTTCTGCTGCCCGACCCTATAAAAACCCTCCACTCCAGCCCGTCGTCGGCGCGCCAGTCTCTTCAGCCTCTGGAGGGACTGTGTCGCCCCGGGTACCCGTGTTCCAGAATAAAGCCTCTTGCTGTTTGCATCTGACTTGTGGTCTCGGTGTGATCTCTGGGCGAGGGTCTCTCCAGAGGGAAGACTACCTTCGGGGGTCTTTCATATTATGAGAGATAGCCTGTTAAGCAATATGCTCATGGCTTGGCCTGTAAGTGGACATTTGATTATTTTCATTTTTCTTTTATGTAAACACCTGAGTGCCTAAAATATTTTTCATATTTTGTGTTAGTCTTAGGACAGCAAGTAGATAAAAGAATATGAACATTTTGGTGATTTCTTTCTTTCTTTTTTTTTAAATGAAAAATGCCTAGGCAGGAGAGCAGAGACTTCAAGAACAGCTTGCTACTAAAGTGACATGAGCCCTAAGGGTAAAAGGACCACTTTGCTTGCTCAAAATGTTACTGCCTTTCTTCTGGTTTTATTGAGAAGTCATCTCTGCTGATTCCTTGTAAAGATTTCCTTCTTTTTCTTCCTTTTCCTCTCCCCTAATTTTTTTGGGGTGGTGGTGGTAAATTGCTTCACCCCTAGTCTTGTTTCCTTGAATGTATGCCATGAGGCTGTTGCCTGAGCTCACTGAGACCTGGTACAGTCTTGATTCCTCCATGTGGTACTGCCTATCTAAGACGCCTGGCCCATCTTGAGCACTCCCAAAACATTATCTGTACTGTTACTACTCCATCATAGAGAAAATAGAACAAATTCTTTATCCCTTGTTCCAGGGAATGGCTATGATAAGAAGTGTGGTACTATCCACTGTCTAGATCTCTAAAGGGCTTTGTTTGCAAACAGACTGTCAAGTCACGGCCATCTTTCATCTTTCCTGAAAGAATAAAACAGATGAATTCATATACGGACAGAGGAATTTCCTGTGCTTTTGCTGTGGCAAATTACTGCTAATTATTTACAAAGTTCTGCTAAGTGTTCAGAATGGAAAACAATAGGTTTTGGTTACCTGTGATCTAGAAAAGCTCCTTAGTGTAAGGAATGGGGACCCATTGTGCTTCAAGTTATAGGTTAACGAGCTAAGACACATCTACATTGTACCCTGAGGGTGGATGACTGAACTGTTTTGAACTGAATTGACAAGTGTTGGGCTGGTTACAGGTACTAATGAGCAATCACGATTGGAGTTTAATGGAATTTCTATCCTCAGCAAATAAAAAAGAAACCTACTTTCTCCTTCTTGTTCTATATGTATAATATATGTACATATATGTATGTATCTAGATATATGTATTTATAGATGGCATAGTTACTTGCATTTATATTTCCTGTTCAAAGCCTAGTCATACCAGCATATATTTATTACAGAAATATGTGGCTTGGCAAATGGTGAGAATGTTATATCAAATTGCATCTCACTTCATTTTGATTTTAAAAGGCTAAAGATGTCTGAGTGACTGACAGGCGTCAATCAAGACTATTGTTAGAAGTTGTGTCTATGGCATCAACATTCGAAGTAAAAGTTATGCTTATTCAGTTGTGATCACACTTACTTATGTCGTATTCTGCAGACATAAATAAAGTAAGCAACTCTACAGCGTTGCTACAGAAGCAACTCGGGATGGCATTTGGTGAAATCACGCCAAGCTCCTAAGGTAGCAAACTGACCGACTTTAATGCTGTGAATCACAGCATCGGGTTCCATTAAAGCAATCATGCTGTGACCGCCGTCGGGATAAAGTCCTTTTTATTAAATACTTATTTCTTAAATAGCTACAAGAGAATAAAAATCAAACCAAAACCCCAACCCCGTTCTACTCCACCAGGCTATGGGAAGGCAGAGGGGCCAGGCGCTTCTCCAGCAACAAGCCAAGTCAGTGACGCGGCAAGTAAATTCAGATATTCCGTAAATGACAAACCAGAAATGAGGCACGCCAGCTGTTCACACTGGAAACTTACCCAACATTTTATTTTGGTCCAAGTTTTATTTATTACGAGAACAAACGAGAGTTAAGTTTTCAATGGGGGTAGGGAGTCTTATTCCTTACCCCAGCAATAAGGACTAGTGAAATTTCAGCGCAGCTCGGCGTTCTAAAGGTTGCGTCTACGCTCCCCTTTCTTCCTACCACCAACCGCTCCGGCGGGACCGCCACCTTGGGGACAGAACCCCAGGACCAGGACGCCTCTTCTCGGGCGCCTCCTCCGTGGTCCGCCCACTGTCCTCCCACACTCCTGCCTCTCAAGAGTCGCATCTAGGGGATCCGGCAGTGAGCTGCGCCACGTCCCTCTCTCCGGCTCGCAGCCGGGGAGCCGCGCGGCCACCGAGCCCAGGTGGCGAACAAAGGCGGCGCGGGGCGCGTGGCCGGGCTAGCGCGCGTCTCCCCGGCAGGCGGCGGCGGCGGCGGCGGCGCGCGCCGGAGCCCGCATTCCACCGAAGCGGCCGGAGCCCGCGGGGCGACGTCACCCCAGGCTCCGCCCCCGTCCCTCCCCGAGCAAAGTAACTCCGGACTACCCTGAGCTGCCTCTGCCGAGCATGGAGAGCAGCGGCCGCGGCTGGCGGGCGGCGCGGGAGACGCTTTCGCCCGCGAGGTAGTTTGCCGACGTTGCGCAAGGACCAAAGTGCTGGCGGGTGGCCGCGGCGTCCCCGCGAGCCCCCCACGAGGCCGGCCGGGCGGCTGGCTGGTGGATTTCGCCGCGATCCCCCCGGAGGCTCTTTGCAAAGCTGCTTGAAACTTCTCCCAAAACTCGCCATGGATGTGGCGGCGGCGGCGCTGCCTGCTTTTGTGGCGCTCTGGCTCCTGTCCCCGTGGCCTCTCCTGGGGTCGGTCCAAGGCCAGTTTTCCGCAGGTGAGTGGTCAGGGGTGGGGGGCATCTGGGTCTGTGGCTGTCCTCAGCCTTAGACTCTGAGGAAGGAGGGACTGGCTGATCCGGGGCCGGGGCCGGGGATCCAGGAGGCGTTTGCTCGGGGTTGGGGGGGTGCAGGTTGAGGCCAGGTCTGTGTTGGGAGTTTGTGTCAGGCGGGACGCGGGGCCAGGAGCTGGGCGCCACCGGGCGCAGGTAACTTTTAGGTTCGCGACCCATTGTTTCCGAGGCTGGCCCGGCGCGCAGACAGCCCCGGGTATGCTGGATGGAGCCTGGGGCGACCTTGCTTTTCTTGGGTGAACCGGCGATAGCCTGGGCGTCCGGCGCAGTTCCCACAGCCTTAGTTAGGGAAGAGAGAAAGAAAAAGTACTTAGGGCTCCCGGGACCACGGTTCTTTGGCTCGCCGAGCGGGCTGGTGGCTCTCTGCCGCCGGACTGTTCAAAAATTACCCGGGAAGCCTTTGTCAGAAATGTGGGGACGCGTAGGGACTGACCTCGGCGCGCTCTGCCAGGTGCTTTTTGTCCCGGGAGTAACCCTCCTCTGACTATTGTCCAACTACTTCCCTGTGCTTCCCGGAGGCTCCTTCCTCCTCCGCTGAGGGTGGAGAGTTGCTCCTGGGTTGATTACAGGGCGCAGCACGGAGCATGTTGCATGTGTGTGTTGGCGGAGCCCGTACGACGTTTGGAAATGTGGCTCTTAGGGTAGGATCAGAGCTGTCCTGGGCACCGAGGTCTGGGGCGCCCATTCCCGGAAGGCTTACCCTGCTTATGTAGCGAAGCCACCACAAAGCTGGCTCCACACACATCTCCCGGAGTCCTCCTGGCTGGCCCGAGCTGGGAACGTTCTCAGCCCGCCAGGACGACCCCGGGAGAGAGACGCGAGGCGGTGTTCCTTGATATCCCTTTTGAGTTCTAAGTAAAGCCCCCCCTCCCCGAAGACCCTGGACCCACAGTCTCTCGGACTGGTGGTCTCTGTTCCCATCCAGTTTTGATATCCTTCCTGTAGGTCGGTTGTTTTTGTGTAGCCTCTGCGGGCTCTGAAGTTTCACCAGGTGGACGCTGGGGAGCGGGCTCCCGGGTTGAGCTTCTGCCTCCCGCAGGGCTTGACAACTTTTCCGGCCAGCCCACCCAGCCCAGCGCGTTTGGCGGGCGCCTCTGCTGCCTGGGTTCCCAGTGCAGATGGAAACGCCGAGTGGCCGGAGGGGGACGGGAAACGCGACAGCCGCGCTCCTGGCTGAACCGACAGGATGCGTGGACCGAACTTACTTTGTACTTGACAGTTTCATTGTTGAGACTGCCTGATTTCCTGGAAATAAACTCACCGTGTTGTCTTCCGGAGCAATCCTTCCTTAGCTTTTCTTCTCCCCTCCCCCTCTAGAACTGTATACGGGGAGTTAGACCTCAGATTCTGCTGTCTGAGCATATCCTCCTCTTAGGCAGATACTGTGAAATGGTAGCAGGCAAAGGAAAGACCATGTATCTGGGTGATGTGCAGAGGGCACTAGCTCTATGCAATGAGCTCCGACGACTTAATTTAATTCTCTCCGGGTTCAGCATTACCGCCTGCGTCTCTGCCATACAATGCTGTTAGTATTGGAACCATGCTTGATGTGACTCATTATATGCAGCAAGTTGGAGGGAGTATTGATTTCTACACAGTGCTTGTCACTGCACGGAGAGCGTAGCTTGAGAAGACATGCAGTTTGTTAATTGAACTTTACCCGTTGCACGATTAAGCTCATGTATTCAGGACTGAAGACCAGTGATGTCTTGACAGCCGATGGATATATTTTCATCATTGGAGAAACTTTTCTCTTTTAAAGTGTTATTTATCTTTTAATCAACGAGTACTGAGATTTGCATCATCACAGTGTGCAGATGTGCCTCAGAGAGTTTATTGTGAATGTGGTCAGTCCTCACAGAACTAGCTACCATCATCTTGCTATTCAGGATGTTCATGCATGCTCATAACCGAAGGTCTTTTATCTCTCAAGTTTAAAAAGTCAGATTGTGGACTTATCTGTCTTTTTCCAGAGAGTTAAAGTTGGTTTTGTAGTTATCTGTCTCTCTCTTTTTCTTTCTAGTTGTCATAAATCATTTGGTATTGTAATGTCATTAGACTCTATGGCATATTTTTAAAAAAATATTGATTGGAGATGGAGATGAATTAGAGATTGGACGTGTTTTCTTTCTTGCTGTTTTTTTTTCTTCTGATATTCTATTTTCAATGATGAACTTCTGGAGAAATCTAAATGAGCATGCTTTAAAGATCTAAAGAGATGTATAGTAGTTATATAGTATGTAAAGTAGTTCATTCTCTTGAATATGTATTTGGAATCATGATTGCCAAGGTCAGTTCCCCACTTTTCACCATTATTGTGTGGGCTGTTAATGTCATAAGCTTGAAAACAAACTTGGGAGCATACTGTAGTTGGGAATTTGAAACGCCCTATATACATTGAATCTCTCTCTGTCTCAATCACACATGTAACACTTTCCTATCGCAACTTTTTTTTTTTCTGTTTGCAGTTAAAAGTGTAAAACTGCTTCATGGGGAACATCTTTAAAGCCAGGGCTTTCTAAATTTCACCTTGCACTCTAGTCTCTGAAAATAACCCTTGCATCTGCGTTCTACCCAGGGCAACGGAAGGGTGGGAGACCAGAGTGTTACTACAGTCTATTTACTGGGCTGCGTAGCTGTTTCTGTTGATATCACCATGCGAGCAGGCTTTCCGCAGAACTCCCATCCGACAGAACCAGTCTCACTTGGAAACTCAGCTTTCTCATCTATAAAATGGGGATAATGATACGCGTCCTGACCTTGGCACATAGTTTTTATGAGGATCAAGTCAAGTCATTGATGTGAGCCAGCACCGTCAACTGTAAATCACAGTGCAGCTATCTGGGGTGTAATCATCATAAATTAAGGTAGCTGGAGTGCCAGCGTTTCAGCTTTTACGGCTCTTAAAATCTTAGAACTCTCAGTAACTATAGGCTATTCAGCAAGGTGTGTGTGTGTGTGTGTGTGTGTGTGTGTGTGTGTGTGTGTGTGTGTGTGTGTGAGAGAGAGAGAGAGAGAGAGAGAGAGAGAGAGAGAGAGAGAGAGAGAGATTTTCTACTGGTCATCCATTTCCATTATAAACATCCTAGATTGATTTAGACCATGAGTTTACGACAATATCAGAATTATCTTTGATCACTTTTTTAGCTTAACTATGCAGATCTTTCAGAAACTTACTGAAGAGTTGCTACTAATGTTCCCAGTACCCTAACTGCAGGAAAACTACTTGTACAGTCTTGTTATTTGAAAGTAATTTGTTGAACTCCCAGCTCAGCATTTTCTCAGTGTGGAGAATTACATGTAACTTTGGATGCAGTCTTATCAATGACCTAGAGAGGGACTATTGTGTCTGGTATGAAGTGAGCCTGAGAACGTCGCTCAAGATCCTGCTTTGGATGAGGTCCTGGCACATCACCCTGGTCATCCCTTAGGGCCTTGCAACTCGTCTGAACAGAACCACTTGCCTTGCGTCTGGCTTCTTGTTGTCTCTAGTCCAAAATTAAATTTCTCTTATTCTGATTATCCTCTGGGAAGAGTCACTGGAGCCAGCTCGTGTTTAGGGCTTGCCATTTCGGTTTCTAGTTTTGATTGACTGGTATTCTTTGTATGTGTCTAAATACATTAAAATTCCAAATTGGGCGCCCTAGCAATGATACAGCTCATTCCTGGACCATTTCTCTCTGATTGGTTCCCTTCTCTCGGAGTTTCCTAGCCTGTGAGATGTCCTTTTGTGTCTGGCCTGCCCAGACGGAAAGAGGCAGCTTTGGCTGCTGTTTTGGCCACTGGCCTGTGTGTTGCTGACAGCTCTTCCCTTTGTATTCATGAATGTGAATCTGAAAAATAAATCAATAAATCAACCCCTCTGCTACTCTGCCCCTCTTTCACACTTCCTCCCACGCCTCCCCGGTAACGACTTAGCTCCCCCTGCGTATTCACCCAATCAGAAGCTCTTCGTTTTCATCAAATAATCTTTAGGTACTGCCTATGCTCTTAAATACTAGCCATATGACCAGTCCACTATCCAAAGCTAGAACAGTTCTCTCACGTTCGAGACACTCGCCTGTGTCCAGCATTGTCCATATTGGTGCCCATGTGTGTAGTGTCAATAATAAATTTATATTCAGATAATTCTATATAGAGAACACGTGTCTACCACTGTTTTCCAGTGCATTGGCCTGTTTCTTCCCAAGACTGTATTTAGACAGAGTAGGTCATAGTGAGTGTGGATCTGCACTGTTCCCATTTCCTCAACTTGTTCTTTAAAGAGGGAAGGACAAGGGATTGCTGAAGGCTGACAGCAGGAAGTATCAAAAGAATGTGCAGACAAAATACAGGGGGCGCACGAGTGCCTGCTTGTGTGTGTGTGTGTGTGTGTGTCCCCGCGCGCCTGCACGCGTACATGTGTGAGATCATTTACTTAGTTTTCAGAAGAGGGAAAAGCTTCTTTTTTCCTGAGTTGTTTATTAGAATCGGCCCTTTTGCCTTTGTCCAAACAGATTCATTTCTTATTCTGTGAATGTAAACATTTCCCTCTGTGTATGCCTCTCAGACTTTCCCCTTGATCATCTGTGTCTGGTCTGTGTTCCTTTATCAAATGGTGTTTCTCTGCCTAAAAAGGTTGTAATTGCTTTTGAACATGACTTGGTTTTTTCATCAGAGTCCATGCTGTTTGTCATGGTTACTGAAAAATTGCACAAAACATATCAAGTCACCTTATATCTTAAAATGGCATTTGATTACAAAGCTAATGAATAATGCATCGATCAGACTGCTCTTTATTTCAGTTGAAGCCAAAACAAGCCCGCCTATCCATGAAATAATTTTTTTTAATGCCACAGAATGTTTGTTTCTTGTGTTTATCCATTTCTGAATGAGAGACTTCATAGTGCTTTTTGTAAGAGTGGGTAGAAAATTTGAATACCAGGTTGCTTAATGCTCTGAGGTAAGTGAGATAATTTGTACACAACTGTGCTTTGGAAAACTTTTTGGAAGTTTCTACATTTGGATGCTTATAGTATGAAGCCTAAGGTAGAAACTTGGCCAAGTTCAGACTCCACTCAGTACAAACATGATTGATGGAAATGCCCTTAAAGAATCATAGCTACTCATAAGACACATTTTATGCAGTCTGTTATGAGAGGTGTGTCTGTATTCGTCTCGAATTCTTGTGGGTTTTTTTTGTTGTTGTTGTCTTTTCTGTTGTTTGATTTGTGGTTAATGTCTTGGTAAGTCCCCTTAATGAAAGCACAGTTTTCCTTTTATAAAAACTTAACTTTATGTTCTATTTCAGGTTGTTGAGGTTCTGGGAAATCCCTGGGGCAGGGATGCAGGGACTGTATTGATCCTGCTGTGGAACACTGCCATTTCCCCACTTAACACTGGTGTAAAGTTTTTGGTTTTTTTCATTAGGCTGTGTATTGGTCCAGAAAAAAATATTATCGCCGTATTTTGTCATTTACAATTGTTTTAGGTGCAGAGTAAGTGGTCTTAAGTGAAATAATTCATGTTTCCACTTATGTGACTGTAGAGCTCAGTAAATAAAAAAGCGATCAACCGGGCGATGCTGCTTGAATCTTCCACAGGCATCATGGGGTGGGGGTGCTGTTTGAACAAAACCACAGGAAAGTGTTCTGGTTGAACTGTAGTTCTCAGCGATTTAGTTGGGAGAGCTGAAAGCTCTAAGCATCTATATCTTAATGATAGTGTGAGATTTATTGCCAAAGACTCATACTAGGAAGATGTTAAGGAGAAGAGGTGATGGATTGAAAGTGCCTACTTACATTCTTGGAAAGACTACTGAAAGTCTATTAGTATTTTTTTTTTTCTATTTTGTAGATGGAGAAATTGAATTTGATAGTAAGTGAAATTTTTTCTGTTTCAGTATCCCATCCCATTGCATATTACACATTGTTAATAATTGTGTCATTGGCATCTGTGTAGTCAACTTTCCCAGTGCATCCTGCTCTTGAGTTGGCCGTCCAAGCTGAAGCTCCAGACCTTGTCCTCGGCAGTTCCTGGACTGGCTACAGAAATTCCCCTAATCATAGTTGGGCAGTGGGCAGGTCTAGCCGCTGCCTAAGTGGGAGACCGGTCACAGCTCTTCGGTGTGATTTGGCAGCAAAGGCAAGAGCAGGGAGGAAGGCTTTCTGGGGCCAAGAAGTCATGGTTGATTGCTTTCTGGTCATTGTGTTCCTCTACTCAAAGGTATCCTGGTGTTTGCTTCATCTGTGGAGCATCAGCATTAGCACGGCTTGGGACCTTGTGGTGATTTATGGTCAGATCCAGCCCTACACATATTGAATTGGGATCTATATTTCAATCAGGTGATTTGCTTGACCATTAATTTTTTGGAAACGTATTAGAACAAACAAAACTGAGCTTAAAAAGATTGTCACATGCACTTTATTGTAAGAGTTTTCATCAAGAATTAAATGATGACATAAAATAGATATCTTTGGGCTTATAATTATTTTTTATAGGTTTAAAAAAGATTTATTATTTTTATTTTATGAATATGAGTGTTTTGTTTGCATGTATGTCTGTGTGCTGAGTGCTTGCTTGGTGCCTATGGAAGTCAGAAGAGGACATCAGCTCTCCTGGAATTGGAATTATGTACAGTTGTGAGCTGTTGTTGGGTGCTAGGAATCTCAAACCCAAGTCCTTTGAAAAACAAATCCTCTGAATTCCTGAGCCATCTATCTAGACCCAGATTCATAGTTATTATTTATATTTACTTGTTAATAATTTAGCATCCCAGACACATCAAAATAATTAAGATTACATAGATTTTTTTTTAATGAACTCTCAGACTTGAGAAGAATTTTTTTTTTTTTTTTACAAGAAGACAAATATAAAGCTAAGTGGTTTTAGTTACTGATGTTTCTTAAAAGAATATTTATAGGTACAGATACTATCTAAGGAACTGAAAATACTATGTGTAAACTCTTTTTGCTTGATTTAAGGTCAGTACAGGAAATCATATTCCCTCTCACATGAGTACCAGTTGTCTCTTACTTTATCATTCTCTCTTTCTTCCAAGATCTCTGTAGTAAGAAGCGCATTTGTAGGTCCGTCAAATTTAATGAATTGGAGTTAGTAGGTAGAATACATTAAATTTCACAGGGATTCTTTTTACACTGTTTTTTTCTGCTCATATTTAAGAACAGAGATTGTCAGTTTTCTCCAGAGAAAAATTATGATGTAATAGACAATGTACACTATTCATGTCAAAACACAGTTTTCCTTGCATTTTATAGTTTGCTTGAGCATTCTTTCAGAAAATGAATTTCCCCAGAAGACCTAATTGCCTTCTTATTAATGAGTCTGTAAGTGTTTTTTTTTGCTATCCATTTACTATTCTAAATGTGTCTACTTTTGCTAGCTGTTTTAACAGTGAAGTCTCTGATTAAATCACAACTGCTATATTTGTTTTTGCTGTTCACTGGTGATTTGGGAAAATACTGGCGTAATGGCATGGTTACAGCAGCGAGTAATGAGAGGCAAGAAGTTTAAATTAATGCGAACCCCTGCTCATTGATGATACTGTGATCGTAGAAGCTGGAGTTTGGGGATGGTAGATACCAAGATTCTCTGTGCTTTTGATGATGTCAGTAAGAATCAACTTAGTCTACAGTGTCTGAACTGTGAGAAACAGAGCTGTTGGGATTAATAAGTTGCAGATTGATAAATTCCATATCTACTTAATACTTTGGGGTTTAAGAGGGAGATCTAATTAGAGACAAATCACAAGCAGGCATGGAAAACCTCAGAGTTTTTCATACACCTCCAAGAGCTTTGGAGTTTGAATGGTCTCATCAATTTTTTTTTTCTGATTTTATTCCAATTTACTAGGTCTCCTTTTATTTTTGTTAGCCATAGTTAGGTGCATTTATTCTCTTATCTGTTGGAAAAGAAAGATTTCCCCAGAGCAATTACAAAAACAGCAGGACCTGCCATTTGGTGAGGGCCTATGACCTAGTAAAAGCTGGGATCAATGTGTTACATATTTTAAAATCTCTGCGATATCCTTTTGTATCCATTCTACACACAGACTTAGAGAGGGAAGGGAGTCACTTGTCTCGAGAGATCCCCTGAGGAACTGGTTGAGACAAGATTCGTTATTGAGTGAATGCACACACATGTGGTGATTAGACATTTTAGTTTCAGATTAGCAGAAAATGCAACAAACTGGAGAGGCAGCTAGGGTGTCACTTGGAATGGAATTACATTAGATTTGAACAGTCAGAAGAAAAAATGGAGGACCGCGTGTGTGTGTGTGTGTGTGTGTGTGTGTGTGTGTGTGTGTGTGTATGTCTGTGTGTGTTTTGTGTGTGTGTGTGTGTGTCTATCTGTGTGTCTGTGTATGTCTGTGTCTGTGTGTGTGTCTATAATTTATCTGATAGGCATGAAGGAGATAGTGAAGGGTGGGGAATATCGGGGAGACATTGGGTCAGATACCACATCAGGGGAACAGGGTGGGGTGAGGGGTTGGGGCATCTGTGTCTTAGCTGTTAAGGATGGTGGAGAGGAGAGGAGAGGAAGGAGTTTTTATCTTGACAGGTTTCTGTGCAGGACAGAGCAGATGTTTGTAGTCAGGGAACTTTTAGTCTTTTATTTTCCCTTAAACCCTACTTTAAAGTAGGAATGTGTTATTTTCATTGTTTTATTCTCTGTACTGAAGAAATCCAACATTAAAGGAAAGATTTGTACGTCTGATACAATTTGTTCAGAGTGGTATATCCTGGAAGAACTTAAGCTTTGGTATTTGATGCTGGGTGTGGTGGTACATACTTTTCATTCCAGCAGACGTAGGTGGGTCTCTGTGAGACCTAGGCCAGCCTGGTCTACCTAGTGAGTTCTAGGCCAGTCAAGGCTATCTGGGAAGACCTTGGCTCACGAAATGAACAGAACCCAAACTGATTTATTATTTGAGTCACGTTTGTTACAACACACGTGCCATTTTGCCTATTGGTAATTTATATGGATAGAAAGTCTTCTATAATTTTTTTTTTGTATCTAGAATTTTAAAAATAGTGTTTTCAAAATATAAACCTGTTTTATCCATTGGGCTTTGATTACAATTATCTGGTGATCCAAAGGGACAATAATGCGAGTGAATGAAAGATCTGGTCAGGTAGTTGCTTGCTTTTCAGGTATCATGGTAGGATTTATTTATACATATATGTATATGTATAACAGAATTGATAGAGTACAAAGTGTGATCTAAGCTATGGTCAATGATTACAATTGATACAGTGAAATAAAACCTACTGACCCCTTACTCTTTGGGAACTAATATTGAAAACTGTGAAGTGCAGGTGAATTTGCATGATTTTTGTCTACTCATTTCTGCTACCTGTGACACATAGCTGTAGAACATGGGAATTAGGAAGAGATGCTATCAGAAACATCTGAGGTATTGGGTAATGAGTAAAATGAAGATAAGTAGCAGCTGCGTGCACAGTTACTCTTATTCTAGTGCAGTGGTTCTTAACTTGTGGGTTGAGATCTCTTTGGGGGTTGCATATCAGATATTCACACTACAATTAATAAAAGTAGTAAAATTACAGTTACAAAGTAACAACGAAATAATTTTATGGGTTGGGGGTTGCCACAACACTAGGAACTGCGTTAAAGGGTCACAGCATTAGGGAGGTTGAGAACTACTGTTCTAGTGAAGAAGTTACCCAGGATCTTAGTTTTGTTGCTGGTTGTGATAAAACACCCTGACAAAAACAACTTAAGGTAGATAGGGTGTTTTGGGCTCACAATTCCAGGTTACAGTTCAACATTGCTGGGGAGGTCAAGGTGTCAGGAACCCAGGGTAGAGAGTCACATTACATTCATAGTCATGAGCAATGAATTAATACATCCTTGCTAAATGCTCAGCTCCTTTTCTCCACTATCATACAATCTAGCATCCCTTGCCTAGGGAATGGTGCCACCTACAGTGATCATGTCTTCCTTTCTAAGTTATTGTAATCAAGATAATCCCACAGACATGGCTACAGGCCAACCTGATCTAGGCAGTCCCTCATTGAGATTCTTAAAGACTTTTTCTTTTGAGATTTGTTTTAATTTTTAATTTTTTTTTTTTTTGGGAGAGTCTGTGTACCATGTGCATGAACTGGCCACAGAGGTCCCTTGGAACTGGATGATTCTTAAGTTGCGATTTGGGTGTTGGGAATTGATCTTGGTTCTCTTAACTGCTCTTAACTGCTGACCCATGCTTCATTTAGATTTTTTTTTTTCTCTTTTAGGTGATTCTAAGCTGTGTCAATATAACAGTTGACACTTAACCATCACACCCAGCTTCACTTAGATAAATGTTTGTACTAGTGCGTCAAGCTTTGGGTTGACTGAGGAACATGACTGTACCAGCTTAGGCAAAGATACTTCCATCACCCATAATGGATGTGTTGGCCTAGGCATCTGGCTCAGCATATAAAAGTGAAGACAGCAATCAAACTAGATGCTTATTGATTTCATTCTGCATCTCCCTGCCACCAGAGCTTATTTTAATATCCCTTTGCTAGTTGGTATAGAGAACTCCTTCAATGACCATGCTTTCTCTTGTGCATTCTTGCTTTCTCTCTGATTTTGTCTCTCTGTTTATGTCAGCATGGGTTGTGTTAACTGTGTCTGAATGGCTTTGAAGTTTGTCAAAATTTGCTGTAACGATTCGGCTGGATGGTAGCAGATTGTTCATATTTACCTCTTGACCTAAATTCATATTTAGATACTTAGGAACAAATGCGGGAACAAAAGGCGTTGGAGATTGGGCCCAGAGTACTGGACCTGCAGCAAGAGGGAACCCGGAACTTTCTGAGCTTTAGCCGTAATTCCTCTCTCTTTAATCCTTCATTTCCTAACAGTACCGTGGGCCTATTCCAATGAAGAATGATTTTAACGTCTTCTCTCGTTACTCAGCCAGACACCTTTAAAGATAAGATGAGTAATGTATGTGGAAATTCTCCTATAATTGTAAGCTCACATAAAATGCAAATTCCGTTTGGGGTATAAACTTTGGTGATAAATAAATTATTGTTGAAGGCATAGGAAGTGTGTATGCTGAAGAATGGAAATGAGAGCCATAGATGCTTCATATATATTCATGTCTGAGTTATACAGTGCCTATGTAAATGCTGGCGAAAGTGCTGTAATAGTCAATAAGCGTTTATATGGTTCCGGTGAACAATGGATAATCCTGCCGTCATGTATCACCCAATGTAGCTCCCCCATCTCATTTTACAGATACATACATTTACATGGTTTCTAGCTAGGCCAATAAACACTGGATAAGGTAGTCCTTCCCATGGAACACGGATAAGCATATGTTGTTAAGTATGTAATCATGCATAACATGTTATATGTATAGTTTTTCCTTTCTATAGTTATGAAGAGATACAAAATACTCTTTTGGGGGCTGAGGCTATAGTTCATTTAGCAGAGTACCTGCCTAGCATGCACAGAGCTGATCCCCAGCGCCTCATAAAACAGGGCGTGGTGGCACACGATTGTAGTTCCAGCTAGGGAGGTGGTAACAGGAGGGTCAGGAGTTTATGGTCATCCTTGAACACGTAGCAAGCTTGAGGCCAGCCTGGAGTACATGAAACCCTGTCTCAAAACAAAAACAAAAACACAATCATCAAACAAACAAAGAAAAGCAACTACAAAATCAAAACCCAGTCTTCTCCATCCAAGCTGGCTTTTCTATTTTTTTTGGCTTCTGGGCATGATTTTGATACCTTTATTAATTCTGTTCCTCATATCTTTAGCATTTGCTATGTGTCAGTGCCAGGGCTAGTACTAAGGTTGCTGGTGAGCAAGGCCTTGTCCTGGAGCACGGGGAGCAGGTATTTGACCCGGAGGAGGCATCCCTGTCAACTTCATACCTAATGACTCACAGTGCAGCCCGAGGCTATTTTGTGACTGACCATCCCTTCATGATTTGGCAAGTCTCAGAGTTCAGGCTGTCTCTCACAATTTGCTGATCCACTTCAGAACTTGCCTAGGATAATTCCAGTCCATTAGAGTCTGCTGTCCTTGAGACTACCCTCTCCTCCCCAAAGCCAAAGGCTGCAGAAGGAGAATTGTGCAAAAAAAATGGCCATCATGATAGTGAAATTCCACTGAGTGGAATTTCCCCAAAGTTGAGTAACCTGAAGTGTAAACAAAGACCTAGGAGGAGAGAACATCTTTGTGTTCTAGAGTCTGGCCGGCACTGACTCTCCTGCCTGAGGCAGGAACAGGAAGGGTTTTCGGCCTAGGCTTCCACTGTATGATACATAATCACACATTTACATCCTGCACGCTCTTAGGCAGAGAGAGTTCTTGGCTGGATTTTTATCTGTTGTGACCTATGGCTTTCGTTACCTGGACTCCAGGGGCCTGGAGGCTCTGTCTGCTGTGCCTTCCATTTCTGACATTCGGGAATGAAGGTAGGCTGAGGACATCCAACCTCCTAATGCCCCAGCTAGCACCTGTATCCCAGAAACACCACATGCACTCTGGTCCTTTGGCCGCCCATTATGGTGAGACGTTGATATTCATATTTAAACACACCCATCATTTTTAATGGGAAATGGAGACCCTGGAATTTCTTTCTTCAGGGAGACCTGTGCAGTCTGCTCTTTGTGAATTTAGAAAAGAAGCAATTTTAGAGATGGGTAAACATTTTCTAAGCAAAGCTCAAACTTCCAAATTCCATGGACATAAGCATTAAAAACAGAAGCATAGAAAACAAATCCCTTTTAACCTAGTCACTAATATTTTGTGCCCATTTCATATTTAAGTAAAACACACCCACATGCTGGTGTCTGTTCAGTGTATATGGTAATATAGAGGCTCACAGGCACTGGGCTGGACAGCGTAAGTTCAAAGGTGGGTTGTGACATTTTCTTGATCTCTCCTTCAGTCCCTCGACTTTCATTTTCTCATTTGCATAATGAGGAAATGGGGATATCTGTTCCAGATATGTGTTTTCAGGAGCACTGAGTTTGAGTACTTAAAAGAGTATCCCGCCCATTGATAACATCTATTCATTACTACTGGACTAAGTCAACTTATGTTTGCTGAGTAACTAATCCCTTGCTGTTTTCTTTCAAAACCCTCTAGGGGCAGATTTTTTTTTTTAACTTTTAAATAAGCCAGCAGAGAAGATAATAAGGTAACCTGAACTAAACCAGCACAATAGAGGTCACACACAGCACTGTAAGGAATGTGTAATTCAATGTTTATGAAAATAAATTTACACCAGTTCCTGAGCCTGAGAATCTTTAAAAATTAACAAAAAAATTGATTATGTGTGTGTGTGTGTGTGTGTGTGCATCTCTGTGGCACACGTGTGTGGGTAGGTACCTGTGGAGGTCAGAAGACGGTGTTGGATCCCCCTGGAGCTGGAATTATAAGTGGTTGTGGGTCCTCTGGAAGAGCAGGAGTACCCTTTAACTGCTGAGCCTTTACTCCAGCCTCAGAATCACAGTGAAGAATGATTGGGAAAATAAACAAACACATTTAAAAGAGATAATCCAAAATAGAACAGTAATAGTAATGAAGGAGCTGAAGGGGTACAGAGCAGCATTAGTTTTTAGGGTACTTCCTATAGCCCTGGAAGATATATTTACAATTTCTTAAGCAAGCCGGATGCTGTGGGAAGTTTGAGACCAAACAGTACATGACTTAACCCCTGGAGACCTAAACTCAGTTAAAACATGAGAACTTGATACTGGGAATAAGCTGTAGGTGGGTATTACCTAGAAAGTTGAGGACATTCTCTGCTGCTTCAATCACTGTCTGTCCTAGTGAGACTTGTGTGTGGTCGAGGAACAGCACACAGACTGAGAAATAAGCATAAAAGATGAGAGACAGACCCATAGGAGCTTTTGTCGACTTATGGAATGAACAAGGTGTGTGGCTGTTTCTCCGGTTTGCACTCGGCATCCGTGGTGCTAAACAAATGCACACTTCTGACATGTAGACTGTGCATTTGCTTGTAGGTTCTTACAGTTAGGATTTCATTTTTGAAGGGTGGGTGGAGATTTAAGCTTGCTTAGTACACAAAATAATGAGGTGATTTCAGATGTGTTTAAACTCCCAAACTTTTTTAGGCCACTGCCTGCTGGCAGAAGCCATTTTTTAGTGCCAGTACAGGGTGGTAGTGTCTGATAAAATTCCTGACTATTGTTAGCTCCTGTGCAGAGGGAGTCCTCTGAGACCATCTCCATGGATTTAAGCTCTGGTCGGGTTCAGGTTTCTGGCTCTCAGTCTTCCTTCTCGGTATCACGTCTAACTACAACCTGCTTCACTTTGCCTTTGTGGTGCTTGTGAAAACATTTGCTCTTTCCCTACCTAAAAGACTTATTAACTTCTCTGCAGGAGAAGTCTTTTGCACACAGCCTTGAATCCCACTGAACTCACGTACTTATGATATTTAACTGACCACATCGGGACTGCTTTGTGTCTTGATGGTTGGGCTTAGTCATTCGAGATGTGGCTTCATAAGCCCTTCCAGTTAAAAGATGGTTTGTTTATTTTTTATCTTTTAAGTTCTTCCAAGTTTCTTTACTTGTTGAATTTCTGGCATCCTATCTGATCAGCTTCATAGATGAAATAAAACAACAACAACAACAACAACAACGACAATAATCAACCCAAACTCGTGCGGTACACCTAATTTTGAGCTTTTCAGCGAAATAATAAAACGGCTCCAAAGTCACAACTCGGTGATTCTTTAGAATGCCAAGTGCTCTGTGGCTCAGACTCAATGTTACCGAAAGGATGCTGAATCTGAAAGTGTCTGAGATGGGAGGCTGACTACACGAACTTTAACCGGCCTGGTTCAGGCTCTCTGGGAACCCACCACCAGGAAAGGTTAGAGATGAGATTTGGTTGCTTGCTGGTGGGTGCTTCAAAGTGGAGTGTGTCCTTTCCTCCCTAGTCTAATGAGGGCCGCTGATGCAGTTGAAGTTTTGAGGGCTGTGGGCTACTCCTCATGGTCCACTGACGTCCTGCTTATCACAGTAACCGCCCTCGGCAGGTTCTCCACAGTTTAGAGGCTAATTACAAGTATTCTGTCCACCCTTACTCATTCCCAGTTATGCCACAGGCTTCCCCAGTTACCCTCACTCTATAGAGTGGCATGTGATTTTGTAAAGAGTGTTCCAGGTTGTTTTCAATGAAGTTAAGAAAAGGTGGGGGCAGCCTGATAAGTCAGTATCTAGATACCTTTGTTGGGACTAAAACCTTGAAAGCTAGGTTTCCTTTGAGGTGGAGACTCCTGTCAACTCCTCTGTTGTTGGGAATCATAGCTACGCCAAGGGTTTTCTTTCTTCTTCTTCTTCTTCTTCTTCTTCTTCTTCTTCTTCTTCTTCTTCTTCTTCTTCTTCTTCTTCTTCTTCTTCTTTTTAATGGAGCGATAGCATAAAGGTTATTATCTTTCCTACACATTGTGACAATAGATTTGAACTTCTGACTCCATGCCAAACTTAATATCCTGTTTAACTTGTTAAAACAAGTGATACCATGCTAGATTATTAACAGTTCCTTGTTTTGAACACCTTGTTGTTGCAGGAACCATTGATTTGTGCGTTGTTATGATTGATTGGGAACTCTATTAGGAGAGACTGGGGAGCGAGGGGCCTCTTCACTCAGCAACACGTGCAAGGCTGAACTTGTCTCCTTCTCTTCATGTCAGCCTGGTTAAAATCAAATATTAAATACATGGCCCTTGCTTGCCGGGCAGTGTGTGTAGCATAGAGGAAAAAGATGAAAAAAAAAAATTGACCAAATCTCTGTGTATCAGACTCTTGGAGATCTAGAGAGAAGTTCAGAATGGAGCGCTCAGCCTGTTGTTCCAAGCCTTTTAGAGCATCCACCTTCGACTTTAGCCCTACGGCTTTCTGCCTAACTCTTCACAGAGAACAATGTGATTGTCTATGGTTACACATGGTTTATGATATTTTAAGCTCTCTTTCTTTAGGGGCCGCTAATTCAAAGCCAGCTACCACCACATAAAAGGACAAGCTTTAAAAAAAAATGTCTTTGGAATTATGAGAATATTTTTCACTAAGCACCATCGTACAAAACAGAATATTCCACAGCCACAGATAGTTTATGAGAACAAACCTTTTTGCAGTGGTTCTCAACTTGTGGGTCATGACCCCTTGAATGACCCTTTCACAGGGGTCACACATCAGATACCCTGCATATCAGATATTTACAATTCATAACAGTAGTAAAATTACAGTTATGATGTAGCAACAAAGATAATTTTATGGTTGGGGGTCACCACAACAGGAGGAACTGTATTAAAGGGTCGTAGCATTAGGAAGGTTGAGAACCGCTGCTCTAGAGGCTGGTGAGATGGCTCAGCTGTAAAGGCCTTGGGGCCCATCCTCATGACTGGAGTTCCATCCGCTGGCCACTTGTGGTGGAAGGTGAGACCTGACTCCAGCAAGTGAGCACGCACATGAAAACACACACACACACACACACACACACACATACACACAGAGAGAGAGAGAGAGAAATACAGAAATGCAAAACACTCCGAAAAGTCATAGTCTTAAAATTATTATACTGAACATTTTGCGTGGCCCATGAAAGTTTCCTATGTTCAAGTTATTCAGAAATTTTTGTGAGAATGAACTTGTCAATAAACATAAATGGACTTATATTCAATTTTGCTGCACATTGTTGTATTACTTGATGTTTTTAAGGATGTATTATGAAAGTGTTAACAGCTACAAAGTCTATATTTTAAAACAAAACATAAAAGCATAGGTTTCAAAATTAAAATATATATATATATATATATATATATATATATATATATATATATATTTTATGTGTATGGGTGTTTTGCCTGCATGGATGTGTGTGCACCACCTGTGTGCCTCGTTCTGCCAGAGGCCAGAAGAGGGCATTGCATGTGGGACTGCAGTTACAGACAGTTGTGGCCACAGTGGGGGTGCTGGCAATCCAACTTTGGTTCTCTGCAGGAGCAGCCTTAACTGCTGAACCACCTCTTGAGCCCCAACATTCTCACCTCGAGGCTGTATTTGAGCTTTTAATTTGATCATTTTCTGTTACGATTTTTCCACAGACTTCCCCCGCTTTCCTTTCTTCCATCTCCTTATGTAGCCCACACCGTTTCAGAACTCACATCCTCCTGCCTCAGCCCTCTGAATGCTGGGATTTTATAGGCACACTATACCTTGCCTAGCTTTTCTACTGAACCGATCTTTTCAAAATTGTTTTTATTAGCTAAAGTTAGGTGATTATTTGAGTTTTAAAATTTACGAACCTCTGCCGATACAGCAGTAAAATGTTATTGTAACATACATTCTTATGATTGTTTCTGCAAGATGGGAATATTCCATATCCTTCCAAGATACCCTATAGAATTAATAACACAGTAATGAAAACACATGCATCTCATGTGTTGGGCTCTGCCTAACACTTTATACTTTAGTGTGCGTTAGATACTATTTCTTAAGCCAGGTGTAGTGGCTCACACCTTTAATCCCAGAACTGGAGAGGCAGAGGCAGGTGAATATCTGTGAGTTCGAGGCCAGCCAGGTCTACATAGTGAGTTCCAGGACAGCCAGGGCTACGTACTAAGACCCTATCTTGAGACAACACCAACACAAATTTCTGATATGCCTTATACATGTATACATTTTTTTTCTTCTTTTGGGAAGGTATGACACATGTGTTAAGTGTGGTCCCTTACCCACACAGTGGTGGGTGGCTCTGAGTTGCAGCCCCTCTGATCCCTTGGAATTTGAGGGGCGTCACCAAAGTGTGCATGTGTTGCTAAGCCTAGATTCTTCGTGGCTTAGGTATGTCACATGCAATTTTGCCTTATCATATTTTACGTTTACAGTGGGCTTTTTGAAGTAAGATTGCAACATTAAGCTGAAGAACACCTGTGTATATTAACTAAGTGGTATTTTCAAGTGATCGAATTTTTTTTGACAGATGGAGCTTTTCTATGTGTGATTTCTCTAGGTTTTATACAGTCTTTTCACTAGTATTTTGGGAAAAAAAACCACTTTTCTTCCTTTATGTATAATTTCCAGAATTTGGGAAGATTCTAACTTGTCCAGTTTGTGGTGGTTTCTGATGGTCCTGTCTCTGCCTCTGGAATGTGCTGGTTTGATGGGATCCTGGGGATCACACTCAGGGTCTCTGACATTCCAAGCAGTCACTGTACCAACTGTGCTGCACCCCAGCTCTCCATTTTACATCATTAAACTTGATTTCATAACAAAAATCTTCTCGTTTTTAACTCTTGTTCTTCTCGGCCTTTGACAAAACAAATATTACTCAAAATTAATGTCAGTGAGGCCCTGAATTGTCTGGGAACTTTGATCTTTGCACTTACTGTGGTTGCAGGAAGGAGACATTTGTTAATATAAACTCCCAGGGATGCAATGTTAAAAATTAATTTCTGCTATATAGCCCGAGATCAATCAACCTTGTTCCCGATCTTTCATCTTTACACTTAACACTGGAACAATTGGCTGATATGTGGAATGGTGGCTGAATTAGTATAATTGCAGATACACTTGCTAGTTTGTTGTTGGTCAGGCCAGCAAGCTACTCCCAGGGGCCACAACCCCCTACTTCTCAGTTAATCCTATGATTACATTAACCAGAGTGACCCATTTTAGAGCTGATGATTTTGACAGGCAACTTCGAATCTGTGTGAATTGGTGTCTCAGCATTTGGTCTAGTCAAGGGCCTGAGAAAGACCTGTAACTCATTTCTCACTGTTTAGCTACTCATTTACTGAGGCAGCATGATAGTGTCAGGCTTGGCATCCGGATGTCACTGGAGTTTGGGGCAGCCATCCAGGCTGCTGGGATATATATCACTGGGCTGCTATTTTCTGTCTAGACTGTCCTTCTAAAAGCAAACATCACATCCCTTTTTAATGCTTTGGGTCTGCTAATGTAAACTTAAAAAAATTTTAATAACAGATATTTTCATGTTTCTTTGAGTCTGGCACTAGTCTAGTACTTTCTGGCCAGCTCAGTAGGTTCAAATTGTATGTAAACTACTCTTCTTGTCAGTGCTGGGCTCAATTCAGCAAGGAAATTACTAGAAAAGAATATTTAAAAAAAATAGTAAAAATAACCTAACTGTGCCCCATGTAGAGGAGTCGGGGCAAGTATTGCTTCATGTAACTTGACTTGAGTGGAATTTTCTCTTGTGTGTTTGTGTCCTGGGCTACAGTGTGGAATGAAGAGTTAACTGTGGATAAGCCCCAAAGTGGGAAAGCCATGGCACCTATCATCCAATGTTTACTATAATCCCTGGAGGTAGTTGATCATAGGAACCCTAGTGTACACAATTTAGGGTCGTTGTCTTAACTCTACGTTGTAGTATATCAGTGGGCCTTACAAATCACTCAATTTGACAACCAGTTTTGGGGTTTGGGAATTCTTTAAATAATACTTATTACAGCTTTCTCTGATAAAACCAGACAGTCAATTAAGTATTTAATTTAAGTATTTAAAGACCCTAAGATCAAGTCATTGCAATAATAATGCCTCACATTTGTGTATCTATGCGTAGAATGCTTAGGCTCAGATCACACGACTTAGCAGACTATGCACTCTCAGCCTTAAAAGGCCTATAGAAATGTAAGGTGCTCTCATTGCAAAGACTTGCCTCTTGGCTCTTCAAATACTAATTGACCACCAGCTTTAACTAGGTAAGGTGGCTTAAGTGTCTTCAAGAAATTCCAGGTCTATAAATTTACAAATCAATGCTTTAGGTAGTGGGGATAACTCCTGTAGAGCATTTTATATAGTCTTTTATTTCTTGTTTGTGACAGGAGACGGAATACGGAAGCTGTGGTTTTTATTTATGTTTCTGTTTTCTATTTTGGTGGTACACTTGGCAAAATAATGGCAGGCAGATGTACTTTGGATATACCTGAAAGAGCTCATTATTCACATTTGTCTTACAAACAAACCTGTATCTTAATTCTAAAACAAAACAACATACATAAAATAAACTTTCATTGGAAAAAAACATACCTTAACTATCCACAGTGATACACAATGGGACATCTAAGCAGTTCTGACTCATAAAAAGATATCTAAGGAAGACTTAAGGAAATAATAACAAAGGAACAAGAAACAGGCAAAAGATTACTAGTAAGCAAGGTTGCAGTCTGTCTGTGGTCTGTCTTCTGTTTGCCCTGTTCAGGCTCAGGAAACCTACCATCACTTTTTAAAATAATAAAATATTTCAAAAATTTAAAAAACAAAATAGAAAAGAAAAAAGAAGAAAACTTACTACCTACCTATTTCTATCTGGGCATCTAGCTCAACATTTTGTATTTATTCTGTATCTGAAGTCAAGGATACGGTAGGAATATTTGCATGTGGAATGCCACTATGGCATCACTTCATAATTCAGAACGCATCTTGAAGGCAGAGAGTTCTGGACATTCTCATACAGAGCCATTTCTCAACATTTAGATGACAGAGCAACACTGATGCCCGTTTCCCTGGCAGCCCCTTCGCATGCTCTTGCTAAAAGTGGAGGAGGATGTTGGGATACAAATGAGGCAAAGGAAGGGCTCCTGGCCAAGTGTTGTTTATTGAACTGAGTAAGTGTTTCTTCGGTGGGCCGAAGGGAGCTGGTTAGAGTAAGTGGGCAGTCAAAGCCAGCATGCTTCCAAGACCTGAAGTTCTCTTTATATATCTCTTTATATATACAGGTTCCCACGCCCTTCAAGGAGGGCAGCCCAGAGGCCCTTCAGTCCCTAGAAGCCCAGGTTGGGAAGGCCCACCTGTTTGAAGCTACACACTGATCTTAGTTGGAAAGCCAGGATGCTTGGACTGGAAGCTTGAGCTTGTCCTTTTAACATGTTGATGAGAGGAGCGTGTTAAACACATAGGGTGATGCTCAGTTTCAGCGGATTTATTTAATTCCCACAGTAATGAACCATTTTTCTTTTTTAAAAAAACTACAGATAGATACAGAATACAGATAGCAGAGCATTCATACCCGTTCAAGAGAAGCATTCTGTACAGGACATACATTAATCAACATGTTTTATAAAGTGTTCTGTGTGGAAAGAAATGATTCAAGTATAAAAACCACATTCATTTACATTTTTCTGCAATTCAGGTACCCCAGTACCCCACTTATCATCTCTTGGAAGAGACTTTGCTGTATCTGTCTTAGCTACTTGCTGTGGTAGGGGGAAGAAAACAGAATTTTAAAGTGTACGACTCATTTTGATATTTGATTGAAATGTGAATTTTGTGTTTATTCATTTCAAACTAGGATATGGATATCAAGTATTTAGCATGGTTTTATTTCCAGTTAAATTTAGGTAAAATTTGTCTTTTTCTCCCACTGTACTTAGTCAGGCATAATTAAGTTAAATGTACTTAAAAAAAAAGGTGGTGTACTTTCATGTAATTTATTCCCTAAACTCTGCCATGATCAATTAAAATTAGTGTTCTGCCGTGGCTTGTTTGTACATTAAAAACAAACAAAACAAAAACCCGTGGAGTTAAACTTTAGCTGCCTGTGGAATAGAATCTGGTCATCTCTAATTTTGACAATGGACGTGCGACAATGTCATCAATGATTACCTACTCACCATTGTGTATGTGGGAGGGCTGTGGCACAGAACTAACGTGTTACGGTTTTTCAAAGTTTATAACTCACCTTGTGTTTGTCACCGTAGGGGTGGAAATCTTGATGCCTTTCCTCCTTCTTCATGAGGGGCACAGCTGCTACCCACTTGACTTTCTTTAATCAAATTTTCATGTGACACAGAGTCTTCAAAATGAAGACCCAGAGCCCCAAGAAAACTGCCCGTTTTTATGCTTAGACTTGGTGGAAAATGGAGTCGTGTAGAAGCGTGACTGGACAGCAAGGATTACTTAATGGAAATGGACTAAGCCAGCAGCTCTGCAAGATCTGCTTCTGTTTAGATTCTTCCCGTGTCTGTCTGTCTGTCTGTCTGTCTGATCAATCCTCTCTCCCTTTACGTCCCCCACCTGTGTGCATGCACGTGTGTGTGTGTGTGTGTGTGTGTGTGTGTGTGTGTGTGTGCGTGTGTGTGTGTGTTTCTTTATGTGCATGCCCAGAGGCCAGAGGAGGCTCTCACAGGTGTCCTGTTCTGTCCCTCTTTGGCTTATTCCTTTGAGACAGGCACTCTAACTGAACCTGCAGCTAGGCTGGCAGCCAACAAGTCCCACCCATCTTTAGGTCTGCTTCCCACAGCTCTGGGATTACAAGTCTGTGGCCATGCAAGGCTTTTAAAGTGGGTGCTGTGATTCAAACCTATTTCATGTTTGTGCAGCAAGCTCTGTTACCCCTGAGCCATCGCCCCAGCCCCAGGGTTCTTCTGGTATCTCTCCGTGGCCTTCCTTTCACTGGGGACAGGGCAGGACCCATTCTGGAAGAAGGGTCTGGTGATAGTGTCATGGTGGCTGGGATGCCTTCACACTCAGCAAGCAGCCTGAGAAGTTTCCTGAATCATTTTTGAACTCAAGACTCAGCAAATCCAGGTGTTAGGATGTTGGGCCAGAAAAGCATCAGGTAGAGTTTGAATTTATTAAAAAATATTTTAAAATGGGTTTTATGGACAAAGGTTAATTGCTGCTCAGGAAAAGAATCGGAAATACCCAAGGGTGTAGGCTTCTCAAGGGAGGATCCTAGTGAAGTGTTCTAACATTAGCCATGTACACTCTTTTGTTGCCCCTCTCAAAAGTTTGCGAAGACACTTTTTCTCTCTTTTTTGATGAGTGGAGATGCCTGGGGGTGGGATTAGAATTTGTTAAGGCAGACACAGAAGACACTGGACTGCAGTACAGGGTTGAGTGCATGGTTGCTACTTTGAATTCGGTTTCTGGTGAAATTCCTAGAAAATGGAGGTTTTCAATTGGAAAGGGGGAGGGGCCGGAAGCAACCGCTATCATGCTGAAACTTTAGTTAGACTGTAGGTGAGGTGCTCTTTTCCCAGGTACCTGTAATTTTTTTTTTTCTATCTTCTATCCTGGCTTAATAGACAAGGTAGAGCAGAGAATTTATGGTCAGCTGTTACACAGGCTGGTGGGAGAATCCCAAGAGTTATTTCTAGGCCTTCTGGCTTGTTGCTTTGGGGATAAGGAATTTCAGTTCCAATTAGCCAACTCGAGGTAGAAAGAAGTCTGGTTGCTGTGGTTTGTTTAGGAGAGGATGGGTGAGAGGCAGAGGGTAGGAGAAGGAAAGAGAGGTTCTGGTCCTGATGCTGCGGCTTGGGCTTTGCAGTGTCTCTGGTTTACGATGCTCAGCATGGCACTGTCCTGTAGTGAAACATTTTCTTACACTCTGTAGTGTTTTACTGGTTACAGAGCTACCAGTTCTCATTGAGCCTTCCTTGGTGAATGTGATGTCAGGCACCATCAATAAGCTTTGATAAGATTTCATCAAGGATACTTTAGTCTTCTGTGTTTATAACAAACTGCATTCTAAAACTGGCATGTAGTAGCTCCAAAAGCCATATTGGAAAGCGTTTCATGAGTTCACCACTGGTTCATTATTATCTGTGTGACTTGTAATGCTTTTTATAAATCTAGAGGCAGTGTGAGTTTGTTTAGAAAAAAGTGCACTTTCCCGGATGGTGGTGACTTGAACAGCTGCTTATGCTGCTGGTGGTAACCAAACTGCAAAAAGTGACATAATAAAAAGATTCTGGTCTCCAGACTCTGTAGGACAAACATGTTAAGATCATATAGACATCTTGTCTTTTAAGTCCAAGTATTCTAAGTTACAATTAAGTAGCTCATTTGCCTTAATATTTTATAGTAGAAATTGTCACTCAGGAAATATGTATTACACAATAACTTTACACATGGCTTTTATTTTTTGGGACAGGGTCTCTGTGGAGCCCTGGCTCTTCTGGAATTCACTATGTAGATCAGGTTGGTCTTGAACTCAAAGACACTTCCTCTGACTCCAGAGCTCTGAGATTAAAACCATAGGCCACCAAGCCCAGCTCACACATAGCATTTTGACACAAACCTTAGGGACACAAAGTTTGTGGTACACCTCAGGTGAGGTACAGGGCACCGTATTCTGCCGTGAATGTTGCCTGTTCTTTGTTGTTGACTAGAACTTTCCACCACCTTCTTCACTTACCCAGTTAACTTCTCTGTCTCAAGATTTAGCAACTTCAAGTTTTCCAACAGTTACTCTGCTGGAAACTGAGAGCGGACCTCTTCCTCAGACAAGCCTCTTCTGAGAGTGTGGAGGACAGTGTCCTCTAGTCTATAAATACACAGTGAGCCCTTTCACTGAGACATGGTCTGGAGAGAATGTGGACTTTTCCATTTCATTATGGCCTTAAGTTTTTGAAGGATTAGGTTACTGAGAGGATGCAAAAACAAATTTGCGTGTTATATTTTCCAGTTTTCTCTTGCATCATCTTTTCTAGTCAATGTGGTTGAATATTCGTGTCTTTCAATAGGACTTCCATTTATTTTGTAGTTTTAAGTGTGTTTATAAATGTATGTGGTTGTGTGTGTGTGTGTGTGTGTGTGTGTGTGTGTGTGTGTGTTAAGAACACTGTCATTACACTTAGCTAATTCTCATCTAAACTGCTTTATTCCTGCCCTGGTTACCTTTCTGTCAGGGTTCTCTGTCCTTGGAGCTTAGCTTCCTTGAGTGATAAGCTGCCCTGCTCTGAAGCTCTTCCTTGCTAACTTCTCTAAATGATACACCAAGGGATATGTTTGCATACACACAGCACTCTCACACACAGTGAATTGATGTGTAGCAGAATATGGAGAGAAGGAAGAAAAAAGTTCTGTTTTCTTAATGGGCTCTCTTCTTGGAAATGGGCACATTCTAGAGAACTGAGGATTTTATTTTATTTTATTTTTTTTTAATGGCAAAGATGCTTACAATTTGGCTGTTCAGGGCAAGTTGGAAGAGTAGGAACTCACTGGTTACTTCTCTCCATGTACTCGGGAGGCATTATGATGTTTTAATGTGGGTTGTAAACTGTGGCGAGGTACACTTTAATTCTCTTTCACACACCTAAATCAAGTTTCAGGCTTTTTCGGAAATGTTTACCAGAAAGAAAAAAAAAAATCATGGGCAGGTTTTGAAATGCTTTTGGACTGCAAGGCTGCATGGTGCCACTTCGATTGAAGGCTTGTAATATTTTCTTTTCTTTCCCGAAGAGTCAAGGTAAATCCTGTAAACATTTTTTCTCATTTTGTTGTTTCTGTTGTACTATTGTGTTTGGCTCTCACCTTTCGCCCCTGGGAAACCAGAGCGGGTTTTTTTAACTTCTGTGCTCCTGCTGGGGCCTGCAGCTACTGGGCAGGACTTTCAGAGTTGTTCCTTATTTACACACTGTCATTCTGACTGATTGGAGTCTTATCTGACGTGTGGTATATTCGTTTTAAAGGGAACTCTGTCAGAACTTAACAAGACTCCAGCTTTTAAAAAGCTTTTAAAATATAAGATCCAATTTAATTCAGTCGTATTCTTAAAAATGGTTAGTGGGAGCTTCAGTGCAGAGTTTAGTCATGTATAAACTGAAGCAGATCTGTCGACTGTCAGGGTCTAGTAGCTACTTTTTATTCATTTAGCATTAAAAGTATCAAGGGGAGCCAGTTGTCCGGTTGTGGTGGCACACGCCTTTAATCCCAGGCAGAGGCAGGCGGATCTCTCTGAATTCAAGGCCAGCCTGTGAGTTCCAGGACAGCCAGGGCTGTTAAACAGAGAAATTCTGTCTTGAAAAATGGGTGTGTGTGTGTGTGTGTGTGTGTGTGTGTGTGTGTGTGTGTGTGTGCAAAACAAAATAACAAACAAACACAAAACGGTGAACACTGTTCTGCGGGTCCTGCTTGGAGCAGTTAAAGTTCTAGGAGCTACTTCTTGGTTTTGAGGACTGCAAGTGTTATACCTCACTGAGGAGGGACTGTGGAGAGAAGATCTGGTAGTCACTGGTCTGCTTGGAGGTTGGGGGAAACATTGAAGGAGGAGTTGGCGGCGGTGATAAATCTCACCTTTGGAGTTTTTAGGTAAGAAATGCAGAAGAAAAGTGCTTGGATGCCAGTTTACACCCCTGTTACAAGAAAACATTTGGATCTGATGACTTAAAAACCTTTCTTGTCGTTCTGCGAATCGGTTGCAGCCTAAGTGAGTGGTGCGGGTGTGTGCTTAGGCCAGGCTGGAGACATTGGTATTCAAGTTTCACTTTGTAGTACATTTCGTTAAGTAGACTTTGCGCTAGGGAAAAGTAAAGAGGGCAGATGTTTGATTTCCTTGGGCGTGTGTTGCCTGGTACCGAGTATTCGGAGCATTGGACCTTCCCCCGGGGGACGCTCAAGACCAGCCTAAAGGCTACTTACGACCTAGTAGCCATATTTGTTAATGATTCCTCTCCTGCCCCACTGAGAGTCACCCAGGAGTTGCTTTGCTCTATTCATTAAATCTGGACTTATTAATTTGGCTTGATTGGTTTAGTACATTGGTGGCAGAGGATACCCAATAACGGGGATTCAACACTTATCGCACTATTAGGGAACAATAAAAATACACATTCCATTCCATCTCACATGATCTTACCCAATCTCCGCCTTCCCACACCTTTCTATCCCATTGCTATCCATACCGATCTATCCCACCCACCTCCCCATCCGTCTTCCACCTCCTCATCCCACCCCATCCCACTCCGTCTGCTCCATATCCCATCCTGTCCCAGCCCATGAATCGGTGTTTATATTTTGGGGGTCCGTGATATACCACTTTCTGGATGAGGGACACATACAGCGACTTGGGTTGTCACAGAAGTAACCAGTTAGTCTTTCCTGTCTTCCAAAAAGACCGTTCAAGGTGTGCCACTGAAAATGGAGGGAACATGTTGAAGTGTGAGAAAGGTTGTGTGGAGAGTCTGCCAATGGGTGGGGTTTCATCGGCGCTCTCCAAAGGAAGAAACTGGGGGATGAAGAGAAAAACCAGAGTGTTTTCAGACCAAATGACACAATCTGAGAGCGAATTAACTGAATAGAGTTAAAGGAGGAGATTAGCATCTGGGGCATGTGAGTGATGTAGCTGTTGTCTTCATGACACGTGATTGCCTTGCTGAGGGCCATGTTAGCAGTAAAAGGTAGGGATGAACCCCCGAATAAGTTGGTCTTATAAAGAACCATGAATTCAGCCACCACCAATATTGGAATTTGGTTTTTTAGATTGATGGTTCAGCTACTCACCTCCCTAAAGCAGTCGACTTAAAGGCAGATGGACATATTTGCTTGGGGTTTCAGAGTCATTCTGTGGTCAGCTGGGCCCGCTTCTTCTGCTTTGAGGCCTTATGTCAAGGCAGTGCATGGTGGGAAGGGATGGTGGGAGAAAGCTGCTCACTCATGCCCTCCAGGAGGTACAGAGAGACTGGCAAGAAGGAGCCTGGACAAGATCCACCGTCCAAAGGGAAACTTGAATGATCTCCTTCCTCGGTGAGGCCTCACCTCCTAAAAGTTCATGAACTCATGAATGGAGTGATTGGTAGGACTCAACTCTTACGATCCCGTCATCTCACTAGCATTGGCAGCTGAGACAAGTCTCCCACATGTGGACCTCTTAGCAGGATTTTTTTGGTCATGCTGTAACACTGGCTAGTAAGATACTGTTGGCAGTTTTAGGTAAGAGCATGCTTAAGGCTGGCCATGGGAGTGCACACTTTTAATCCCACCACTCTGGAGGCAGAGGCAGGCGGATCTCTTGAATTGGAGGATAGCCTGGTCTACAGAGCAAGGTCCAGGACAGGCAGGGCTACCCAGAGAAACTCTATCTCACCCTGACCCCCCCAAGATGCTTAAGTATTTCTAATAGTGTGATAAATTTAACGATGGTGCTAGGTTTTGGGTATTGTGGTAACACACCTATAAGAGGCAAACTACTCATGTGGAAGGAGATTGATAGAATTTGCTTACAAAGTACTTCCCACATGAAGAGCTAAAACTATATAGTGTATAGTCCAGCCGCTGGGATAGATTTTCTAGGCAGACAGAGCAGCCTGTGAAGGGCTTACCCTGAAATCAGCAGAACTTGTTCATGTCTTTGAAGGTGGTACCCATAGGGGTGACATTGTAGAGTGTAGATTATGAAGCTCATAGGTCCTTGTCTAAGGAGTGGTGACTTTCCTTAGAGATAACCTGATGGCATTGAAGATTTTGAAGTGGAAGGTTGACAGGATCAGAGGACAACAATTAGAAAATTATGTTCAATTCCTTTTGGAAAGAAGGACCAGTGGTGAATCATTCTAGGGGATGCTGCATTGCCTCTAGTTGCTTTGACACTTAGGCTGATGGTACTGAGTGGCCTTGACTTTAATTTTCTGCACTTGAGACGATGATTTCTCTTCCCTTATTTTTGTTGGTATTCACTATCCCAATCTCCATCTGTCATGCTTGAGGTACAGAATCTCAGCCAGGATTATGAAGGGCGCTTGAAAAAATAATAGGGGAAAAAGGTTATAGATTAATTTAAGCCTGATGTTTGTTTTGGTTGGTAGATATTGGTGTCCTTATGAAGAGACTGTCTCAATCAATCTTATGTTCTCACCATAATTTCTGCTTGGGACCTGACTGCAGGTGAAATAATTGGGAAATTATTGGTGTGGCCTTGACTGCATTCTAGCTGCCAAGTGTGGACACAGGGGAGCCAGGCTGCTGTTGTCTGCTTCCTTATAAACATTCTTTCCGCATTCTTTATCTGCACATAATCTCGAGACACAAAAAGCTTTTGTGTCCCACTGGGAATGTGAGAAAAATCAAACCTATCTATTGGCTTGCTTCTGGTTGGGGACCATTAATATTTGTATATTAGCTACCCAGGTACTGAGTTGAGATAAATACTATCAACAAGATGTCTCTTCCATTTTCTCCTGAGATACCACCATCCCATTGCAAGAAACCCTAAAGACTATGCCAGTTTTCAGCCTGGTTGCAATGATTTGTGAATGCTTATTAGACATGTGAAATTTAATGGTGTTCAGCCTAAAGGTTAGCCTTTAAAACAGGACTTTCTATGTGGCAGGCAGTTTATGTATATATAAAACCACATTTAATCATCATCGTAATCTATGTATATATAAATACACATTTCATCACCATCTTAATCGTATAGGTGTCATACACTTCTGTGGACCAGTCTGTCCTCATAGGTTCATTCACTGAAGGCCCAATCCTCAGTATGTCTGTTTCTAGAGATGTCTCATGATCGCTTAATGAGGACTTAAGGATGGACTCTGATGTGTTGTTACTACTGCCTCATTAGAAGAGAACCCAGGATGGGAGTGCCTAGAGAGGTTAGAAAAAAAGGTGAGGAAAAGAGACGTCTGTCAGAAAACCAAGGTGAGGCTTCAGGAGAAACCAGCCCTTGTGGCATTCTGGTCTTGGATTTCCAGGCTGTAGAATCCCAAGCAAATTAAAAAATTTAAAACTTCCAATGAGCCCCAGTGGACTCGTGTATATTTTATGGCGTGGAGCTATGTAGATACAGAAATTGAAAAATCTCATTCCCCAGTTGGGGGGTGGCAGAGTCGGGAATCAGACTTGGGAGTGTGCGAGCAGAGTGTCTGGTTTCCGATGACCATGGAGCTGCCTGCAGGCTGGGCCTGGCTGGTGTGAGCATGGTGCCCCTGGTGTCTCCCTCCTCCTTTGCCTCTTGTGAACTCTGCATGGCTGTTCACTCGGAGGTGTACCCTGTAGAAGTGATCTGTCTGCAGAATCCCCTCCTCCTCGTCATGCTCGGCAGGGCAGTTTGCTCTGGCTCAAGCAATTTCATGGTTCCGAATGAGCAGGGTCAGCAAACACGGCTGGATTTTTTTTTCTTGTCGTGGATTAACTTTTCACATAACAGCAAGCTCACCTTCCTGGTTCTCCCCAGCACTGGCCTCATTCCTGCTCAAGGCTGCTGTGGTGGTGCGCCCCTGACTTATGTCTTCTGGAGAAATTAGTTTTATATAAGGTTGGGAAGAAGGAAGTGGGAGAGGTGAAAAAATGATATTGGAATTAAAGTAACCTTGTTAATAATTAAGACTGTTGTTATGAATGAATTTGAAGCTTTTTTTTTGGCTATTTACAAATATACTTAATGTTATGTGTTTTAAAATTGTTTATAAAATCTGACAATATTTTTGGAACGTGTGCTTCAGGAAACCTAAAGAAATGACATAATTATATAAATATAATAGAGTGAACCAGTGAGGGTAGGATTGTCCCTGAAAATGCAGATAGAAATGCTCTACATAATTGTCTACATTGAGATTGTTCTAGGAAAAAATTGGGCTTATTCCTGAGTTTATTAAAACATCTCCTGCAAACTTGATATCATGTAGGTTGTTTGGGTAGGAAAACAAAATTAATTTATTAGAAGTTCCTGGTCTCCTTTCTGGAGGCTCCTTTTGTCATTTATTTACTTGTTGTGTGTGTGTGTGTGTGTGTGTGTGTGTGTGTGTGTGTGTGTGTCTGTGTGTATGTATGTGTGTTTCTGTGTGTACGTGTGTGTCTGTATGTCTGTGTGTATGTGTGTGCATGTGTGTGCGTGTCTCTGTGTGTATGTGTGTGCATGTGTGTGCGTGTCTCTGTGTGTATGTGTGTGTCTGTGTGTATGTGTGTGTCTGTGTGTATGTGTGTGTGTCTGTGTGTATTGTGTGTATGTGTGTCTCTGTGTGTCTGTGACTGTGTGTGTGTGTGTGTGTTATGTAATGTGTACTGTGGTATGTAAGTGTGGTGTGATATGTAGAGTGTCTGCTTTCTTTGTCAGGGGGAGCCGTGCCACAGGGCACTCGCAGAGGTCAGAGAACAACTTCCTGTAGTTGATTCTCTTCTTCCATGCGCAAGGAACTGAACTAGGGCCTCAGACTCTCAGGACAAGTATTTCCATTCATGGAACTACCACTCTCGAAGCTCTTTTTAACATTGTAAGGAGATGAAGATGATTTCCTGGGCTTTCTTACATCCATTTTGTAATGTTTAACTGGGCAGAGACTAGAACACGGATGAAACAAAATTACATTTTATTGATTCAGATATTTGACATCGCATGTTTAAGAGTTGCATGATGAGCCGGGCGGTGGTGGCGCACGCCTTTAATCCCAGTACTCGGGAGGCAGAGCCAGGCGGATCTCTGTGAGTTCGAGGCCAGCCTGGGCTACCAAGTGAGTTCCAGGAGAGGCGCAAAGCTACACGGAGAAACCCTGTCTCGAAAAACCAAAAAAAAAAAAAAAAAAAAAAAAAAAAAAAAAAAAAAAAGAGTTGCATGATGAACATTTTTTAACTTTTAAAACTGTTACCATTACTTTAATCATTTGAACCATAGAGGAAGGAGAATATGCATCCTGTTCAGTGAGAGCAGCTCCCAGCCCAGGTACCAGCACATTCCCTGATCTGCAGGCAGGACTCTTCCTGGGAACAGAAGACACTAGTGAATGCTTTAGCCTTTACTCTTAAGCTGAAACTCAAAAACAAAACAAACAAACAAACAAAAAAACCTACAAAAAACCAAAAACAACACACAAACACACACACACAAAACCTGGCTTTGAAGTGACTTAAGACATTTTTCCCCCATCATGGGAGCACTTTGGCATTTCTGTGTGTAATTTTAGTCGAAAACATTTCTGACAGATAAATACATGAGAAAAGTATTCAACATCATTAGCCATCAGGGAAACGCAAATCAAGTACACACTGGGATTCTCTCTAAACCCAGTCAGGTTGGCTACTGTCAACAAAACAAAAACTAACAAGTCCTGGTGTGTGGAGGCTACTGAAAAATTAAAATAGAATGGAAGTACCATGTGACTCTGCTGTATTACTTCTGAGTTTATAAAGTAAAAGAATCAAATGAGCTACTCACCCTGAAGATGTTGCATACACAGTCCTGTTTATTATGACACAATTCACGATAGCTGAATTATAGATTCAACCTAGGTACCCGTCAGTGGATGACTGAGTGGAGTATCACAGTTTATTAACAGGTGATGGGACACAGAACATCACATGTGAGCCTGGAAATACAGTGAAACTCATTGCTTTAGGTAAAATATGATGAATCTGTATTCCACTTTCAAAGTGAAACCTTTGTCTTTAAATTTCTCAAATTTTAATGCTCAAAGGTTGATTGTTATGGAATCATCTTTTTGTACACTCTAGCTAGTCAGGAAGAGGTTAGGCAGGACTTCCAGGCAGAGAGAACAGAAGGGGAGATGAATTCAGGCACAGGAGAGACTCCAGAGGACATGGAGGAAACAGGAGGTGCAAGATGGAAGAAAGGTAAAAAGCCACGAAGCAAAACATAGACTAACATAAATGGGTTAAATTAAGTTACGAGAGCTAGTGAGACAAGCCTAAGCTATAGGCCGAGCTTTCATGATTAATAATAAGTCTCCATGTCGTTATTTGTGAGCTGGTAGTCCAAAGGACAGTTTACTACAGTTCATTTCCGTTTTATGGCATTGAGATTAATGGTTGAGGGAATGTTTTTAAAACTCCAAGCTTACGGACTGTGAAAAGTGTTTCCATGAACTGTTACGTTATTGTTTTTAAAGTGTGTTCTTGTTCCATGTTTATGCAATGTAGAACTAAAGGAATGTGAATTATAGGTAAATGATTTTTTAACCATGCAGTAGAGGTTTTTTTTTTTTTCACTTTTTTTCCCTATCAAGGACTTTGTGTCTTCATGTAAGTTTTCCTATGTAAGTAAATTTGTTTTAGTTTCAAACCATTTCATTTGTCAGTGCAAGCTGAAAGAGAATAAATACTGGATTTTAAAGTCATAGCTGATTTTTTTCCTCAGAATTTGCTTTCAGATTTTTAAAGAATTAAATGTCACTTAAATTTATAGAAAAGCTTCAAATCCATTACACTAAGTATAATGATTTCTGTTTTAAACCACTTCACATTCAACACCCACTTCCCCAAGTGCCAAGTACGACTACCTATTGGCAGAAGTTACTATAAATATGGGGGGTTTTGCTCAGAATGTTTCAACGAGCAATTCTAGCTGTAATTATCCAGCATATTCAACATGAAAGGTGAGGAGGAGCCTCTGTTTAGAAGATAATTCCCCACTTTTGTTTCTGTTATAAATGGCACATTCTGTTGGATGGCAGAGGAGACAACTGCTGCTTGTGAATGCCTGGTATTTATTCCCCATTGTGACAGACAGCAGTGTCCAGTTGTTGCTTTTGGACAACAACCCCTCATTGTGTACAGCCTTTGAAGGACAGTTCAGTTACAGTGCCCTGCCTTCCCTCATCCTCAGGGTGGGTAGGCAAACCACAGCAGGGAAGTTTGCATCTCACCCCAAGTACTCTTGAGCTGTGACCCAGAGAACTGTCTACTTACAGGTGGTATGACTTGGAAGAAATAAAAGGCAAGACCCACAGTAGCCATCTTTCCTGCATGTGAAGAAAGGCAGAGGATCGAGTGGCAATGGGAAATGAGACTTCTCTGCTGCGCTAAGATTCCGGCTTCTGTTTGTCACACGGCCTGGCTCTTTCCCTGCACACCTTCCGCTTTCCTTATTCAACATTTCATCCCTCTTTTTGCTAAGTTAGTCGCTTAAAAGCAAAGGGATGACTTCAATCACATATTTTTTTTTTTTCTGTGTTTATGATCTTTTTTCCTAGAGGTAAATTACTTTCAATCATGACAGTCACAACACAGATAGAATTTGGTTTTCTGGCTAATTTTCAAGTGACCATACCATCTTCTTTTCCAAAGCTTTCTTTTCTACTGGTCACAAAATATCTATGCGATGGAAGAAATGATGTGGGACCTTCACACTGGATTCATGTTGAATATCTGAATGTCCTTTGATCCCCTTTTCATTGTCAAAAAAAGTACAAACAATGAAGAATTTTCTGTATTTTTAGTAGTTTTGAGTTAATTTACACAAGAGCTACTGTGTACTGACCAAGCTATGTAATGGATTTTTGGAGCTCATATTATGTGATACAAATTCAAACTCGACCAGTCACTTTGTGAATGGTATCTGGTACTAACTTGTCTAATTCCTTCTTGGTCAAAGTGAGGACCGTAATATGTCTTCTGTGTTTCTTATAAAGATGAAATGGTATGTTGATGCTTTTAGGGTGTAAAAATGATTTTTCATTTTGATAAGTTATCTGCTGATTTCACACATGTCTATGGTGTATTTGACCCTATTCACCCTCATTACCCAGTAACCTCTCCTACCCTCTTTCCACTCTCTTTCCACCCCCTTATTATTCCCAACAAGTCCCCTCTTACTTTCATATCTTTTTTTTTCTTTTAAAGTAACCCACTGAGTTTAATTAGGATTACCTGCGTGAACATGGTGTGGGATTATTTACTAAAAGCATGGGCAATTTACCAGTGGCCACCCCACTGAGGAGAAGTGACCCCCATCCTTCGGCAACCATTCACTGCCAATAGCTCCTCTAGGAGGTGCGTACCTCAGGAACTTTTCTCCACCCATATTAGAATGCTGATAGGGCCAATCCTGTGCAGAGAACCACAGCTGCTGTTGTTTCATGAGTGAAGCCACCCTGTCAGGACCAGAGGACAGCCTTTCACAGTACTCTTTGCCACCCTTCAGGCGCCTACAGTCTTAATGTCCCTGCTTCTGCAAACTTCCTAGAGCCAAAGTTTTGGAGGTGATTTCGATGTCCCACTCCAGAGAGCTTATCACTCAACAGCACTTACCCTCAGTGTCCCAGACAGGTGTCTCTTCCATTAACTGCTACCCGTGGTAAGAAGCAGTTTTTCTGACCAAGGCTGAGAACAACACTGGTCTATGGGTGTCAGCACTTAGAAAGCAGTTATAGCGGTACTGGGTTCTCCCCTGGGGCTTGCGACATGGGAAAACTGCTTAGTCTTCCTTTCAAAGGCATTTTTGCACTACTGTATGTCTGCTCCTGCTAATCTTTTCTTTAGGAACGTGTTTCCAGCAGGAGACCCGCTCTTTCTTCTCTCGACTGTTTACTTTGCGTTGCCCTCTTTACGTCTTTTCCGTGGTGGACATCATCTCCAGTCTTACCATTCTTCAAGAGTTGTACCATAGTTCATCCACAGGGTCTTCATTTGCTCTTCAGCATCCCTCACCATGACAACAACCAGGGCCAGCTTTACTTTGTTTCTTTCCCTTCGTTTTGTTTTACATTACAAGGTACATGAGTTTTCTATGTTTCCTCTCCTTGCCTGGGACCTTGCCCTTGTAATAATAGCTATTACTAGATAAGTATTAGCTGTGTGTGTGTGTGTGTGTGTGTGTGTGTGTGTGTGTGTGTGTGTGTACACGTTTCCTTTTTCGTTCTTTATTTTAGATGGGGTCTTGCTATGTAGCCTTGGCTGGCTCTAAATTCCAGATCCTCCTGCCTCAGCTTCTTGAGTGCTGGGATTACACACGTCCATTTTCATGCTGGGCCATGCATGCATATCCAGTGGATTGTGTATTCTATAAAGCATTTTAGTAAGAGCATTTATAACTTTATGTTAGTATTGGATGCTGGGAAAGTCTCTCTTATTTTTTTCCCCTTATAGGTTGGAAATTGATGATGGCAGAGGTACATAAGGCTCGATAGCATGATGGCAGCTTACTTCCTTAGAATCTGATGATGAATGTGTACTGTGTGTTATTATAAACAATTGGTCTAAATTCACGATGTCATTACTTAGGTAATTTTAAAAAATGTGATTATCGCTTGATTGTAACAAAGCCAGAGGTTAACATTTTTATAGACTACTAGGTATTTCTGATAATTTTTATAATCATGTAGTTGAACTGTAATTATATAGCTTGCATTTATTTGTGGGTTGCGTCGAAATTTGATGTAATTTCCACTCGTTATGTGTAGATTATTCTTTTCACTGTGGGTTCAGAGACCTCTATCTAATGCTTCTGATTCTGTGAACATCCTGTTGGGATTGTCTGTGGTTAAAGAGGAAATTTAACTTCTATGAGGTTTGTACATATTTTGAAGCAAATTTAAATAACAGTACTTTGAGTTATTGGTTTGATTCGTATTTTCTGAAAGGAAGGGAACTATTGAGATTAAAAATTTGAATTGACTTTAACAAACCATGGCAATTAAATTTCTTTATTGCATCATTAAAAATATTTAAATTTTTTTATCCTATCATTAAAAAATATTTATTTATGTTTGTGTGTGCGTGCGTGCGTGCGTGCGTGTGTGTGTGTGTGTGTGTGTGTGTGTGTGTGTGTGTGTGTGTGTGACATGCCCACTTTTGCAGGTGAGTGGGAGTGTCCACAGATGCCAGAGGTTTGGGAATCCCTGGAGTCGGAGTTGCAGGACATTGTGAGCTACTTGATATGGATGCAACGAACTGAACTTAGGTCCTTTGCAAGAGCAGTGTAAGATCTTACCTGCTCTCACTCCAGCGTCATCATTAAATTAATTAACTAAATTTTAAGATTTATTTATTTTATTTGACACGTAAGGATGATTTGCCTGCATGTATGTATGTATGTGTGTCACATACCTGCTTTGTGCCTACTTAGCCAGAAGAGGATGTCAGATCCGCCGAAACCAGAGCAATGGATGGTGGTGAGTGACCATATGGGTGCTGGGAAAAGAACCAGGGTCCTCTGCAAGAGTAGTAGTTGTTTATGACCACTGAGCCATCTCTCCAGCTCGTAAATTTATTTTGAAGTATATGATGTAATTTTCTCTGGCCTGTTTTTATTTTTCAGTAGTGTATTTCAGTATTTTCTTAGCAGTTTTTAAAATAGAACATTAAACAATTTTCAAGTGACTTATTTGTGTTTTAAAAGTTTTGGCTTTATGAAGGATTAGTCAGGAAATAATTTCTTCCCTGATTTGTTTCTGACCCTAGGCATCATATCCATGTGTATTATAACTTCATAAGGGGCCCAGCAACATGGAAGGTAGTATCACAGGCGCTCTTAGTCTAGTGCCTTGAGGCTAATATTGCATAGTTTGACTTTAAAAGCTCGCATGTAGGAGTTATTTAGGTTAATGGTTGACTTTATTTAGGAGTGGAACTCATCTGTGATCCCAGCCTCAGGAACTAGAGGCAGGAGGATTATTGCAAGTTAAGTCCAGCCAGGACTACCTAGTGAGACTCTGTTTCACCCTTTCCCTGCCTCAAGCCCAGCCCAAATAAATTCATGTGAAAACTAAGCCAGGATTCCAAGCGGTTATTACAATGACTTACAGAAACTACTATAACTCTGACAGATTGTGAGGAACAGTTACTGCAAGTCAGCCTGCTATTAGTGGGAAAATGTAAGTTGGCTGAAGTATACCTGTTCTTTAAGCCTGCGCGTAATTAAGGGTGAAAGGTGAGGAGCAAGCCTGTCCACACCAGATGAGAGACAGCCTCCCTCCTCTCCTTTTGTTTTGTTTGATAAACATGACAGCTGTACCAGTGTCCATCCGGCATCTATCATTTATTATGGTTGAAGGACACTTTGCTTGGCAATTAGGACATGCTTCTGAGGCCTCAAAGGATATGCAGCAGGACCACAAAGAGGAGAAAATAGATTGCAAAGGAAATGACGGACCCTGGAAATGATTAGGACATCCTGCCCAGGATGCCGTTACCAAATCTCTTGCCATTATTTGTATAAAAAGATAAAATCTATACACACCAGGGGACAATGGCAAACCGAGGGAACTGGCCTGTGGACATTTTGTATGAGACTAGTTCGTTACTATTGATTTGAGTTTCAGTTTAATTAGAGTGTAGTTCTAAACTAGTTGTGTGCAAGGTCTGCCTAACGATGGGGTGCACAGATTTTATTTGGGATTCGCTCTTCCTAACAGAGGATAGCCATGATCTTTTGCAAGATGACAGTGAGTGCAGAGCCTCATGGGTAATAATAATTGGGACATCTGGGACTAGTGTCAGTTCCTTCAGTGCATGCATTATTTGTTACTTTGTTTCCCTCTTTTTGTCTGTTCCCTTGGTTATCTTCACGAAGTTACTCCAGCTTTGAAGGAGTTAGCCTCAGAATCCCTACAAACCGCAGACTCAGAATCCCACGGAAAACGTGCTGAGTGAATAATTAGACATTATTATTATTATTATTTAGTGAGAAACACACTGCTGTTTTTTTTTTTGAAAAAACTGTCATGTGAGAATGAGTGAAGGATAAAATAAGTTAGTATGGAAAAACAACAACAACAATAACAAAAAACCCGTCTTCTACGAAGGGAAAAGTCAGAATTAGGCTTTTGAATGATTATTCTCATGAAAGCTTTCTTCTTCCCCTTCTTCCTTCCTCCTCCTCCTCCTCCTTCTTCTTTTTTCCCCCCCTTTAAACACAGTAGTAGAGGCAAGATGGAAGTGAGTCGGCAGGATGAAAAGGTTGGTAGGAAAAATCTGCGTATAGCTTTATAGTGTAATGCAGTGTTCCTTGCTCATGGTTGGGGTTGGTGGCAGCACCATGCTATTAAGAGCCCGCACTTAGGTACTTAATAGGTGTTCACATTGGCAGAATGTTATTTTTATTAAGAGTCCCGTATCTAAGGAAGTTCCCCTCTGTATCTAAGGAAGTTCCCCTCTCTTGGCTCAGCAAAGGAAAAAGTGATGTGGGGGTGTTGATGTGTCAAGGGCTTTATGGGCAGGATACCACCTGGTTCCTCCTTTCTCTGACTTCATTTGTTGTTGTCTGGGATAATGAGGGCTGCTCATTGGCCTAATGCCTTTTCTTGTAGGAGACAGATGCTATCGGATCCCTCTTGTTAGAGGAATTCCCAGAATAAGCCACCCAGCCTGGAACAATTGGAGTCTTGTTGATTGGAACGGTAGAGGAGAAATTCTCTGTTTCCTTGCACTTCACTTTCTGTTCATGTGTGTCCTGGGATAGCAATGACATGGTCACCGACTGACCCGATGTGGGGTCCATGGGTGGTTCTTGAGGAGGCACTCTCTTTGTTTATTACCATGTTGCAACACCCCAGACACCATGAATAAACACATTGCTAGTGGAGCATATTATCTCTGTGGAGTCTATCTTCTAGCTTCTGTTTGTCTTTTAATGTACACATTTATTTAAGCAGGTGTTTTCCTTTTTCTTTTTTGTTTTAGTTTTCTTTTACTTCAGTTGCCTCACAAATAAAAATATTACACAACTAGCCGCTCGCTTGCCCTGCCCAAGATTCTATGCAATTAGCATGGCCGTTCTGAAGCAATGGGGCTTTTCTTAGGGGTTCACACTTTCACTAACAATTCAACTTTTATTTACTCATCTACCACAAAAAAAAAGGAAAAAGAAAAGGATGATTAGTTGAAACAAGGGGGGAAAAGTAGCTTTAGATTCTCTTTAATGACTCGTGTCTTTCTACCTACATTCTATCTCAAACTCAAAGAGGAAAACACCTACAGTTTCTTCCTCTTGCAGCAGCTCCTAGCCTGTCAGTGGACACGTGCATTAGAGTGAGCAGACAATTTACAAAGGAGACCAATAAAGGGCTCATGTTACACGATGCGGAATAGAATACAGATGAAAGCACAACCATGTTGTTTCTTTTCTCTCTCTCTCTCTCTCTCTCTCTCTCTCTCTCTCTCTCTCTCTCTCTCTCTCTTTTAACCTTTTTAGAGTTTTATTAGGAGGAAGGAGAGAGAGACAGACAGAGACAGAGAGACAGAGACAAAGAGACCTTTTTTCTTTTTCTTGTGTCCGGGTCTCACCCCTTAGTCTAGCCCAGGTTGGCCTTGAACTCTAGGCAACCCTCATTCCTCAGAGGGATGGGATTCCAAATGTGAGCCAACACACAACATTCCTTCATCACTTCCAGCAAAACTGGTCTCTTATCTAGTCCTTCCCACCTTACTTCCTTCATTTCACATCCTGTGTCTTCAGAGTCTGGATTTCATTGCTTCTGTTTTAGTACACTGTGTCTAAAAACAAACACCAAATACATTCTAGTGCAGTATGCCAGATGAGAAAACTCGGGCAGAGACGAACCACTGTAATATAATCTCAGGTCCATGAGTGAGGGTGTGTTGGGTGTTACAGCCATGGATATTTTCCTGATACTCCCTGTCTTCGGAGAGCTAGAAGATATTTCTCAAGCTCTGCACATGCCCAGGTCCCATGAGAGGCCAGGAGTCAGTTTTCTTTGAACTGCTTGGGGCAAGTGCTTAAGACAAACAGCTACTCAGTCATTGCATGTGACATTAATTCTAGCTCGTGCCTGAAAGTCCATGTAAGAACAATTCATACATTCTTATTCATTTTGTTTTCAGGCAGTATACTGGCTTAGAAGAGAGAAGAATTCACAGGAGTTAGATGATCCATTTAGAGTCCCCATTGATGTAACTAATAGCCCTTTATTGTATGCTTAATTTTGTAGAGATTCTATGTCATATTGTTATATTGGAATGATAAAAAATCATAATATCCAATTATTTTAAACATGCCAGTCTTGGAGAGTCTTAGAATGTTTGATTATGATAGTTCTTGGTAGAAGTTGAAGGACTAGCTCTTAGTCAATTAATACCAATACAATTTGAAACAAATGGATAAATGTAATCCATCAAAACATCAGCAACACAAGAAATACTGTTGGTCAGGTCAGGAAAGAAGGAGGAAGGCTGAGAACTCGGGGAGGAAGGGCTATGGAAGTTACCTGGACGGCCAGATCTCTGCAATTCACTGTGGTCCATGCTGCACACACCTCACAGGGGAGTCACAGGGTACTGACCCCTCCTGAGCAAGTCTATTTCCATTCATGCTATACCAGTCCTTTATCTCCTGATCTGAATTGGGTAGTTAGTTGCTGGCTGTAAGTTTCTAGCACTCTTAAGAAATTAAAATGCAGAGTGTTTAGTATACAAAACTGCAAAATTTAAAAAATGTATTCTTTAGTTTTATTGTTTTTAATGACGTTATGTATTTGTGTCTGTGTATGTGCACATACGTGCAGGTGTCTGCAAAGGCTGGAAGAGGACTTTAGATTCCCTGAAGCTGGCGTTATTGATGGTTGCAAGCTTTCTGATGCAGATACTGTGAACCGAATCCTCTGTAGGAGTGCTACATGTTCTTAATCATTAAGTCTCCTAGTCATTTAGTCTCTGGAACTGCATTTTTTTCTTCTTTTTTTAAGCAAAGGCCTTTTTGTTGTTTTTCTAAATATTGGCAGAGTTAATTGGCGGAACTTCAGTGATTTCTATGTGTTTAGATTTAACAGAAGGACCAAAGTACAGACTATGTGAAATGATGAAAATCTGTCTTTTATTACTTAAGATGAGAGGCGCTACTTGCTTTTTAAGATAATTTGTTTTTTCTTTCCCCAAAAACTGCGTGGAAAATTCAAGGCCAGTTGACTCTGTCTTACAACTTCTTGCTGGAGCCCTACTTCATTGGAGGTAGAGGACTGCATGCTCATGGTATGATGTGATCTAGTTAGCATGGTTAGTTGGTTTGGGTGTGTCTGAGAGAGCGCCTGAGGGAAGAGGGATCATAGTGATGAGTCCTAAGAAATGAATTTAGAGAACAGTGAAGAGCTGACCAGGATTGTGGCTGTCAGTGGGACAGTGAGAAGGGACTGGATGACAGTAAGGCAGAACAGTAGACCAAGTGTCCTCAGCCCGGTCTGTTGTAACCTTGCTCCACCACCACCAACCATATATGGAAACCTGGGAGAGTTGCTTTGCCTCTGGGAGAGCTTTTAATGAGACAATGAGCTTGTTACGCTTCTCTGTGGTGCCTTCCATACTGTGTGTAGCGGGCTCTGACAGTGAAGCAATCACAACAGACTTGAAGACGCGTGGATGAGTACACATCAGAGAGAAGAAGCAGAGGTGGAAGTGTGTGGGACACCTGTTCCCACTTTTTCCCCAGGGTACTCTTGAGTAGGGAGAAGTGAGAAATGGTTAGATAGAAATATAGAGAGGAGAGAGACAGATAGAAACACAGAATCGCCTCAGGAGGCCTGGATCAAAACCCACCAGCCCCTTCTGACTCTTCTAAAGGGCTTTTTAAGGGAATGCCAAGGGGTGGAGCAAAAGGCCTTCCCCTAGCACAGTGCAGACCCTTCCAAACACCTAGTAACCATGCACGTGGTCAAGCCATCCTCTAAACGCAGCTCTGCTGGGTAAAACAAGCGCAAATCTCACTAGGAACCTTTGTGGGCCTCCACAGAAGTGGTGGTTCATATACAGGTTAAGTACTAAGAATGAAGAATGACTGAGTTTATCAGCTTGGAGGATTTCAAGGCCAGCAGTGAGAAATTTGCAAACACTTCTCCCCGCCCCCCTCTTCCCCCCTTCCCTTCCTCTTCCTTCTCCTCCTCCTCCCCTTCATCTTCTTTGCTCTGTTTCCTCCTCCTTCTTTTCTTCTTCTTCTTTGCTGAGGGAAGGGAGGCTGAGCTTAGTTTCCATAAACTCAGCTTTGGTTGACATCTGAGATGCCTTGGAGGCATTGAAAGAACGAGAGCGGGACACAGGTGAGGCCTGCTGAGGGCTCAGCCAGCCACAAGGCAGGCGGGCTTCTGAGCAGGAAGGGAATGAGATCATCCACAAAAGGCTGGGAAGAGAGAAAAACGGAATTAGCCTAAGGGTTGGTGTCGCAGTGAGCACGGGGCAAACCTTTTGTAATTTAGACTCAACAGTGGAAATCCAAGATTCAGACAAAGAAATGGGGGAGGGGCAGAGCCCTGGGGGAGGCAGAGGAGCCACCCTGTTTGGTGAGATGTAAGAGGCTTTGAAGCAAGCTTCAGAACGTTGAAATGGAGAGAAATAGTTTTATAGATGAAATGGAGACTGAGAGTAAAGTCCTTGCTGTAGTCAAAAGACGGAATGTGGCCATTCCGGTAGGAGAGAATGGTAAGTAATAGGCAAGGTGGTTTACTGTGTGGTGATAATTAAGGAACACTGAAGGTTTGCCTTCCATGAACAATGGAAGGTTCTTTCTCAAACCTTTCTCTAATCCAAACCTGCTTCCCAGATGAAGCACAGGAGCAGAGGGCACAGGTCACTCCTTTCCCCACAAACTCTTCCCTCCCAGCCCATTTCCCCAAGGCCCTCTCCTGCCGCAATCCTCACTGTGGGCTCTGAACAGGATGGAATTTGGACATGGATTGGAATGGAGCAAACTTAGGAACGTTATCACTGTTTACTTTGTAGAAAAGAGCTGCGAAGCCTGATTCCCTCCCGGTCAGTTAAGAAACTTAACTCCTTAAGTTTCAATGCCATAATCATTTCAGAAAGAATTTTTTTTTTCGGTCTGAGACATCTAAGTAGTTGTAATAGCTTTGTATGCATGTTGACGTTGAAGAAGTAAAGCCTTTGCGGTAACATGCACAATTGAATGCATATACACATTGATGCAAGGCCAGAAGTCTTTAGGTCTTAGAGTGTTTGCTAGACACTGAGTCCTCCCCCTCCCCCTCCCCTTTTAAGCCAGCTAGAACAATACCAGGTACACACCAGTCTACTCAATGTTTGCTGAGGCTTTAACAGCCTCCACTCCCTTCACAGATCCACCCCTCTGACTCACTAAGAATGCCTGTCTTTCTTTGCACTCTCCAGGGGGGAATAGGACCCCTGCTGAAAAGGGGCAGGAGCAGGAAGGACACAGATGGCCAAGGGGAGGTTGATGGGAACGCTCAACTCACCTGTTAGTGAGCAGCAAGAGTTGCTGCTGATATTTGCACCCTAGTAATTTATGTTTGAGATGTACCTTGGCCTACAGGGGAGGCCCTTCTTAGTTCGCCTGAGGATTTCAAAGTGACAGGTGTCTGCTTTTGCAAGCTAGGCTATGGCATTTCTTTGCTGTGGAAGGTGAAAAGAAAAGCAGCCGTGAAATCGGCCTGCTAAGTGGCCGGCAAGGCACATTTTACCTTTCCCTTTGCTCATAAGCAGACAGCCCATACAATGTAGACACTTGCTCTTAGAGGGTCACCTTGTTCTACACTGTTAACATGGCTGGAAGCCACACCATTGCTTTGTAGCAATGTTGCCTTTGCCCTTGTCGGGATTAACTGGTTGGGGCAGCTGCAGGTCAGAGGATACCCAGCGCACATAGATTGAGTGAAAGTACCAAACAGCCATTGGAGTGGTTCTTGATGGGATCTACTGAAGGTCTACGTGTGTGCAGCATAGTACAGGGAGGAGAGATGTGGGTAGGAGGGAGGAAACCAGGGACCGTAAGGAAAGTGATGTTAGTTGTTAGTATTCCTTAATCTTTGTTCTACTTACTTTGGATGAATCTAGATGTCAAAATAGTGTCTCTCGAGGTTTCATGAATTCATTACTTCCAATTAGGTAGGAATGCTGTGCCCCCTGTTTGATCAGTTCTAAATGGGATCTACACAGGTGAGATACTGATTGAATTGCCAGCAGGGCACAGGGCCTTCCCTTGGCCCCTACGTATGGTGACGGCAGTGACAGATGATGATGGGATGAGCAGCTAATTGGTTCTCAAGTGTCTCAGGTTGAACCGTACCCTTCTCTCAGACACGAAAAAGAAGGTGGCTTTTAGTACAAACTACATTCATTTTCAGTGTAAACTGTATTCATTGAGAATAACTTAATGGAAGGAAATTTGTATCTAGATTGTATATCTGAATATTTTCTGTCAAAATACATATCACAAACATCAGTTGCTTGTTATGTAACTTCTCATTGTTAATCTTTTTGAAAGCAGTAGATAAGTGTCGTGTTTTCTTTACTGATTTTAAATAATATTAGTGATAAATAGTGGTTGTTCTTACAAGCTTAGTGTGTAGACTTTTATTTCTAGGTTATAGAAAACGATATTGCAACTTTGTGCTGACTGTTGAATGTAACTAAAAATATTACCCTTTTTTTTTTTGTGCTGGGGATTTAAACTTAAAACCTCTGTCACTTAGGCAGGTGTTCTGTTTTGAACTATATCCCATCCCTTAATATTTTTTCTTTTAATTAAAATTAAGAACATTTTAAAAATTACAGGGATATTATATTTACATCAGTTACAATCCTATCCTATCTCTTCCCCCAACGTCCCTCCCACTTTCTTCCAAATTCATGATTTCCTCCGAATTATTGTTCACACACAGAGACAGGTAGATAGACACACATTTATAAATACAGCCTTTTGAGCCCATTTAGTGTTATTCATATGTGTATTTGTTTAGGGTTAATCTTGGGATTGGATAATCTATCAATGGGCTTATTCCCGGAGAAGACTGATTCTCTCCGCAGGCATCAATTGCCTGTAGCTTTTCATCTAGAGATGAGGCCTTGGTGGAATTTACCCATCTAAATTGGCTTGTTAACTGGTGTTACTGTTGTGCAGGCCTAATTTAAGTGACCATATTGTTGAGGTTTCATGGATTCAGCTTCTGGGTCATATATAGAGGGTACTGTCTCACAGCCGACATCTTGGTCTTCCAGCTCTTACAGTCTTTCTGCCTCCTCTTCTGTGATGTTCCCTGAGCCTTAGGGGTAGGGGTTGTGATGTAGACAGGTATATTACCTGGAGTTGGACACTCCATAGTCAGTTGTTTTCTGGATTTTTACCAGTTGTAGATATGTATGGTATAAGGATAAAGAGCACAGTTAGAAATTCTGCTGGTTTAGGAAGTGTTGGCAGTTGCAGGTCTTTCTCTATTGTTTATGATCTAACCAGCCATGGATAGTTGGCTATATTTACTCTACTAGGCATCTGTTTCCTCCTGTTGTGTGGTCCTTAAGTCCAATTAGACAGCTGTTGGTTGCTCCCCAGACATAAGTGCCACTCTTTGGGTCTATCTTGCCATGCTGGTCATTGTTGCCCAGACTGACTTCCAACTCATTCCGTAGCCCAGGCAGGTCCTGAATTTAAAGTCCCCCTGTCACAGCCTTCTGGGTAGCTGGCATGTAGGCCTGTAGTACCACCATTTCCACTTTCTCTTTAGACAATATATCTGCTCATTCCTAAGTTTACCTGTGTAGATTTTCTTAAATTAAATTTGTTTGTTTCTGGAAATCAAGTTGGCTTACTTTATTTGTTATAAGCTTGCTAACGTTTTGTAAATTTCACTCAGGGTAGTTTCACACCAACTTGAGTAAATATTTTTGTTCTTGATTCTTTTTGGTTGCCTTGACTTCATAAAATTTGAAAAATCACATTTTAACATTTTATTATCTCTTTATTACGTCTTTGGTAAGCAAAATCTATGCAACTATCCTTAGTTTATAAATTGATGGTAACAACGTAGTAATTTTTAAAAAATCTGATGGTTATTATTTTTCAATTATTAAACTTGTTTTTTGACAGTCTGTCAGTCTCTCTCTGTCACACACACACACACACACACACACACACACACACACACACACACTATACACACACACACTATACACATACACAGTGTATTTTGGTTACTCTCTCTCCTCATTCTCTTATCTCCCACTCCATCTGTCTGCCTTCAAGATCTTTCTCTCAGGCTTGTGTCTCTTCATTTTGGCTTGTAATCACTGAGTTTAATTAGGGCTGCATGAGTGACCACGGGTCACTATCCAATGGAGTCCAGTGAGCTCACCATTGGGTACACTTTTGAAGATAGTGACCCCCTCCTTTCCCAGAATTCATCAGTCGTCAGTCATTCATTAGGGAAGGGTAAGGTCCCATAAGGTTCTTCCCAATCCATGACTGGCTATTTACAGTCTTGTGTAGGTCCAGTGTTGATAACTGTAGATGTGAGTTCATGATTGTCACAGTTGTGTTATGGCCAGAAGATGGCATTTCACGGCTTTTCTCCCTATCTTCAGGATCTCACATGCTTTCTACCCCCTCTTCCCTGATCATCCTTGAGCAATAGAGGGTTTGGTGTAAATGCCCTCTTTGATCTGGGTACTCACCTATCCCATATTCTCAGCACTTTGAGCAGCCAAAGTTTCTGCATTCATTGCCAGTCATTGTACAGAGTAACTTCTCTGGTTAAGGCTGAGTGTAGCATTTGTCTGTGACTGTAAACAAACATGAGTAGTTGGACACTGTGTCTGTTTAGCTATACAATTGTAGTAGGTTCCCTCTATGGCCAGTGACCTTCCCAGGCATTGATTTCTGACTGGATTTATAGTAAGGGGTCTGAATTCCCTTCTGCAGAGAGGCCCTCGAATTTTATTTAAAAAGGTGTTGGTCATCCCCATAATAGTTGTACCACTATTGCTGCACTGGGCATATTTTACCCAGGAGGTTGCTATTGTAGTTTGTAGTGTTCACGTCCAGGTAAGATTCCTGGTACCTTTTCTCCCTTGGTAGGCCACATAGCAACTTCCCACTGTATGAAATCTGGCCCATAGAGAAGAAGCTTTCAGCTCAGTTCTGGCTCGATTTCTCTGTATCTTGCAACTACCATGCATGGTGGTTCCAGTTGGGTCTTATCTGCTAGTTCTGGTGTACAATTAAGAAGAATGGTGATAGCCTGTATGATTTTGTGGCCTTGGGGCCTTTCTGACCAACTCTTCAGAAGTATCCCATACTTGCCACTGAGATTCTTGTAACCCACGGTTTCTAGGGGGTGTTATCAGGTCAAGCAAAATGTCTTGTTCCCCAGTCTTATTTTGTTGACTTATATTGAGCTTACAAAATGGTAGGTTTTCATATAAATTTTTCACAAGCCCATCATTTTTGGTTACTCACCTCCTTAACTTCATTAAAAAATCAATTTTGAAGGAACACAATACTTATTAAAATTTACCAACCACTAGACCTTAGTATCACATATTCTAAGCTCTCTATTATATAATATAATTAAAGATAAGCCCAGGACTTAAATAAGCGTGGTACCTGAAAACTGTGAACACAAGTTGCTTAATCAAACTCAAGTGAAATTATGTTTACTTAGTCATGAATGAGACTAAATTATTTCAAAGATTATCAAACCATATTAAAAGTGAAATAAAACAAAACATGCATGTTTCATATATTTACTGGACTAGTCTGGCACCAAATGCAATGATTTTATGATTTTACGATTATTATTTATACATATTTCATCCATATATTCATGCCTAGCTGATAGTTAACACTGCTTATATATATTTGTACTCATTGACCTCAGACAAGGGAGCTTCTGATGCCTAGGATATTGTCTATGTATTTGTGACCAAGATATTGAAATGGCTTTTGTTGTTTTCTTAGATAATTAATTGTCAAGTGAAATTATATACATTCAAACAATGGGAGGGTTTTCTACATATGTATATTCCACAACAATAATCAAAATCAATTATTGAAACATCCATCACCATCCACATGGTGTGTGTATGTATGTTTCCCTAGGTGTTTTTAAAAGTATGATGACTATATGGTTGCAGTATTAACTGGGTAGTTCTTGGCATGAAAGGAGGAGATATTGGTGAGCCCAATGACGTGTGTGTGTGTGTGTGTGTGTGTGTGTGTGTGTGTGTGTGTGTGTGTGGCTTCCAGGTAGCCAAATTAGAAATATACTACTAATGTTCTCTAAAAGTACATAGAATGAAATAATGTCTGAAGTATAATAGAACATTCGTCTTAGCTAACCAGCATTCTCTATGTATTAAAAAAAAATGGCTTAGCTCCTCCAAGTTAGTGTTGGTTTAGCAGAATAGGTGGTCTGGTGATGGAAGCTATTCATAGCCGTGTTCAATACTGTACGCAGACACTCTACCCTGAACATTCCACTGGCACATCGCTGCCAGCCCTCTCTTTTATTAGCAAGTGCCATCTGTTTCTTCTCGAGAATTAAAAATACTGTTTTCGTCTGTGAAATGAGGGCTCTCAAATACATATTCCCGCCCAGCCTTTCCTTTTTGCTTCAGATATGTTTAAGACTTTACCCCATGGGGATGCTTTGGAGTACCTTAATCTCAGTCTGTTTAAATGCAGGTGTGCTATTGGCTCTCCACCATGCTTCTTAACACTCCTTCAGTTGTAGTTACCCAAGCCAAAAGCTTGACATCTGCCTCAGCTTCTTTGATGCTTCCTTATACTACAGTCTTATACTAAATTCTCATACTTCCACTTCTGGTATATTCTACTGCTGCTGTTGGGAACTTGAATATCATCCCTGGGCCATGTGGGCCCTCCTCTAGTCTCTCTTGGTTGTACAAATAAGCTTTTGTTTTTCGAGACAGAGTTTCTTTGTGTGGCCCCTGGCTGCCCTGGCACTTGCTCTGTAGACCAGGCTAGCCTCGAACTCACAGAGATCCGCCTGCCTCAACCTCCCAATGTTGGGATTAAAGGCATGCACCATCATTGTCCAGCACAAATAAGCTTTTCTAACCCATCCATCCTTCATTATCTTCTCAAAATATTTTTATCTAACAAAGAGCTCATCATGTGAATCTGCTTTTAAATGCTTAGGGTCTTTTTGTATATAGCTTCTCATCTTCAAAGTTTTTTTTTTAATATGCTAGTAATCCTTTATATATGTTATCTTGCTTATTCATCTCAGCAACCAAGTGAAGAAGTTAAACTGCCACCATTTAAGAAAAGAGAAGAAATGCTTGGTCCCAGTGTGTGACTCCGGATGTCCTGTTGGTAAACACTGCACCATTTCTTAGCTCTGTCTATGGACAGATTTTGATAGTCAAAGTGAACAAAGAGACCTGGACTCCTTTTAGATCATTACATAACTGTGGTGGGCAATTCCAGCTGCTGTAAAGATGATTGCTTTAAATTTTATAGTGAGAAATTAATGCTTAAAGGCTCCAGCTTGTGACCTGTGTAAGCATTAATGTTTCTTAAGCTGTTTGTTGCATTGAGTGGCCGTTTTTTTGTTGAGACATCCAATATTTTTAGATGCATTTGCAGCATTTATACATGATTGTCCCCGCTTACCAGGTCTTACAAGGTCTTTCCTTGACCTTGGGTTGTTGACAGTTGGGGGCATACATTTGCCTCAGAGAAAAATATAATGGCTCTCACCCTTGCTGAGATGCTGTTTCCCATTTTGCTTCTGCCTGAGGCACTTGTGAGTTTCATTCCTGCAGAAGTTCAAAACACTTAGAAATGTTGATGGATAAAGCCATTGAAAGCTTTTTGTCTTGAAGTTTGATTTGAGTAGAGGAATGTACAAATAGAAAAGTGTGCCACAGCCTCAGTTACCGAACATACTTTTTGACATTGAATCCCCACTCCTTTTTAAGTCCTTATATATCTTCTGAGGTCACTGCTCTCCTATTAAGGGCAAATGAATTGCTAATATTGTGTATTTTTCCCCTATTGAAGAATGCAGTCTTTTCCAGGTTTTTTTTTTTTTTTTTGAATGACTTAAGGCATGTCTATTTCTAATGCCTCTTTAAGATCTCTTACTCTTGATGACAGTCATGACTCAGTGAAACATTTGGCTCCTCCCAAAACATGACTTTAAGTTTGTTTTTTAAAGTGTTCTGTTCTCTCTGACTTAAGAGACCAAAGTATATAATTTAATATGGTTAAATGCTACCTAGGAAAACCTTGCAATTACCTTAAACAGAACTTAATTACTATTCATTATGACCTCAGATCTAGGACAGTGATCACTGATTGATGATCTATGGCCCTGTTAGGTTAAATGGACAGGAATGGCATGTAGGCAAACCCCAAAGTTACAGCATCTTAAAATTATTAATTTTGTTTTTGTGTTATTTTATCTTGGATTGCTCTTTTCTGCTTTGCACTTTAGACAACAATGTTCCCTCTAGAGTGAAAACCATAGGGGTATAGAAATGTGTACTTGTTTTTTTTTTTTTTAAGATCATGGTAGTTTGACAAGATATATTTTTTTTTTAAAGATTTAACTATTTGTTATAAGCACCGGAGATGGTTGAGAGCCACCATGTGGTTGCTGGGAGTTGAACTCAGGACCTCTGGAAGAGCAGTAAGTGCTCTTAACCACTGAGCCATCTCTCCAGCCCCGACAAGATACGTTTTTAAATGCTAATGAGCAAGGTTCTGCATACTGAAATCTTGAGAACACTTGTTGAGATATTGTAAGGTTAGAAGAACCATAAGAACTTTAACCTATAGAATTTTGAAAGAGTCCAAAGTAATCTGAAAAATAGCTAGCAGTAGATGAGTTATCTAATGGTTATGAACATCTGGAGTCTGGTCATAAATGATACCATGTTGGATTCTGTGATACTGAAAAAGAGTTTGGAAAATCTCCACTTAGCATCACAGTAGTGAAGACTGACTTGGAAAATTACCATGTGGGTGTTGGAGATGTTTGATGGACAGCATAATATTTGCATGATCTTATACAGTCTCTCTTTACAATAATTACAAGCATTTGAAATAGTGACCATGAAATGGAGAACGTGGGTATTAAAATTAAATCTCTAAAGGGTGTCAGACAAGACATCATATGTTATTTGAGGGTGGAGAAGGTCCCCCAAGTGTGAAGACCTTCAGATTAGATTCTGTAGTCTTATGGCAGAGGATTCATGACATGAATCTCATTCACCAAGAAGCTGCAGATAAACCCTAGGAGAGGAGTAATCTAAATCATACGTGACCTCTAGCTTTTAAAATGTCAAGTTTAAGAAAGACATAGATAGATATGCTTACATGGAAGGGGAAAATCTTGGGGCCCCCACCTCTGGACAAAGAGCTACAGATAACTAAAGAATGCTGAAAGCAGGAAAATTAGTCTTCCCTAGGATGAGCCCCCCCCCCCCCCCACCCCTATTGGTGATCCATCCAGTTTAGAGTGGTCGGCTTTAAAATCGTATGCATACAAGCAACACTAAATAGACTCAATAGTTTGTACTTACATTTTATATATTTGTGTATGCAAAAATAAAGAAAAAGAGGCTATGCATTGAGAGGGAGTGAGGAAGAGGGATATGGGAGAGGTTGGAGGGAAGAGAGAGAAGAAGGAAAGATGGAGGTTAGGAGTCAACTCGAGGATGTATGAAGTACCACTGATGTACTACTTGAATCTGGATCAAGTCCTATATGAGAAGATACACTTCACAAGGACATTGTTGAGTCAGTTGAATATGGACTATGAGTTATATGAAGTTGAAGCCTGTGGTGGGTTTTTTTTTTTTCCCTGTATGGGAACAAATATTACTTTAGGGATTTACAGGTTACACTGTTCTCTCAACATTAAAACCCTCTGCTGTGGTTTACATTGTTGTTATGGATAACAAAGAAAAGAATGGGTAGATCTATGCACCAGGAAAATTTCATTTTAAGTCCAGTGGCAAGCCAGATTGCCTGTAGTTTGTCAAATCCTGCATTGTGTAATCAGGTAAGTCAATGTTCAATTTTCCTTTTTTAATAATAGTATTGTCTTTACAAGAGAATATCATTGTTGTTTAGAAATAGAAATCATTGAATTGTTGGAAGACACACCATATATTATACAGTACCAAGTTGTTTACAAAATAGAAATTTGTGGAATAGATGTTGAAGAAAAACATAATCAGATGTGGAAAAGTGCCAAATTTTGGTAAAGGTCATAAAGTAATCCTTTGGTGTTATTCTTGCAGTTTTTTTTCTATAAGTTAAATTATTTCAAAATAAACAAATTAAGGGAGTTCCCCAAACTTACAAACAGCCAAATCTAGCAAGTCAATGCTCTGGCATCCATCCTGTGCTTGGCTGCCTCGTACCATCTGTGATAGGCTGAGCTGTGTGAATAAACAGAGGCTGCATAACCAGGCTTTGGGGGGCTGTGCAGATGAAAGGCGGAATTCATGAGGGCAAATAAACCCCAGAAGGGAACAGAACGGAGTTAGGAGCAAGGCTCAGCAGCGTCGCCACATTCCTCCTACCGTTATCGTTCTGGGCAGAAGCAGTTTTGGGGGGCTTTGGCTTTCCTGTTCTTGCTGTCCTCCGTCCTCTCTCCAGCTCTCATTTTGTCTGTGATTGCATTTTTTTTTTCTTTTTCATGTTCCTTGCCTTCCTTTTACCTCCCTCTCATAACCTGCCCTCTGGATTCGTTGCTGCTATATTCCTATTATGTATCGACTCAGTCAAAATCTTTGCCAAAGTGTGAGCGTGTGACAATTATATGAAGCCCCACTTAAGATTACAGTGTGGAAGTGTCCAGTTGTGACCCTCACACACACTATGTGCCTCCTGGATTCTGGCTTTGGTTAAAAACAGGAAGGAACGTGTTCGCCAGTGAAGCCATTTACCTGTTCTGTTTCACGGCCAGACCACTTTGCTCTTAGCGATCACTCTGTTTTTATCCTGATCTGTTTTTGTTTTTTTTCCCCCCGAGACAGGGTTGCTCTGTGTAGCTTGCTGGCTGTCCTGGAACTCACTCTGTCCACCAGGCTGACCTGGAACTCACAGAGATCCGCCGCCGGCCTCTGCCTCCTTGAGTGCTGGGATCAAAGCTTGGCTTGTTCTTTTTATGAGGTTGTTTTACGTACATTTATCGAATGCGCTGTCGGCCTCCTGTTTTTATTGGTTTGGGTCTGTTGTCCCTATTAACTGCTACTTGATGCTGTAATCTAGCTTTCTCAGCAGCCCCATTTGCGCCTTGGGGAACCGCTTCCTGACATCACTTCCTCAACAGGCTTGTCCCGACCCTTTCTGCCTACATTCCAGAGTCGTCCTTCCCATTCATGTTTACTTTTTCCTACTCATTTTTTTTTTTTTTATGCAATTTGTCTGTCAGGATGTTTTAAAGATTTAAAATGTTCTGTGTTGCTGATTTTCATTGCAAGCACTGAAATACCTCATAGTATTCCTATCAGTAAAAGTTGACGTCCTGAAAATTACCTTCGTAGTTTATGGTATTTATGATAGAGGTTGGGAACACAGTGACTGCATGTGTGTATCTGTTCTCTGAGTGTTTCTCCTGTTGACCTTGACAGTCACTCTTACAAATATTAAGTTCATTTAAAACTAAGAGAACATTGTTCCATAAAACTAACTTTTAAAGGCTATCTATCTTTCAATATATTTATTAAAGGCATTATTACAGACTTTAAGAATGTTGTAAGCTTTTATAGGAGATTTTATCTAGCTCGTGATATAGTGTCTATTTAGAACTTTTTTTTCTTCTTATTTGATGGTAACCCCTTCCTATTGTGAAGAGATAAGAATTCACTATAGTTAAAAATCAGTGAAGATGAATAATTAGGCTTTTTTGAAAATACAATATCGTCAGGACTTTTAAACTATTTGAAAAAAAAAAATAGAGATGTATTGTTCCTTATTATAGATAATGCCTTATTGATCCAGTAAAGAGCTGTATGTTAGGAATTTAAAAATAAAATTCTATATTGATTTTTTTTTTCCTTTGGAGTGCTTCTTCTGAGATATTAAAGAAGCCTATGCCTAGTACTGGCTGCACAGTTCTCTTGTTTGAACTTGATCTTTCTGGATGAGAGAAGCGCTAGAGTATGGCAGTTGTTTGAGACCGCAAACAAAGGTCAGCAGGCCATTATGAATCATTTTGTCAATTTACATCAGCTTTATTTAAACATGTCACTTTTGTGAAAATATCTTCTTAGGGGCTACCAGAATGATGTCAAAGGAAAAGTCAAATCCCACACAAACTTAATACTTCACACTCAAAAGCCAAAGGCATCAAGAACTTGAGAACTCAAGGCACATTTCAAACATTCCGACAAACTCATCCGTTCATCTGTCTGTCCACCCATCCACAAGGAAAATAATTTATTTGATGGTTGGGGGTCGCCACAACGTGAGGAACTGGATTAAAGGGTCGCAGTGCTAGGAAGGTTGAGAACCACTGCTCTAGAGGTCATAAGCCTTCCTTGGCACAGGGCCTTCCATCTGTAAAGCCAGCAAAATCAAGCTAAGTCCTTCCCACAGCATTCTCTCTCTCAGTTTTCCCTTTCCTGCTTCCCTCTTTCACATTTAAGACACATTTGATTATACGGGGTTTGCTTTGCGTAATTGAGGCTAATCTCCTCGATCAAAGAAATCTGACTGGCGACCTTAATTTCACCTGTAAGCTAAGCTGCTCATGCTACCAGAAATTACATAGAGCTTGCAGAGTCAGGAAACATATTTCTGTAGACCTTTTGTCATCTGAATGCTCATGGTAAAATAAAAATTGGACCGGAGGCAGTCAGTGCTGAGTGGGTTGTTGGTACAGATACAGACTTTGTTTTCTCACCCTGGGGCCTTCTGCCCAAGATGTTGTGAACCTCTACTCAAAGCTTCTCTAGAATGTTCATTCACTGCAGTAATACAGTATTATAAGAGATGGTCAGGATTTCTATTATTGGATTTGAAGTAGATATCCAGGTTAGAATGAGTTTTCTGGTTGATAGTTGTAGGCTACTAGAAGTTGAGTGAATCAGGCATGCTCCCCTCATGCATGTTCTCACTTTACTAATTCGTAGTGGATTTTCTCTTGGCCCACTTCTACGACTGTGTATACTAGATAACCTTTTGTTTCTTGGCCAGTGACTCAATGTATACCCTCTAGTTTGATAAAATAAATGAAGGTGGGACTGGAGAGATGGCTCAGTGGTTAAGAACATTGAGTGCTCTTCCAGGGGACCCGGGTTCAATTCCCAGCGCCCACATGGCAGCTGTCTGTAACTCCAGTCCCAGGGGGGTTCCAACACCCTCATATAGACATCCATGCAGGCAAAATACCAACCAATGCTCATAAAATAAAAATAAATAAATTATGAAAAATAAATGAAGGAAAGTACTAATTTATAGTGGTCAGGTCTAATTTTTTTCAAGATTCAATACTGGCCTGATTTTGTATATCTTTTGTGGGGACATTGTCACTTGATCTTTCTAGAAATGTGAAGAGAACATTTTTGTTGGTATTTGGTAAATACCATGCTTTAACATATTCGATTTATGGAATTTCTTTGCAAAATAACTTACGTTGAAATCAGGTAGATTGAGACATTTTGGGGGTGAGAAGGTGTTTAATGTGTATATTGTATTTCATGGGCTTGGGCACATTTTGTAACTTTTCGAAGGAGCAGAGAAGGCTAAATTAAAGTGCCAAGTGTTAGAGGAAAGAAAACTGAGAGAAGGGGAGCTGGGCAGGTGTACCTGTCTGAAGGTGAGGGTCCAGTAAAGGATGCTTGACTGCTGTTCTACAAAGTCGTGCGATGGCTAGTGGTCTTCGCAAACTCTCTCTTCGAATAAACTTTCTGCTGATGAGGCTGTAATTAAAGGAGTTCGATTGAATGGTACAATAAATGTGAACACAGAGGACAAGGAGTCTAGCTAGAAGCAGATTAGATTACAGAGGATAAACATTGCTCAGCGGTGGTGGTACATTTGGGAGGCAGAGGCAGGTGGGGTGGATCTCTGTGAGTTCAAAGCCAGCCTGGTTTATAGAGTTGAGTTCCAGGACAGCCAGAGCAACACAGAAAAACCCTGTCTTGAAAAACAGAGAAGAAGAAGAAGGAGGAGGAGGAGGAGGAGGAGGAGGAGGAGGAGGAGGAGGAGGAGGAAGAAGAAGAAGAAGAAGAAGAAGAAGAAGAAGAAGAAGAAGAAGAAGAAGAAGAAGAAAAACATCATGCAGTTACAAATGTCCAGTTACTGTTTGACAGACATTTAAAGTGGGCAAGTCCTCAATAAATGCCTGATGGAGGGGGTTGGAGAGATGGCCTAATTGGTAAATCGCCTGCTGTACAAGCATGAGGACCTGATTTCGGATCCCCACAACCCACTTAATAAACCAGGACTTGGTGGTGTGTGCCTGTAAATCAGCACTGCAGGACCAGGCATGGACAGAAGACTAAAGGATCCCAGCAGCTCATACATGGGTTTATGAGCCAGAGTTTTGTTGGGAGACTTTGTTTTGTGCTGGTGAGATGATTCTGTAGGTAAAAGTGCCCACTGTCAAAACTGTCTTGCAAAGTATCCTCTGATATTCATCTGTGTATAATAGGGTGTGTGTGTCAGGGTTGGGGGGTTGTTGTATTGAGAGTGTGAGGTCCTGTCTCAAAACGTAAAGATGAAGAACAGTTGAGGAAAGACCCCAAATCTATCTCTGCCATGCGTACACATGTGCACCCTCTCATACCTACACTAACAAGTACACATGCCACATCCCCCACACTCCAGTAAAAAATAAATAAAATAAATACCTGTTGAGAGTGTATCAATAATTAGCTAAAAGCTGAAGATTTGTGCCATGCTGCCGTACTGAAATTTTATCTGAGTGATTATGTGGTATGTGCATTTATGTAGCATTGTAAACATACAAGTCTGCTAATATTTCTAGATATTTTTGAGCCCCGAGTTAGTTGGCTTATCATGATGACTCCATCCTTAGTTTTAGAAAAGAAACTTGTCCTCTCCACCATCAACTAGGGCTTGTCAGATCCTATGAGAACTGGAGTGTCTACTAATTGCTGGGCACTGGACTAAATGCTGGGTGTCAGGTACAGCAAAGTATTGTTGAATTCGGTAATGACCTCATGGAGCTTCTACGTCCAAGAGGATGGTACATATTAATGAGCTTCACAACATTAGGACGGCACGTCCCACGAAAGCCAAGTACATAATGCTTCACGAATATGGAAAGCTTTACCAGAAGTTGGACTCTGATGTGAGAGAGGCAAGGACATTTCTAGAAAGAAAGAGGATGAGGGAAGTGGCGATGAGGACAAACTGTTCCACTGTGAAGGAAGAGAGTGTACAAACCTTTGCGTCTGGAAGGTGCTTGGACCTACCGGCTATAGAATTGGATAAAACGATGGACATGGAGAGGAAAGTGAAGCCAAGGTTTTGCAAAGACAGTAGTCATTAAAGGCTTGTACCAAAGTGATAGTGGGGACAACAGATAATCTTGGGAATGCAAGTGGGTAAGAGTGGTCGTGGAAAGGGAAGATGAGGCCTCCTCGACAATCCAGGGAAGAGGAGAAGACAGAGGGAAGGGTTGGGTCTGCTAAGAGTTAAAAGGAAAAAAAAAAATCTAAAGATTTGGTGATGGATTGCACTTCCAGATGACCTTGAATGTACAGATTGAAAATGAGAGTACAGATTTAAAGCATAGATGCAGATATGTCCAAGCCTTTAGGACACATAAATAAGAGATCAATCAGGTGTCTGGGTGCACAATACTAAGGGACAGAGGACCTATCTGAACTTGAGAACTTTAATTAGACAATTGCATTAGCCTTTAATTGGTGGTGTGAACACTATTGAAAAATCCTGACCTTCAATTGCTGACAAGAAGACCATGATCCTAATAGGAAATCTAGTGGCCAGAGTAAGTGGAAGAAAGCAGTCAGTGTACATCAATCATGGGTACAGAATATGAGAAGTAGGGATTGATTATGAGGGTTTAATTTAACGGAAACAACACAGGCAGTGAGGGCTGGAAACCTGCCATGTAACGGCTGATAGAGAATTGTCAGGGACCTTCGTTAGGATGACACTTCCACGGCATTAGCCTGCACGTGTTCTTGTGTTGATAGTCTTCTGAGAGTGGCTGCCTGTGCCTGCGGGACTGGGTCACTTACTGTTGTATGGAATTCTTGTCTAAACTCACCAGAGTCAGTGTTTATTTAATTTCATTGCAATATTAATCTTTCCTTCTCAAAATCAAACAGAGTGATAATAGCAAAATAGATTTGTCATTGTTCACTACTCTGTCACTGTCCTGATAAGAGCATGTATTTCTTTGTTTCTCTTGCCTGAAGCACAATAGCAAAAGGCTCTTCTCGTGTTTGTAGTTAGCATTCAGTATTAGCTGATTCTAAAGTCTTAGTGCTATTATCTTAAGGTACTTTGATTTGAACATTACTTTCTTAAATTATACTCAATTTTTGTGTATAGTAAGTGCTTTTTCTTAAAGAAAACACTATGTGTGTTGCTTTAAGTATCCATGGCCTTTTCTACTCATCCATATTAATTGCCTGCTCGATTTGTGTATTAGAATGAGCTACATTCTTCTTACTTGAGAATCTTAAGCTTTTCACCCAAAATTAAAAATAATGTATTTTTAAAACACTGAAATGTCTGATCATACCTAGCGTTAGGTATGAATTATTAGGACTCTTTTTGGTTGTTTTGACATTTCTATGCCTGAAGCACATTCAGGGGCCACTGTTACCATGGGGCCGGTAGGAGATCCCGCTGCATTATTCACAGATGATGCACAGCTGCCACACTTTCCTATCAAATTATTTGTTGGTGTGTTTATCATAGCCACATCTATCATTCTATCGTCTCCTTTAAGTCTCAGGTCTTTTCATTGCTGTGCATTTTCCGACCCATAAGTTAATAGGTAAGATATTGTGTATCCAGAGCGGTTGCATCTTCGTAGAGTTCTCTTGTTTTCAAGTAGGGCATTGGCAAAGTCTGGGCAGCAGATATCATGGAAACACACGTGGCCACACAAACTGGCAGCATTTTCCTTAAAAAAAACCAAACATTTAGTACTTTTCCCCTGTTAGCCTAAGTAGCGGTTGGCAGAACTCACCACTGGATCAGGCACCTAGTCACACAGGGGCCTGATTTCTGAAGAGGCCTGACTTTTTGCGGTGTAAGTGAGGTGCTTGCTGCCTTCAAGTTCTTACTAATTGTATCTTAGATCTGGGATTCATGAATGAAGCCAGCGGGGAGGGGTAGGTAGAAGATCTTGAGTCCCGGACCCCTGGCTCACTTATAGACTGCTTGCTAGCGCTTTCTGTTGTCTCCCTGGAAGAGGGCCTTGGCTGCCCACTCTCCTGCTGCCTCCCAGCAACCAAAAGTCCTGTGAAGAGACCCTGCAGAAGAAAGTAATTTTTTTTTTCTGATCTTAAAGTAAGGGTCACTTATGAATAGATTTAGTTGTACTGAGAAACCTCAGGAATTTCTAACTGTGTTATGGTGATCATCTTTCCCAGTTCTTATTAAGTTACAAATTTTCATAACATTAAAATAAATGCATCCTTTATACCTTCCCTGAACTAATAATTATAAGTTAAAACATGACTTTGCAGAATTAATTCCAAATTAGCACAGTTGTGATTTCCCTGACTTTGTTGGGGAAATGAAGTTGCTTGTTTGGTAAAGATTCGTTAGGACCTTTTCTGGAAAGGTTTCACTTCATGGTGGGACATCCATGCTCCACAGTTGCTCTCCCTCTGGGTTTCCCCCTCAGCCTGGAGCCTTTTCTCCATTGTCCCCGGCCTCCCAGGTCCCCCTTTTCATTCACTTTTCCTTTACCCCTCAATTGGTCTAAGTTACCAAACTGCTGTGATTGGAAATTAAAATTTTTATATGATTGCTTTATTGAAGGTCATGTTTGCTTTGAATAGGTCAGAGACATGTAGGGTTTGCACATGGTAAACACATCTCAAAACCTTTTCAGTACGAAAGAGACCCCAGGAGAAAAAAAAAAAAAAAAGAGAATATTAATGGATTTAATGTTTCCATCCACATGGACTTTGTTGTTTTTGTGACTTCTGTTGTTCTTATTCCTTCCTGTAGACCAGTGCTTCTCAACCTTCCTAAGGCTGTGGCCCTTTAATACAGTTAGTTCCTCATGTTGTGGTGGCCCCCAACCATAAAATTATTTCCGTTGCTACTTCATAACTGTAATTTTGCTGTTATGAACCATAATGTAAACATTTGGTATGCATGCAGGAGAATCTGATATGTGACCCCCAAAGGGATTGTGACCCACAGGTTGAGAACCACTCTTGTAGACCCATAATGCTTCTGCTGTGTTCCCCTTCTTTCTTCTCTTTTCTCTCCCTTCCTCCTTTTTTATTTCCTCCCTTCCTTCCTCCCTCCCTCCCTCCCTCCCTCCCTCCCTTCCTCCCTCCCTCCCTCCCTTCCTTCCTCCTTCCTTTCTTCCTCCTTCCTTCCTTCCTTCCTTCCTTCCTTCCTTCCTTCCTTCCTCCCTCCCTCCCTCCCTCCCTCCCTCCCTCCCTCCCTCCCTCCCTTCCTCCTTCCTTCCTTTCTTCCTCCTTCCTTCCTTGCTTTCTTCCTCCCTTTCTTTCCTCCCTCCCTGCCTGCCTGCCATTTTACTTTTTCCTAAATTTAAAAAACAAACAAACAAACAAACAAACAAACAAACAAACACCCACTGTGCCATCACAGGTTGGAAGCATGATCTTATAGGTGTCGCTTGTGCTGGAGCCATCGAGTAGGGCCAGATGTGTGCAACATCTGTTACGATGGCTTTTGTTTTCGTTTTTTCCTTGAAGCAAAACTAAAAGCTTCAAAAGGGTTCCTTGTGATATGTGTAATAGCAGTTTTAAAAATGACTAATTTATTACTGTTGACTTAGGGTCATATCGGTACAGATGTCAGAGATGCGCTCTGGTGGTTTGACTCAAATTAATGTTTTGCTTTCTTTAATACCACTATTGCGGATCGCACAGATGGATGTTTTGGGATATTAATGCTCTTTTTCCTTCACCCAAGTTCTAGGGATTTTAAGGATTTAGTATTGACTTCTATGCCACTGTTTATCTAGTTTATGATCTCACATTTTTTCCCCCTCTGTCTAGAAGTTAGAATGTCTCTGAGGCTTTAAAGTTGAACTTTTAAAGTGATTTCCCAGTTGAGGCAACTATTTAGTTATGTGAGGATATAATATGCTTTTTATTGTAATCTGACCCGTTGTTGCCAAAAGATATTACACAATAATGAATAATGTGTTTTGATTCCCAGACATTGTTTCGTTTATCTCTGAGTTCGTCGTCAAATTTGTAGGTGAGCTTATTTATTTGAAATTAAAATTCCATTTTCAAAGGGAAGGCTGAATTACTTTGCACGGGAAGTAACATCTGAATGAAAATAGTTCTGTTAATTGCAATTAATAGCTGCCTTCATTTGGTTGCTCTCCAAAAGGGTACAGTATGGAAAGTGCAAAGTCCCTGCTATGCAGCCACTTAATGATAGGGCATCAGTGATGTAAAGTGGTTGGGAGATGGTTTTCCATGGCAGTGCACTGGCATAGTATGTGTTAGGCCATGAGAGTGGTGTGTAGTGATGGAAAAACATGTGGGGTGCGGGACTGGATATGAACAAGAGCTCTAGGGAGCCTGTGTGGAGCTTTGGCTATGTGAGGCGTTACGATGCAATCTGTAGATAAACTGAGCCCTTAATACATCGAAGAAATGGATGTTCATTAGAGACAGTCAGCATATGTCAGCAGAGATCCCAGCGCAAGACTGATTATTAACCTTCGGGGTAACCTGATGAAGGCTGCCAGGCGATCAAAACACAAGTAACACGTGTGGGTGGGTGCGAGAGGGAGTAATTCAGGTGAGAAGTTTGGAAGAACAGGTGCTGGCCTCTCCAAGTCCTGAATGAAACCTACTACTCCTAAACCCTCGAGTATCATGTTGCCTATATGTTATGCACTGCACACCATTGCCTCACTTACTCTCAGGGACATTTATGGAGAAGAGTGTGCTTCTTTAGGTCTCCCTTGACACAGAATGTCACTTAGTTAATTAGATGTGCTGCATTGTCCTAATTGGCATAGATGCAGGACACAAGTATATTTAATGTAGAAATTAAAATTTGCCTGCTCTTTCTCCCCAATAACATGTGACACTCCATTCCCTTTTCACCAACTATTATGTTTCTCATTCCTCCTCCTCTTAACCATTTTCATCTTTTTAGGATGTCTTTTTCCCCATTACTCCCTTCTCTCTAGATCTGTATTGTCTACGTGTGAGAACCTCATCACAAAGTGCCGTGTTGAGGGCTATGAAAATGTGGCTACTTCCAAGTTCAGATCTGTGGTAAACAGAAGTTGCCCATGAGATAGGATAGAAAGGGTGAATGTCAACTTGTTCTTTTTTTTTTTTTTTTTCATTATATTGTTTATGTGTTACCTGACAATATTTTGGGCTTATTATGCTATACAAAATGCGGTTAAACATGTCATTGTGCGGCCTCCTCCTCCCAGACAGTGTTTTTTCTGTGTGGCCCTGCGTGTTCTGGAACTCACTATGTAGATCAGGTTGACCTTGAACTCAGGGATTTGCCTGCTTCTGCCTTCTGAATGCTGGAATTAAAGGTGTGTACTTTAAAAGTGTACAGCACTATGCTCAGCTCAAGATACTGTTAAACTTAATCTTCTGTGCTTTTTTTTTTCCTTTCTAGAATGCAGCACTAGAACATATAGGGTTACTATAAGCATGGAATGAATCATATTTTGATGGAAGAACGGAGCCTTACATTCTTTCATTGATATATATATATCTATATACATATATCTATATATATATGCATATATATCTATATATATTTTTCCTGACAACCCTCTTAGGACACATTCCTGCTTGTTGTGTTATCACCTCCCAAAAAGTATTTTCATGGGGACCTGGCTTTCGAACACTGAAAACTTCCCTACGTTTATTTTTAAAAATAAATGTTAGGTGGGATGCTTTTCAGTATATCAAGCAAGTACGCATCGATTCATGCTTCCATGTAGTTGAAATTGGAAATATTCTGCTAACTGGGAGAAGCTGGATGCAACAGAGCATGCATCACTCTTTTCTTGAAGTCCCCAACCACCTCTGGTTCTTGGAATCTTTCTGCCCCCTCTTCCTCAAATATCCCTGAGTCTTGAGGGATGGGGTGTGATATACATTTTAGGGCTGAGCGTTCCACAGTCTCTTTTCTCTACATCTTGACCAGTGGAGGGGTTTCTGTGTTAACTGCCATCTGCTACAAGAAGTTCCCTTGATGAGGGCTGAGAGATGCGCACTCTTCTGTGTTTCAGAACTTTAGTTAGCAGTTGCAATACGTTTTATAAAAATTGGTATCTGCACAGAACAGCTACTTTAGAGTAGTTTTCGCCTGAGGGGACTTGTTAGGCAAATGTATTTAAGTGTGATTTTAGTGCCTTTTTATAGTTTTTACTGGTTTCTTTATACCTCTGTGATATCCCAACATCTGATGAATTGTGGTTTCTCATTAAGACATCTGGATTTCATATATAAAAAAAAAAACAAAGGGCAAAAAACATTTTATAGGGTGGTTACGTATGTCTATTTATAGTGCTTATGTATAAATATTCATTTTTTTTCCTAACAACGGTGGGCAGTGCAACAGTATGTGTGCTGAAGAGAAACATTTTGATTAAATTGGTCCATTATCAGAAATGAAAAAAAATGATTAGTGTGAGTGATTTTTAGACAGTTTCTTTCAAGTTGTATTTTTTTTCACAGTTTCTTTTAGAGAGGGCTGCGTGAGGTATGATTTCTGTATTCATCGTTGTCAACATGTTGATTATTTTGTATCTGTCCTCTGTTGCAAGGTTACTTTTCTAACCTTCACACTAAGTACCCTTGCGCACAGCCATGAATCTGTATGAACTGTGACGCTTTTGACTGTTCCTAAGGAACAGTACTAGGAAATGAGAATCTGACAGTTCTTACCGTTTCTTGCCAGAGTCCAGTGCTTTCAGTTGGGAATATTGTTTATGAGCTCCCCCCTGCCCCCCATCTTCACCACCACATAGCCAATGAGACTCCTGTTAAATTGTATGGAATGTTATGGTCCCTTGAATTGTTCCCATAATTCGATGGACAAGAAACACCCAAATGTCTATCTGTCATTATTTTTTGATGAACACTTCTTTTGTATGGGAAAAAAAAAGCCATTTTGATGATCTATACTCAGTGTGGCATTTAAGAAAAATTAATGCTAACCATTATTTTTGTCAATATAATATTGTCCTGAGAGGTAAATAAAAAATGCATTTAAAATTAGAGGGCTATATTTTTTTTTATGATAGATAGGTACCATTACTGATTTTTGTATTAGATACTTTTCTTTTGCTCTGACAAAATGCCCAACATTAAGAACTTAGAAGTGGAAGGATTTATTTTAGCTCCTAGTTTTGGAGATGTTAGTCCTCATCTTTGTCTCTTGTGTCAGCCTTAAGATGAGACATATCACCATGGTGTTGAAAGCATGTGAATGAGAAGGCTGTTCATCTCTTATTAGACAGAAAGTACAGTGGAGAAGCAACAGAAAAGAGCCAAGAGATTGTCCTCAAGGATGTGCTCCCCCTATTGACATACTGACACTCTCCTTTCCAGTTGCCCCCACTAGCCACCTTTTCCTTCTCAATAATGCCCTGATATTATGACTCCATCACAGGACTAATCTATTCATTAGGTCAGAGCCTCCGAAATCCAGTTGTCTCTGGAGATGGCCTCCCAGATACACCTGTTGTAGAATATTATTTTAAGGTGTGTTACTTTTGTTTATGCTGCATTTGTTTAACTCTGTGAAGCTGTGTTACTGTGCCTGTTTAAAACACCTGATGGTCTAATAAAGAACTGAACGGCCAATAGCAAGGCAGGAGAAAGGATAGGTGGAGCTGGGAGGCAAGAGTAGAAACAGAAGGAGGAGCCAGCCACCCAGCTCCACAGCAAGCCATGGAGTAAGAGTAGGATTCACAGAAGTAAGAGAATAAGAAAGCTGAGAGGCAAAAGGTAGACAGACGGGTTAATTTAAGTTAAGAAAAGCGGCTAGCAACAAAGCAAGCTAAGGCCGAGCATTTATAATTAAGAATAAGTGTGTGACTTGTTTGGGTGCCGGGTTGTGGGCTCCCCCCAAAAGTGCGAAAACAAACAACAACATACACCCAGACTTGCGCTCCACTAATCTCCTGCATGTTTCTCCATCTAATCAGGTAGACAGTCAAGGTTAGCCATCATAAATTTCTGTGATGTGGAAATCCTTTGGCTGGTGATAACCTCGGTCAGTCGTAGAGTCTTTATCTAGCACACACACAGGGCCTTGGGTCTGACCGGCCCCCCCCGCCCCCCCCCCCCCCCAAAAAAACAAAGAAAATAATGGTAACAACAAAAGGCAACTCCGGAAGTTTTTTACTTGGAATACAGCAAGCAGACTTTTGCTTGTGCTTCAGATTTGCCGTCTTAGTCTTGCATTAGTGTGAGTGTGGTCGTCTCTTGGCAGAAGCACGGGAGGGAAGATTTATTTTTGCTTGCATTTCAAGGCATTTCAGCCTGTGGTGGCAGGTGAGGGAGGCGGAGCAGCTCAGTGCATGGTGGGCGGAGCCTGTATCCCAGGTAAGCTGTTCATCTGTGGCAGAGAGTGGAGCCAGAGGACGGGCTATGAACTTCAAGGGCCTTAGTTACTACATCCTCCAGCTAGGTCCCGTCTCCTAAAATGATGCTTCCAGCTGGGGACAGCCTGTACACATGGGCCTGTGAAAGACAGTCTCTGTGTAACGAAAACACCGTGTAGATGAGGCAGGGTCAGCCTCTTGTCCTAGTGACATCATTTGCTGCTGTGCCCATCGGGATAGAAGGGCTTCAAAGCTGACACCTCAAAGTCAACAGATGCACCGGGATGGACCTGATGAGATAGGACAAGGAGCTTTGGTGGTTATGGTTTTCCTCCTTCTTCTGATACACTTTGATAAGTTTTGGTACTTTGCCCCAACTTTCAAAGAAATCGGCTGTAGTAAGTAGTGGTAGCTTAACTGTTAGGAGCTGCTTTCATTCATTGGCAATTAAAAGTTAAAAGAACAGGGAGACTGAGATTCACATCCTTGGTTTTCCATGTGAGAATATTACCAAAGATGTCAAGACTTGCTTTTTTCTTTCTGGCAATTTTAAGCTGTAGCGCCTCTCCTAATTGCTCCAGTTTTGAAGCTATGAGAATGAGTTTTTGTGGGCTTACAATTTTAGCATGATTACACACATTTATAAACTCCTTGGTCTTTTAATAATTGATACGGTTTTAAAAAAGATATTATTTTATTTTTATTTTATGTGTGTATTTTCCCCACATGTATGCATATAAACCATGTACATGCTTGGTGCCTGCATGAGGTCAGAATGCTTACACATCCAACATATGGCAGATAAATCTATACTAAGAAATTTAAAATGTGCTCTCCAAAAAGTATAGCTATCTGAATATTGACCCCCTGCCCCAAAATGGGAACCACATTTAAATTGTTCAGGATAAGAACCCCTGCTATGTGAAGCACACCTTAGGTGCTCTTACCATGCACATACACACAAAATATTGTCTGCAGAGTAAAAAGATGTGTTTCTGCCAGGCTATAGTAGCACACACTTCTAATCCTAGCACTCGACAGAGACAAGGGGATCTCTGTGAGTTCGAGGCCAGTCTGATCTACAAAGCAAGTTCCAGGACAGCCAGAGCAGTTATACCACAGAGAAACCTTCTCTCTCAAAAACAAAAACAACATCAAAAAACAACAACCCCCCGCCCCCCGAAAGGGCAGAGGTGGAGGGTGGGGGGAGATATGTTTTCTTGACTATGGTTGTCATTTTACAACAATTTGTACCAAATCATCACTTTGACTGTCCACCATCTTTATTGGTCATTTATACACTAGTAATGTTAGAGGAAGAAAAGAAGCCCCGATCAAAGAGTATTTTAAAATGTAAGCTTCACAGGGATGCTGTGGTAGAAAACCCCTATTCTCTCTTGGAGAGTACAGCGAGGTACTCTCAGCATTTGGAAGTGTGTTCACCTTCCAATATTGAAAACACTGGAAAAATTGATTCGATAGCAGCACAACCTACTTTTAAAATGATCTGTCAATGCGTATGTGCTCAGCGGCAAGTGCTCCGATTCCAGAATCCGATTCGGATTCCAGCACCGCCGCTTCTTTTGGGGTGACGTTTCCAGCTTTTCCTTTCAATGTGTTATATGAGGTAGAACATGGTAGTTGCCTCCCAGAACTGTCATGTGATTTAAATGTGATAATGAATACCAAGTACTTGGAACCACGTCAGATGTAAAGCTATGTCCTCCGTGCACATTGGCAGCCATCCACACAGGGTCCATTCTCAGGAATGTTAGACCATGGGGGCACATATGACCTTTGACAAGTCCATTCACACTCTCTTGTCTGAAGTAATAATCAGTGGAAGGATGGATAACTCCAAAAATATAAATTTGTCCCAGACAGTGACGACTGAAATATACTTCCACTCAGAAGATGATTCTCAAAAAAACCATTCCCAATTCCTCAGGTTCCCAGCCTGATTCAGTTCCCCAAGGGATTGTCAGTACTATAATATGATCCCCCTTTTATGAAAAAATTGTAAAAGAAACAGAATCAGGCAACTGTTACCAATGATACATGGTGTCATTTTCTTCTCAATGTACTTATCATAATCAGTCCATGAGAAAGAGATGAGTTTAACCTGCGCAACTCAAGATTCGTCACTGAACTGGAGTCACTAAGAACACAAAGAAGAGAAGGTGGAGGCTGGCAGGTCTGTGAGTTTGAAGCCCGCCAGGTCTTCATAGAGAGCTCCGGGCTACTCAGGCTGTACGTAATGAGACCCTGCCATGATGCATTACACATACATACACACATACATACATACATACATAACACGTACATATCAGAGCAGGCATAGCCCCCACCTTCCCAATCAATCTAAGGAGACAGAGCCCACGGGAGCTTGAATGGAATGAGGCCAGCCTTAGGATGTTACATACCGAGGGACATGGAGAAACAAAAACAAAGTCAGAAATATTTCTAGATTCAACAGTGTTTGTCAGACATCAAATCTAATTGTTTCCCCTGAGCATTTGCTGAGAAGTAAGAGCAATCTTATATTTGAAGTAACTGAATGCTAAATACTCCCCTTTGTGGCTAAAAATGCAAGTAAACAAAAGCCCTGACATTATGGAGTCCATGCGGTATGCAGGACCAAATATGATAACCCAAACCACAGACACAGAGATTACACCATTTAATGCTGGGGTTCCACGCAGTTACAAATACAGTACTTAGCCAAAGTACTCGAGTTCTCAATTTTCAGTATTCTGCACTACAGGCAGCTAATGGAGTGTTTGCCTTATCAGTCAGCCTTTTAAGCAAACATAAAGTTCAAGTTTCACCTGCATCTGTCACAGACAGAAGAAGTGTCCTTCATTTTCTGTGTGTCCATATACAATGAAAGAACATATTTTTACATTTTATGTGTGTGTATTTCCCCCTTTAAAAGAAAGCTTAAGTTTTTAAAAAAACAAACAAACAACAAAAACCAACATTATTTCTCCAAGACATTTCTGCTTTCCTTGCTTAAAGACTTATGTTTTAGTAACAAATCCCAGCCCACCCTTGTAATCCAAATCCTATTTGGTCCTGCCGTGAAGTCAAATATGGGATCCTGACATCAATTTGTTGCCATGGAAATAATTGAGATGTCAATGTTTCTGCATTATGACTGTACTACAGGAGCAGATGGGCTGACAAGGGGAGAAATCTTTGCAAATATCTCTCTAATAATTAGCTAAAGTGTGAGGTACTGTTCTAAATTTACATTATTATAAAAATGTGAGTAAGATCCATCGAAACACCACAGAATACAAGCAATTTGAACGAGATAATATCCCGGAGGAAAATGTTTTCAAATTATACAGGAAGGCTCACCATATTCTTTTATTCCTTTGCTTGTTAGCATATCACTTTAGGGACTGCAGAAAAATACATAACCAAGTTGAGAATAAATCATATTTAACAAAACAAACTTTATGCCACACAGAAAACTAGATGGCCATGTGCGATGGGTACATGAAAACAGCCTTTGGCTGCTGTCCACAGTTTCCTGTGAGGAACACTGGCATTAGCTGGGCTAGGATACAGTTAATGACTTGCAATAAATTTTTGCTAGGAAAATGTTTGCCAGAACCTATATTGGCCTCTTTCCCTCAAATCTGCCCCAGAAAAATGACACACCTAACCGTAAAGATCCAATTATTTCCTGGATCCCCACAGTCGATGACCGTGTCTCCTAGACTATGCTGAATTGTGTTGTTTTTAATATTCATTGAGAGCCTTTACAAGAATTAGTTTACTTAGATTAAACTGTGTTTGGAGAGTTTATAGATCTCTAGATGTGTGCATGAATGCACATATTTTCCCAAGTCATGGGGTCTAATGCTGTCATTCTCCTGATTTTCATGAGGTACTCTCCTTGGAGCTTCTTACGCTACCACCCACAGCGAGCCCTTTTTATCCAAACATGAAAACGTTGTTCTTCCCTATTGTGGGCTAATTACACCATCTGTTTAGCCACAGTACTATTAATGTTAACTCCTTAACACTCCCACATGCGCTGCCCTTAAACACCTCATACTGTCAAAAGTACAAGTCATAAAAAAGCAAGGGAATTAGCCTCCCAGTTTGCGTTTGCTGCTTTCTATATGGGATCTATATTATTATGGTCTGTGCAGAGACTTGAGTCTTCAGATGGTGAGAAAATTAGTCTCTCTCCATCAGAGCTAAAGGGTGAGACATGGGTAACTGTTTGATAAAGAGCATAAAGCCAGGAAAAAGAGGGCCAGCAAAGAGTCGATCACCAGGCAGGCCTTGCTTATCCCTGGAAGTAGGCCAACCCATTTTTCTTCATTAGACAAGCAACTTAATAAAAGGATACACATCTCCTCACAGACCATGGGTAGTTAAAAGGAGCTTGCGCTGCTACTGAGTCCATTTTGGGTGTATTCAGTATGGTCAGGTGAGCACATTTGCAAACGCTGAGAATATCTCACTGTAGTCCCCAAGTGGGAATCGTGGTTCTTCTCTCTCAGCACCCCTGTGTTCAAGGTCAGAGAAGCAGAGCATTGGCAGGAGGCTAGGAAGAAAATGAGTGTACTTAATGATAAGAATTTATAATGAGATTTCGTTTGAGCAAATATACCAGTTTTGGATTCACTTAATTTTTTTTTCTGTGCAGCTTAATAGCATTGCAATAAAAACTTACTAATTTAGATGAGTTGTAGGCAACACCTGTCTGAATTAATTGAAAGTCTGAATCACAGAACAATCTTATAGAAATTAAGTTTTATTATTTTTCTGATACATATAATTAGCCTATCAATTAGGAACTGGAAAAATTAAGTCTCTGAGTTACTCACTTAGAATAGTTTGTCTTATATGAGCACCCCCTTCATCCTGTTTATGCTATGAACTCGTTTTTATTTTATTTTTTATTTTTTTTATTTTTTGGTTTTTCGAGACAGGGTTTCTCTGTGTAGCTTTGTACCTTTCCTGGGACTCACTTGGTAGCCCAGGCTGGCCTCGAACTCACAGAGATCCACCTGGCTCTGCCTCCCGAGCGCTGGGATTAAAGGCGTGCGCCACCACTGCCCGGCATGAACTCGTTTTTAAATGGTTTAATATTTTCTACTCAGAGATCAGCTCATTGCAAATGATTTTCATGTGTAGTGCTATGTTTAATCTTTGCAAAAACCCTTTGTTTTTCAGACTAGGCAATTTGGGGTGAAAGGTGAATAACTACATTCTTTTTTTTTTTTTTTTTTCAAGAAAAGAAGGTGGGGTTGCCATCACCCTGCCTGGAACCCTTATCTTTTGAATTATTAAGTTATCACGGTAGAAATTGGGATTTTGGAGATTTCAACAACGTTTGGTTATAGCAGTCTCTGGCCAGGCTACTGTAACAGACTACCATAGACTCAGTGGTCTATGAATTGGGCAAGTGTATTTAGTCACAGGTCTGGAGACTGTGAGAGCCAAGCTCAGCTTTGGTGTCTGTAAAGACACTGTCTAGGTCACAGGCAACATCTGGCTGTGTCCTCACAGAGTTGAAGGCTGAGGGACTTTTCCTGAGTCCCTTGTATAAGGATGATAACCCCTTCATTAAGACTCCTCTTTCATGATTGAATCACCTCCAAGGGCTCCCACATGTAAATATCATTATATAGATTAGCTTTCAAGGCATGCTTTTTATGGGGATATAAACATTTAAAAAGATTTCTGTGGCGTGAGTGAAAGCACCCTCTCTTCTCCTTCCTACCCTCTACTTTTCTTCTTTCTTTCATTCACTTGGATTTACAGTTACAAATAGAAAATGTGTTTATTGCAGATTTTGTGTGTTATTTATTTATTTGTTTGTTTATTTATTCAAACCTGAATATAGTTCAGCCTGGCATTGAACTAGGGTTTCTGCCTCAGCCCTGTGAATGAATGGAGGGCTTGCACTAAAGTACCAAGATGCCTGACCCTGCTTGGTACATTTTTGGGTGCTCATGGAACTTATTTCATTAACTTGGTGTTGTAAGTCTAATTTATGCTAATAGGATTGGAATGGAAATAAAGTAGCGATTCAGTTAGTTCATGAAAATGTCGTCATTGAGACTACCTATCAATATTTGGTAGTTCCCTTTGCTGTTCTCTGAGTTCACCTTTACTTTTAAGGATTCTGAGGGTTTAAATGAGTGAACTGGTATTGGCTACTTTAAGCAAACAGAGAAAGTCTTTTGAAGGACATTGTGTGTCTTGGTGGCGAGTGAAGGAACACACGAGGTTTCAGGGTTGTCTAGAGTCATTGAGAACCGGGAGTTTGAACATCTCTTTTCTGACGTCACTGCTTCAATCACACACTCTTCCCTTCTCTCCTCCCCCGCTTCCTCTCTCTCTCTCTTCCTCAGGCATTGTATTAGTTTTCTGTTGCTGTGATAAAACGCGATGGCTAACAGCCCCTTGAAGGAAGAAGAAGGTTTATTTTGGCATACAGTTGCAGAGGGATAGAGTTTATTATGGCTGGGAGACGGAACATGGTGACAGGGGCAGGCAGCCGGCTTGCTCACCTTTCCATCCAGAAACAGGAAGTAGAAAGACAGAAAGGGAAGGGGGTGAGGTAATAAACCCTAGAGGCAGATGCACCAGGAACCTACTTCCTCCAGCAAGGTTGCTTATCCTGAAGGTTCCATAACCTCCCCAAACAGAACCAGTAACTGGGCAACCAAGAGTTTAAATACAGGAGTCTCGGGGAGACAGTTCTCATTCAAGCACAGCTCCCCTCATACCTCCTTTCTGTCCCCCAGCTTCCTCTTTTTCTTCTCCGTACCTCTTTCCCCTCCTTTCTGTTCCCATTTTCTCTCCTTTTCTTCCTGTACCCCTCCTCCTTTTCCAGTCTCCTTCCTCTTTGAGAAACTCCCTTTCACCGCCGTCCCAGGAATACAGTGGCTATCTCACATATAATTGTAATAAGATCGACCAATGGTTTCCGGTGATAAATCTGATTGTTTTGTTTTATGGTAAGACTCGTCAGCCTTAATGATGGCCATTTGTTGACGATCGTTACTCCATGAAGAGTGACAAGAAGGGAGTTTTCCTGTTATATTTCATCCATATTTATCTAAAATTTTTTTTCCAGTGGAGATATGCTGCCCTTTCTGTTCAGGGCTATCTGATTACTTTGAAATATTCCTTATAGAGGTTGGACAGATGGCTCAGAGGCTAAGAGCCCTGGCTGCTCTACCAGAGGTCCTGAGTTCAATTCCCAGCAACCACGTGGTAGTTCACAACCATCCATAATGAGATACAGTGCCCTCTTCTGGCGTGCCGACAGAACACTGTATACATAATAAATAAATAAATAAATGAAAAAAAAAAAAGAAATATTCCCTATAAAGGCAAAGGGGGCAGTCCTCTTTGTTAATCAGTTCCTAGCGCACTTTGTTCCTGCCCCAGCACGTAATTTGTTTTTCTGAGTCTTTCCAGGTGATTCTTTTTTTTTTTTTTTGGTTTTTCGAGACAGGGTTTCTCTGTGTAGCTTTGCGCCTTTCCTGGGACTCACTTGGTAGCCCAGGCTGGCCTCGAACTCACAGAGATCCGCCTGGCTCTGCCTCCCGAGTGCTGGGATTAAAGGCGTGCGCCACCACTGCCCGGCCTCCAGGTGATTCTTTTTTTTTTTTTTTTTTTTTTTTTTTGGGTTTTTCGAGACAGGGTTTCTCTGTGTAGCTTTGCGCCTCTCCTGGAACTCACCAGGTGATTCTTAAATGCAGACAGGAAAGAGGAAGGAGCACAAGCCTCTGCTTGGCTGCACCCCTCAATCCTGAGATTTTATTACTTATTGTAAAAGCCAACGCATACGACAGATTAACCACGCGATAGAGTCTTTTGCGACACTTTATCACAGGTGTCTGAGTTTCATTCAAAGTAATTTCTGTCGCAGTGTTTAGCGCCTTGCTTGCTTCTGTCCATCTACCAGCTGAAGTCAATGAGCCCTAGAAGAAATACTCCAAGGGCAACCTGCAAATAACAATGCAAAAACTAACATTGATCTTGGGTTTGTTCTTTTTCCAGCCCTTAGCCATTAGCTCATTTGACCCTTATGACCCCCCACAAAGTAGAGACTATAATTCCTCATGTGACAGAGGAAGAGACTAGATTTACGTAAGTTTGTGGTGCTGACCAAGGCTGAGGCTGAGGCCAGCCCTGAGGGGCCATAGAGAACTCGTACACAGTTCTTGGCTGGTCTCAGAGTGGTACATCACGCTTGTCTACCTCCTCCTTGTGCAGATTTTTCCTATTTCTATTCAGAGGTAAAGGAATGGGATAGTGAAGACTGTGTGTGTGTGTGTGTGTGTGTGTGTGTGTGTGTGTGTGTGTGTGTGTGTGTGTGTGTGCGTGTGTAGTGCAGGTACCTGTGGAGGACAGAAGAGAGCATTGGATGCCCTGAAACTGGAGTCACAGGTAATTAGTTGTATGCATCCCAATGTGGGTGCTGGAAATGGAATTGTAAGAACAACAGGCCTTCTCTCCAGCCCCTGGAATGGCCAACCTAATCTTCAGATTCTGCCACAAGAAAATGGACATTCGTACATCTCTAGTGAGGAGCTGTATGTTGGCTTCAGCATAGATCATTGTGACTAATGTTTCCCATTGCTGTGGTGGACAGAACTCTGTTTATTTACATTCATGGTATCATTTAATCATCGAGTCTGGTAGTTAGGTATCCTAGGCTGTTTTTACATCTGAGGATACACAGTGACCTTTGACCCAGAGCTCAGCTGATGCTCAGCTCTTTATTTTTAAGCAGACCATGCTGAATAAGCAGAGGCAATGTTAACAGGAAGTAGCAGTAATTTGAATGGTAGCCTTCTCTAGAACCTGAGTTAAGGCTGTTTTCCAGCTGAGACAGGAGATTCCATACAGCAGTGAAGAACATGAATTGTTATTATGATGGCCCAATTAACGCTGAGTGTCAGAATCTGGTCACATCTCTGTCTTCTGCTCTCCTTGCTCCAGTCACTCCCTAGTGATAGACAGGGAGGGAATGCGTTGTCTAGTCACTAATCATGGCCAGTGCAGAATTTGGCTGTGGTATTTTTCGATAGGTGTTGCTCATTATTCGGAACTGCGTGCTCAGGAAGAGAGCTTGCCGTCCATCTTACTCTTCTGTGATTGTGCCTCATTATAATCAGAATTTGAAGTTAAGAAAAGTAAACTTGAATTATTCTCTCCAATGATTTTTTTCTCTCTCTCCAGTGATTTAAGATTTGATTTTATAGGTACATGTTTTTTTTTTTAACTTATCAGAGGGTTTTCGATTTTAAAATGTATAAAGATAATACACTGCATTCCTTGGTAATGAAGATAGGAATGAGCAACAAAGTAACTCAGAAAAGAGATCCAAAAGCTCATAGGTTGGGTGCGGTGGCATGTAGCACATCTTTAATTCCAGCACTTGGGAGGGAGAGGCAGGAGGATCTCTGTGAGTTCCAGGTCATCCAGGACTACATCGTGAGACCCTGTCTTAAACCAAAGCCAAACCCAAACCACACACAATTGGAAATCCCTTTCAAGTGCTTTGAAACAAGTCCTCATTGGGTAATCTGAATTGGCTTCCAACTCTCCAGCCTCATGATTCAGCTACCTGAGTGCTAGGATTACAGATGTGTGTCACCATGTCTGGGGTCACAAGTGTAGAGTTGAAGTGAAAAGAATTTGGGAGTACTGAGATGGGTGGCCATGTTTCCTTAAGAGGATGGATATTTTATTTATAACATTTTTTATTCATAAAATATTTAGTGTGTGTGTGTGTGTGTGTGTGTGTGTGTGTGTGTGTGTGTGTGTGTGTGTATGTGTGTGTGTGTACGTACGTCAGGGGACAAACTGCAGGAGTCATTTTTCTCTTTCAACTATGTGGGTTTCAGAGATCAAACTCAAGCTGTCAGCCTCGGCACTGAGCGCTTTTTCTGTCTCAGCATCTTGCTGGCCCTGAGGTACCCACCTGGTGCTGCGTGCACTTTCACAGTGGGTTCAGAGTCACCACGTGCTCTTTCCTCCCTCAGTCCTAGGAGGACTGGTACATCTTGCTAAGTGCTAAGCTGTTATCTGTTGAGGACATTTTCAGCTCTCATCACCAGATATCATCACAGACATCATCACAAGCCGGAAATGATGTCTTATAACTAATAATACTGGCACTTGGGAAACGGAGGCAGGAGGATCTAAAGCCAGCCTGGGCTACATATTAAGAGCCCATTTCAACAACAATAACAGTAACAACAGAGGCATGTTTGAACTTTTCTAGGGAAGTGTGGAGAAGTTCTTTTAAATCATGGTTTGATGGAGGTAAATAGGCTTTAATCTACTTTATTCAGAGACTTTTTCCTATGTTATGAACTGAAGTATTCATTTTTTGATCTTAAAATTCTTAAGAAACTCCAGATACCTTTAGTTTTTTTGTGGGTTACATCTATTAATCTTTCCTGTGTAAAAAATGAAAACTAAATGGAAGACTTATTAAATATTTACAATAAATAAACAGAAATCAATGGTGGTACTTTGCTTGTGGTATGTGGGATCAAGCCCTGGAACGTGATGGGCAAGTTCTCTACCACAGGAATATGCTGACAGATGCATAACATGCTTTAGAAAATCTCCTTCCCTGTTCTAAACCAATATCACTGAAAATGGCTTCTTTAAAAACAACAAAAAATTCAAATCTCTTAATAGCTAGTTCTCAGAGGCCAGTTTTCTCTTTCTTCTTTGTAATATGTGTTTTTGGCTGAAAATAATATTTAGATATGTTGACATCCAGTTATGCCAGCACCATTTGTTGAAGATACTTTCTTTTTGGCTTCTTTGTCAAAAATCAGGTGTTCATAGGTGTGTGGGTTAATGTCAGGGTCTTCAGTTAGATTCCATTGGTCCACATGTCGGTTTTTATGCCAGTTGGGTGTCCATTTTGATTCATGTTCCTGGTGTCTGCAGTTGTATCCACTAACATGGCCCCAGCAACCGAGAAGAAAGATGGGGTTGGGATATCACCCCAAAGTAGTTATGACTTCACAGAACTTCCAGAAGGGTTCTTAGGTGGCATACTTTGCATATATTTTGTTTAGAGAGCTGGTTGTCATGAACAGAGAAAAAAATTCCAGTATATATGTCTAAAAGTCAAATTTTGTCCTTGCATTCAAATAAATGGTTTTGTTAATTGGCTCATTAACAGCTCGGAGAAATTAAATTGCTATTACAGAGAAGAGGATAATTTGTTTTTAATTTTCAAATAAATTAAGTACAATAACACTTCACAGTACATTTCTGAAGAGTGATCATGCTCTTCATTATTAGGATGCATGTTTCCTCACAGCACAGACGACTTGAGCTGGTGACAGACTTCACCTGCGTCCTCACAGCAAAGATGGTGATGCCCTTCTCCCTGTGAGAGCAGCAACCCTTTTTTTTTTTCCTGCTTATAGAGTTCTTGGTCTGATTTTTTACACTGCCAGGGTTGAGTTTCATACAGTAAACGTATGGACAAAAATAATTTAAATGTGAATGGGCTTGACTCTTCAAGTCACTGAATTCACAAGGGGCCTACTATATATACAAGTATTACATATCCCCTCTTTTGGTTGGTAATTAATTAAAAAATGCACTTAACAGAAAACAAACTCATTATTTTTATTCAGAAAGCAGCGATCACATATAATAAATCTATCTAGTATTTCCCACTCTCCCCATTTTTATTCAGGCTTTCTTTCTTATGGGGGAGGGGGAGTGGGGGAGAAGCAATGTTAAAACATAAGATTGACCCCTAGGAGAAGTGTCCAGGTATACAGTCTTGTGTTCAAGATCTGCAGTATGTTGAGATCTGTTCTGTAGATTGCTGTCAAATACCACAGATGACTGAACAGTACATTCTAATAAAGTAATACACAGAATGTAGGTGTTAATCCTCTTTGTTTAAGGAATACCAATTTATGTAAGTTGATACAGATAAATAAAATATTTTGGGGGTGGTGGTGGAAGACCCTGCTTTTCAAAGTACTAGTGCAGAATGAGATCTTGTAACGTGCCTTCTGTGTGCATGTACAGATCTGTTAATGCTAAAATCATCTGAGTACAGAGATTTAAACATTTTATAAAACTGACTTCACAAAGGGCAGAAACTTAACATGATGTGACCACTGACCCTCAGAGAAGGCAAAGCATTTCGTTAGGAGACCCCCTTTAAATACTATTCTTGCCTAATGTTTTTTTTAACTTCATTAGTGATTAAACTTTGACTTGTAAATGATAGTCATAATTTCTTGCCCCATCTCAAATTCTAAACCAGAATCTTTGGACCTTGAGGGCAATAAGCTAGCATCAGAAAGAGGTGTGTGCATGAAATATTATTTCTAATAGTCACGTAGTAACTAGCATAGACCATGCTGTGGTGTGCCGAGGGTTGAGTTTATGAGAAGGAGAAGATCTTTCTAGTTTAACACAAGAGACCATAAGCAGTGGGGAAGGTGTTGAAGTCTATAATAGGGATCTGTACTGAGGCCTTGGCAAGAAATCAGCCCTGTTGCGCTCTCTCTCTCTCTCTCTCTCTCTCTCTCTCTCCACACACACTTAAAAAGGCCAGAGACGTCTCTGTAGAACAGGAGGCTAACTGGAATTATATGTACTCAAGATGCCTTAGTAATTGTAAACAGCAGTCATTGATTGCATTCCTAGAACTTCAGAGTCAAGATTATTTCATCCTGAAGTCTGAAAAAAATTGATGGAGTTTCAGTAACCGATTGTATGATATCCCTGGGAGGCTGACATGAAGGCGCTAAGTTTCTGAAGGTGAAATGCACAATGGGCCATTTCAGTGCCTGGTGACCCTTCAGGCTGTATGTAGCAACATTACTTTTGGGGGTGGTGCAATACAAAGTAAGATGTTTCCAAATCATGGGATCCTTTCTTTCATTCGTGTGGAACTAATAGGTCTAATCCAAAAGTGCTCCTTGCTTTCATGCTGTGGATATTTTCTGTCCTGGAGGAGCCTGATGTTGAGTGTGTGCTGGAGAATGGCCAAGGTTTTTGACTGCTTTAAGCACGCATAATATGTTAATCCTGGTTCAAATCCTCTACTAATTAGCTCTTGGGTCTTTGGATCAGTTCTGTAAGATTTCCCAACCTGACTTTCTTAATGTTATAAATTAGAGATAAAGATAGTAGCTGACTCCTTGGGTGTTTGTGAACATTTAATGAGATAATCTATGTAAAGTGCTTAGCATGGTGCCCATCATAGAGCAGCTACTCAATGCATTACTTTCTCTTAAAGCAACTTAATAAACGTTAGTGGATTTAGTACCCCCTGCCCTCAGGAGTTTAAAAGTAGTATCTTCCACTTATTTTCCAGGTCAGGTAGAAACCCTGACATTCCTGCAAGATTCTGCACCACCAGTCAAGAAGACCACCTTGCTTCCTCAGAGCTGGGGTAGTCTTTCTTGGTGGTAGTGATTTCAGGAGAGGGATGCTATCCTTTTTCTTTACCGTGATATAAATATTTTTTAGCCTCTCACCATGGGCAAAGCACTTGAACTGAAATTCTCCTTGTGCCTCAGAAGGTTACCCTTTACACTGACAAATGGCTGACTATTTAACTAGGCATGCTGTACGATACAGTTTGTTTATATATGTAATTCTGTGGTGTATATGTACGTACACACACACACACACACACACACACACACACACACACACACTCACTCACTCACTCACTCCAGACAAGCGAGGCTGGCATAGTGGTGCACTCCTTTAAGGGAGACAGAGGCAGGTAGATCTTGTGAGTTCAGAGCCAGCCTGGTCTCCAGAGCAAGTTTGAGGCCAGCCAGGGTGACACAGTAAGACCCCGTCTCATAAAACGAAACAAACAAGGAAAAGAACAAGTGTTACTTAGGTTTATCCCCTGTCGCCTTTAGATATTCTAAAGGGTAAAAACCCCCATAAGATTGCTTTAATACCAAAAGCCTTTGTTCAAAAGCTGTTTTGAGTGTTTTCCTTACTGTTTTCTTCGGCTTTATTTGCAAGCTGAAGCCGGTATTAAAGATGAAGTGTTCTGGTAGGAGCAGGAGCCCAGGGCGCTTGAAGCATTGCTAATTTCCAACCTTATAATTTAGTTAAATTGAAACATAACTGCATTTAGATGAATGGGCTGCTAGTTTTCCTTCGCAAAGCAAACATGCCAACCTTTCATTACTTCTTGTCTGTGCCTCGGCTTCTGCGCTGGTTAGGTCTGCTGGCTTAACACCGGTCGACGGGGAGCACTCCTGCAGAGTCTCTCGTTTGAAAAAAAAAAAAAAAAGAATTAAAAAAATGAAGGATGCTTTCTGTAATGGACGGTATCGTTTCGTGTTTTAAAGTGAGAGTGAGAGGTTCCAGGCAGGTTGGTGTTGCTGTGGCAAGTGCCTCGTGTCTTGGCTCATGCTTTTACAAATCTGGGTGTGAATAAGGGACACAGTAGGTCCGATTACAAATACAGTTTATCTTCATTTGGGATCCATGACTTCTATTAAATTTAATTACTTCCCCCGTGGCTTCTATTAAATTTAATTAATTTCCCCTGCAGCTGACATGGCAGAGGTGCTGTTGCTAAATGAAGGTGATTGCTAATTGAGGGAGTTTTCTTGAAAGGTTTTACTCTTTCTCCTGTTTTTCTGGAAATCTCTCATCCAGCCTGACACCTCACAATGGAGTGAGGAGTTGCCGATTGTGAGTCTCAGGGAATGCTTTACTGTTCTGTGGAGAACTCTGGACTCTTCTGGGAGGGGTGTGTTCGTAATCCTCCAGTTACTGTGTCTTTTGGTGGAGGCCAGTGTAGGATATTCAGGAGAGAAACCTGGCCCAGTCTTAACCTGGGCAAGATGGAGCCTGTTGGGCCTACCTACTTGTGAAGGTGCCTGGCAGCTGGATGGAGCTAATTATTGCTCAGTTCCAAAAGCCCAGAGAAGCAAGCATATATTGCTGATCCCACGAAACAATCACTATTTCAAAGACTTCTTCACAATTAAAAAATAAGTGTTATTGGTAATATAGACGATTTTACTTGGGCTGTAATTCCATGATGATAAGATAAGTAACTGTATTTGTGCATAAAGGTAAAAAAATTCAAAGCCGTATTAAAAATGTCAAAACATGGTTGCTACATACCCACTGTCATTACTCTTTATCTAAAAGTTGAGGCGATAGGAGGAAGGAAAATTGTGCATGCATTTAAGCTGTTTGTATTTAGACAGCTTTGATTCCTAGGCTTTCTATTTATAACACGAAGGGACTGTTATTTTTGGACATCAGTATATACTAGAAATTATGTATGCATTGTGTATATATATATATATATGTAAATGTACACATCACACAATGTATGCAGTTATAATAACATATTTATATTATGTATAAATGCATCGTATATATTTATTAGTCAATTTTGCAGTCCAATGAGGGTTGTTTTTTTTTTTACTGTACAAAGAGCTGGGGCTCAAGGTTGTGTCTTTCCCCTCAATAACTGCATCTGTTTATTCAAGCAACAGTATGTGAATTATGCCTCCTTGTGTGTGTATGGCATATGGTTTTTGAGGAACATCTGTTATCCTCTGAGAGAATGATAGACACTCACATGGAATTAAGCCCTTTGAGATGTTGTTTCTTTTGATTTCCATACCCTCAGTTTCTGTTTCTTGTGTTTCTCACGCCCCTCTGTATCCTTCAGAACATTTGAACCTAGCTCCAACTAGGAGGTCATTGTCTCATTATTTTGCTGAGTTTCATGTTCTTGGGGCCTCATTTGGTCCTCTCTTCGTGACCCACAGGTTGAGAAGCACTGCTCTAGAGTGTCCACTTCCCTGTGTCCTTTTCTGTCAGCCACAACTCACGGGGTCGTGCAGAGACTAGGCAATCCACATTTCTCCCTTTGTCTGAATCGACTGCAGGCATTGCGCTCTGCACAGATTTCAAAAAATATTATTTCCCTCAACTTTACCGTTTCATTAGATGCCACCTAGACAGTGCTAATATTTGTCTCTTGCTCTACTTAATGTCTTCAATCCTTTCTCCAGAGAGCGTTTTATCTTTGGATTGTAAGCCTGTTAAGCTTACCTTTCTTTCTTATCTTTTTCTTTTGTGTCCCTGTCCTTTAATCTCTCTACTGTGTCCACTCATTTCTTTTTCTACCCTAGTTGTCCTCCTTACCTGTCCTTTCAGATATCTTCACCCCTCCCTTCTCTGGGTCCTGGGCAGATGGGACGATACACAGTTTTATGTTCTAGTAAACTGTGGCGATTATTAATGATTTAGACTCATCTTATTTAAAGACAGTGACCTTGCAATGACTTAGAGTCACAGGGAAATCATGTTCTTTTACAATGACCTGAATGTGTTTCTCTGAGCTGTCTTAGTTCTTTTCTGTTGCTGTGACCAAACACCGGAGGGTATTAAGAGGTTTCCTTGGCTGATGGTCCCGATGTATGGAAACTTCAAACAGCATAATATGGCAGGTACTGTGAGTGCCCATCCCCCAACTTAACTTGACAGAGAAGTGGAAAAGGAAGTAGCTGGTACAGAATGGGTCTCATTTCTCTGGCTTATTCCTGTGTTCTGATAACATTTTTCCAAGAACTAATCTGATTCCAAAGAACTGCATTAATTCTTCCTGATAGGGTTGTCCCATGAATCCCTCTTAAGGACCCATCATTTCAAGACCAAGAACAATGAGAACTAACATTACAGTCCGTGACCCTTCTGCAAGGCACACATTCAAGTCATCATGGCCACCATTTACAAGAGCTTGATCGTTCCGTTTGGGAGATCTTTGTTTTTTGTTTGTCAAATTTCGTTTTTCTCACTGTGTTATGATGTTGTTACAACGGAGTGTGAAGTTAGCGTTGGTTGCCAACTTGACACACCTGAGACGGAGTACCTCGGTTGGGGAACTGCCTCCATTGGCCTGGCCTGTGGATATGTCTGTGAGGCATTTTGATTGCTAATTGATGAGACCAGCCCAATGTGGGCTATACCAGCCCTGTGCAGGTGGGCTTGGGTTACATAAGATAGCTAGCTGAATGTGAGCCTGGAAATAAGCCAGGAAGCAGCATTTCCTTGTGATTCCTGCCTCAAACTTCACAAATAAACCCTTTCTTCCCCAGGATGGTTTTGGTCATGGTGTTTATCACAGCAACAGAAACCAAACCAGAACACTTAGTGATTTCTTATTTTTATTATTTTTTTGCACCTTTCTTCCCCATCCTTTAAAATTTTTTAATATATATTTTTATTTTATGTGCATTGTTGTTTTGTCTGCATGTATGTCTGTGAATTGTGTCGGATTCCCTGGAACTGCAGTTACATGGGCAGTTGTGAGCTGCCATGTGGGTGCTGGGAATTGAACTTGGGTCTTCTGGAAGAGCAGCCAGAGCTCTTAACCACTGAGCCATCTCTCCAGCCCCAGTGATTTTTATTTTAAAGACTAAAGATATGATGATGTTCTAATGAATGGACACATTCAGTAGCTTTTCCAAGGCTATCAGAATTTGAGTTACTTTTACAATAGAGCTTGATTTTGATACTCAGTCATTGAAATGGCCAATTATTATTTAACTGGTGCTGTATTAATGTATTCTGTAGCCTGTATTGTAGTCAGGAGGATACAAGTCAATCAGTGAACGAATTAAATCTTCCTCTTAATCCTTACATGCACTGGACTCTGCTCATGACACACTAGACTGCCCTACCAATTTGTAATGTTTTTCTTTCTTTTTTTTTTTGGTTTTTTTTCGAGACAGGGTTTCTCTGTGTAGCTTTGCACCTTTCCTGGATCTCGCGCTGTAGCCCAGGCTGGCCTCGAACTCACAGAGATCCGCCTGCCTCTGCCTCCCGAGTGCTGGGATTAAAGGCGTGCGCCACCACCGCCCGGCCGTAATGTTTTTCTTATTTCAGTTTGCGGATGTGACCTGACCTCATACTGTTATTCTCTCATGGCTCCATGGGAGAAAGGAGAAATGAGGAAGTCAATTAGATGCTTGCGGTGGTGGGTGGATCCTAAGTTAGGAGCAATCAGTTGTGCTTTGTATTCCATGGTTGGTTGGTTTGCTTTATAGGAGGGGCTTAAGTTGGCCAGTGGTTATAGGTTTGAAAAAAAGGGATTAAATTCAAGGCTGTTTTTTGATAAGACGCAGGAGGCATATTCACACATGCACTCATATCCACGTGTACTTGGAATGTCATTTACTCAGGTGGACTTTGTGAGTCAGAGTAAGTAAGTGGGATATTGAGCCAATATATCACTAGTTGAATTTGTTCCCACTAATATTCAAGGAACGGAGAGACTGTAGATAGAGGTGAATAAGGAGGGGCTATAAAGGTAATATAGTATAAAAGGAGACAAAAATGCACAGAAGAATGAAGGACTCGACATAGTCGTATTTGCCAGAAAGGTCCACTTATCTAATTTCTTTTATGCATATCGACATTCACAAGTGTGCACCCATGTCAAGTGTATTGTGAGGTACTTGGGGGATGTTTCTGCCCACTGGATTTTGTCTTCATCGGCCTTGCCTGACATTACTCAAATCTGGATTTTTGTATCTGAGATCTGACTGGCTGTTCCTTGATGGGTATGGGCTGATATCCATCCAAGATCTCTGAAGATTTAGATGTGGGACACGGTATAGTCTCAGTGTTGCTGAGGGCTGTGGTCTCTATTCGACAGCTTTTCAAGCTACTCTCTTCTGATCATTTCCTTTAGGACCATAGGACTCATGCATTCTTGGTTTGTTGTTTATTTGTTTGTTTCTTGCTTTTTCCTTATTTTTTGCAAGTGATTCAAACTAGATGCCTAGCTTTCATATGCTCCACTCCCCACCCCTCATGGCTATATACATGGAGATATTAAGTGAACTTGTCTGTCCCTCCCCACCCCCAACCCCTTTTAAACTGTCCATATAATACATTTGTTATTTTCTTGGAACGAAGAGCTTTCTGTCTTGTGTAGATTAACCTTTCTTTAGGCCATCTAGAGGAGACACGAGACCATACAGTCTTAAAGTAAGTGATGGAGGACTGACATTTGATGGAAGACTGACCTTTGATTGAGGAACCTGGAGCTTGAGTTCTGTTCCTCCTGACTCCAAAACAAATGCTGTTTGTCAGTTGGCTTCACTCTCTAATGTTTGGTGTTCTCATTAATAAAAGAACATTTCAGGACACCCAGGCCAACCTGACCTACCTCTTTTTTGTTTACTTTTGTTTAGTGATTATGTTCTTCCCACAGCTGCCTCAAGTTTTCATTTCACACTTGCCTGTTGTCTGAGACAGCACTACTTTAGGACTACTTTGGGTGATTAAGTCTCTTTTAAAAGAAAAAAAAACAAAACAAAAAACCCCAAAACTTAAATGCTTTTTCACGGGTTTAAGTGGCTGCCCCAAATTCATACTTTTGTTAAGATTTGAATAAACTATTTACAGGAAAGAAAATACAAACTTTTAAACAGATGAGAAAAATGCTTTATTTTTCTCGTAATTAAAAAAAAAAGTACACATTGAAATTGCAGAGAAATGCCATTTTCTTCCTTCTGATTGATTTGGCAGTTATCCAGAAATTTTGGACTACTTTGTTAGCAAAAGTGTAGGTAACAGTCTAACATGCTGGTGTTTGTGTGAGGTGCAGTGCATGCTGAGTAAGTCACTTTAGCAACATACATCAAATATAGACGGTTGTCCACTAACACCCTTCCCCCCGGAATGGATCTGACAAAACCACATTAAAAAAAAATGTTCATTGCATTATTTTTTTTTTTTTAATAGCAAGCAATCATTTGCAGGTCCTAGGCCTTGTCATTTGTGAGCTTTACTCTTTAGCATGTGACCCATAATTCTCCAAAGATTGAATTAACCTCACATATGGAGGGTGACTGTTTCAGATCACATCTGTGGGAATAGTTATATTCCATCCATCCATCCATCCATCCATCCATCCATCCATCCATCCACCCACCCACCCATCTATCCACCCACCCACTTATTCGAAATATACAGATATTTACTGCCATCCAGACACTATTTGGCTCTGAAGATTCAGTGGTGAACCAAAGTCACTGCCTTTGTTCTGTTATACTTGTAGTCATACAGACACAGGTATCTCCTGCTTTTTCTGTTTGTAAACATGCCCCGTTTTCATTGTTAAGCAGAAGGGGAAGGCAGAAATGAGTATTTCCACTGTTGTTCCTCCCTTAAATACATTATTCTCTAGGAAAAGTAGTTTGATCATTTGTTCACATTTTAATTTAGGACATTTCCCCATATTTTTAAAGAGCAGGTCCTTGATTACTCCAAAGTACTTTGTAAGCACGTTAAAGTATGTGTCTGGTATTAGAAATGAAGCATTGTGTAATGGAAAAAACTAGGTTTGGAGTTCTTGTTGGAATACTGATTCACCACTACTTAATGAGTACATTGCATTAATAATACGGAGGTTGTTTTTCTCTTAATTCTAGTTTCAGTGGCCAAGCAAAAACTGCCTTCCCCAGTCTGTACAGTAAGAGTTGTATGTTGTGTGTTTAGCTTCCTGGAAGCGCTGCAAATGCTAATGATGACTGAGGGGTAACTGATTGGAAAGAGCTTGCTATGTGGTGGTGCTTGTGTTTGGCAACATGTTCAAGTGTCAGCTTTGAAACCTGGACTCCTTTGTCTTTAGGTTTTCACAGTCTAACTGGCACCCAGGGCGCCCCTGCTCGCTCTTCATAAGCCTTTGGAAGGCGATACCACACGGCATTTGAGGTGGAGAACAGCCCTTTGATTTGATCCCTAAATCAAAGGAGGTGAGATGAAGGCAGGTGAGAAGAGCTAGGAGTAGTTAGTTGGACAGAAGTCGAGAGATGAATGCTGCCCGGCTCCCTCTTCCCCATTCCCTGCCTGTGGCAAGCAGCCAGCTGTTTCCTTAACTCAAACTTCTGTGTGCCCTGGCAGTGATAAAGTACATTCTTCTTAGAGAAATCCCTGCTGGCAATTGCATTTCAAAGAAGAGACCTGGCGTTAAAGAATCACTATGGTTTTAGAGTGTTACTATGTGCATAGGAGTCCAGAAGGAAGTGAGAAGTCTGGGAAGCCTTGGGTTGGCATCCTTCAAAAGTGACCTGTTAAAACCTCACTAGTGAGCAGGAATGGAAAGGCCTTAGGGACAGGGGTGTGGGAGTATGGAAGGGCACAGGACTGTCATTCCTAGATTGTGATGTAGGGGTTTCATTTTGAGAACCATCCCGAACAATATGATCTATTGAAACCCCGGGTGCCTAACAATAGTCTCACCTTCTGCCCAGCCTAGTGGGTTGTGCATTTTCATTTCTACTTCATTGCTGTTCTGATCCATTTGCTGCACGTAGCCCTGGACACTGATTCTCTTCCTCCCCAGGAACTACACTGTTCTCCACTTGCTGTAAAGCACATGCCTACATCTTATTCATCTTGCATGTCTGAAACTTGTCTGGAAGAGCAACCTCTGTCCCCCAACCCCCAACCCCATCCCATGTCCTCTTTCTTTCCAGAGCGTTGCCACCAGAATTCTGCTTTCTTCTTGTTTGAGTTAGGTTGACCATTTTTGGACAACTCGTGAGTGGAACCACGGCAGTCCGAGAAAAACAGACACTGACCAGGTTTCCAGTCAATCCTTTTCCTGTTTTCGACCTGGAAAAGTCTTGTCTCCTGTCTTTGCCTCCTATAAAGTGTGAGGCTAAAATAAAATAATGAAAGAATGCAGGTAAAGCTCTCAGCATATCATTACATGTAGAAAACTCACTCCTGTCCTTAGCTTTTATTGTTTAGCTGCCAGTGTGCCTTTTCATTAAGTGCCAGAAATAATCTCATTTGACAAAATTAGTGTCAGCGTATACTCAAAGCATGCAAAAAAAAAATTGTTTCGGAAAAGTAGCTTTTTATTCTATTTCTAAAGTAAGTGAAAGTGCTAAAAGTTATGTTTAAAAACCGCTAATAGTTCTCTTCTACACAAAAATCCCTTTTTTTTTCTTCAAGCTTCAACAGGATGGAGCAATGTAACAGATTCCTCCAGTTGGGTCACAGTGCAGTTTCAACTGTTAGAATCATACTCTTATTTGCTCTTCTTGCAGTTTCAATACAGAAATTTTAAACTATTCCTTAACATAATAGTGTTACAATTTGAATTTAAGGCCTACCATACTCTGGGAACTATTCTGGAAATTTACCATCGTTTACAATAATATTTAAAAAAAAAATTCTGGAAAGAGCCAAAGAGCAATATGCAAATGATCTTTTTCAATAATCAAAGAGGGTGTTTTTTTCATATTATTTGCCATTTTATTTGTGACCCCCCCCCAAAAGAAAACCCTAACAGGCACAATCATGATATGTAGTGTGTGTGTGTGTGTGTGTGTGTGTGTGTGTGTGTGAGAGAGAGAGAGAGAGAGAGAGAGAGGAGATAGATAGATAGATAGATAGATAGATAGATAGATAGATAGATAGATAGATAACCCCCAGCCTCTTGGTTGTAACCAGTTTACTGGAGGCTTAGCTGGTCGGTTAGTTGCCTCAAACTGTTTACCCACACTGTGGGTTTATTTGAAAGCCCGGTTTTTATTAGAAGATTTCTGATAACCAGAGAGTATACAACTTGCTTTCATTGACATTTCTGAATGCCCATTTTTCTGTGGTTTGTTCTTGCAGGGGCCCTGTTACAATCCTAGAGGGCCAGCTCCTCCATAGTATGCTTACTCGCTTCACTCTTGCTCATCAACTCCATGACTGTCCCCGAAGAGCAGCCCCTAAGGGCGGCTGTCCCATTTCTCTTGTAGGTCAAGGGACAAGAATCTGCTCTAGAATCTCCAATAGGGAGGAAGCTGCCCTTCCCCCACTTTTCAGATGTTTAGACTGGTCTTTTGTCCAGCTGCTTTCTGGATACTGTTGTAAAAACTCAGATCTAAGCTGCTGAGTTTGTGGAGATTAACTTTACATCATGGCAAAGGTTGTTTTCTTAAAAAAAAAAAAAATCAATTGGAAAACCAAACCCATACTGTTACTAATAGGGAGCAGTGTTCCTCGAGCCAAGCTATTTCATCGTGAAACAGTAGCAGCAACTAGTTTAATTGCACATATGTGTGACACCCAGCAGTCAACACGGTAAGGGTACAGCTTGCAAGGCAAGCTTCTGAAAATTCCAAGTTGTCAAATTGTGGTAAACAATGACAGAAGAAGTTGACCTTTGTCATCAGCATAGAAGATTGGGCAGGCTTCCACAGGAGGCCTTAAATTCTTTTCTGGTGGTGAAATCTTTGTCTCTTTTGAAATGAGCACAGCATGAGTGAGGTTACCAACTAGTCCTTACACTCCAACTTCAGTGCTTCTAAAGCGTGTGAGTTTCTTTCACTGAGTTCTGTAAATGGCGGGCGCGCTCCGGAGGTGTGATGCCAGTTCTAGTTCTGAGTCCTGTAGCCCGTCAATAGATTGAGATGTCAGGATGCCAAGCGTTTTGCTCAAAGCCCTGTAGCTTTAGGTTGTGTCTTCTCTGCTCTCTTCATTCAGACAACAACTACAAAAAGCTGAAAGCAGGATTCAGAGGCATGTAGTTATGTGCTATTATTGGTCATTTGGAAACCAAGTAAAAAGCCTTATTTAAGGACACCCCCTGTACTGAGTTTATCTATCCATGGCTGGATGGCTCAGGAGAAAAAGCTACAATCATATAATTGTACTCAGAAACCATGGATTTTAGTACATCCACCACCTTCCCATTGAACACATGGATTTTCCAGGAACATGATAATATTTTTGCTTCAGTTTTCCTGAACCATTTTGTGGGCCAGGTAGTCATTTGCCCAGAAGGATGATTTTACCCCTTTAGTTTCAGGTCTGTCCTGTTAAAGGGATATGGACAGTTTGTTGGTTACCAGGCTATTGATCGTTAGGACCAAGTGTTAGTCTAAGGGATCTCCAATTGAAATGTAGGCTAAATTTTATATTAAACAGTTTAAAATAGGTCCACCTTGCGGTCTTCATATGGTCAATAGAGTATGCTCCTATGATCTCTCTGCTCGCCTCAACTTATTTTGTGATATCTTTTCAAAATGATATTAAAATTATAAATGTCTCTGAAAACAGAAAATGCCATGGAAATGGAGTAACTGAAGAATAAAGGTTAAAAATCTTTAAAGTAATATTCAAACCAACTAAAATAAGGCGTGGTTACAAAATCAGAATAAGAATGTATCAGGATTAGAGTAGAAAGAGGTGAACTATATTGAATATTCAGTAAAAGTTCATAATAAAAATATAAAGTAAAATTGAAAGGATTGAGTTGGGTAGGAGTTAGTGTGTGTGCATGCATGTGCTTGTGAACACAATGTGCCTGTGTAGTAGAAGCCACACTAGTTTACACTCACATCCTTCATGCCTCTTATACAGACATTCAGAGTTTTTGACATGTTTAGAATCATGAATTAATGGCACACCTTCAATAGTGACGTCTTGAGATCTAAACCAGGACATAGGCAAAGCAGATTGATCATCTCGATGGTTGGTTATGGATCTGGGCAACCGTCGAGCTTTATATTAAGCATGTAAAATTGTGGAGTCCCATGGCATAAAAGCAAGTAGACAGCAAGTCGCCTGTGCTTAGCCATTTGTTCTCGAGAATGCTCTCAATCACATCATTGGATTTTAAAGTGTGCCACAGTAGTAATTTATAGGGGGTTTAATTTATGCCAGTTTTTAAGAGAAACAAAACAGAATTCTATTTAAAAATATGTCTAGGGGTTTGTGTAATCATAAATCATCACAATCTACCTATTTTGTGAGTTAAGAGATGTGTTTAAATTTTTTTTCTTTTTTGAGCATTTACTACCAACGTCCCCTGGGACACTAGCTATGAAGATGATGAACTGTGGGACTTCATTGCAATTTAACAATCCGTTTCTGAGATTTTAAGGCACCGTGTTTCAATTAGGTTTACTTTTCTGCCTTTTCCCTTCTCCCTTCCTTGTATCCTTCTCACCCTTACTGTATTACCAGTAAGAAACTATAGAATACTTCTTCCTATATTTTTTGAAAGGACATTTTAGATGCAATGTCAGTTTGCTGTGGTAGCTCTGCTACCACCTTAGGCCAACACTTAATCATCTTTATTTCTGTCTTGGTTATACATTTTGAACCAGCTTTAATGGTCTGTTTCGTGGTGAACTATCATGTGTTCTGTTCACGTTAAGTGACGTTTTATGAGCATGTTCCTTCGTTAAAAAAGAAAAAAACCCAACAGTTAGATTTAATGGAATGCTAAAATAGATGGCATTGCATGAACATGTCTTGAGCCTTCCCAGTTCCTCATGAGGTCTGCCCTACCTGAAATAGCATTGTGTCTCAACAGATTTACAGCACTTGTGACATAAGAGAAATTTCTGAAGCGGATACTGAAAAGGTGATTTCGTTTTAACCCCTCAGAGGTGACCACTAGTTGAGCTGGAAAGATTGGAGTCAGGTGTCTTATTTATCAAATATTTTTTTCTGACTGTTCACAGAGATATTTTTGTTTTCTCTTTCAAAATGTATTAGAAATCTTAGAAATGCTTTGTGCTTTAAAGCCTATGAACGTGATAGAGAACTCAAGAAAACAGCCTGTACATAATGCAGTCTTCAAGTCTGCATAATAATGTCTCTGTAAGTCACATGTTCATTGATGTTTACTTAAATGTTTATTTGTGATTAAGTAGTCCTTGGGTAGGGAGTAAAGAGAGTGTACCTCTTCTTTCATGAGGCCACCAGATACACTCGCATCCCTAGTTCTCTGCTTAGGTGTGTATGGTGCTAGTTCATAGCCTGTACAATCTTGGTTTCTGAGTCAGTATTTACTGAATCAATGTTTTCTCTTTCTCTGACAGAAGCTTTCCTGTCTTTTTGTAATGACAGACTTGGGCTTATATTTCAAGCTCAAAGTGAAAAGTTACCTCTTTGCAACATTTTTTTTTTTTCTGGTGTTTTTTATTCCCTGGCCAGCAGAGTTAGTTTTTGGCGAGTTTACTTATGTGTTTTATGAACTTTTGTGGTAGTGAGTATCATGTACCATGACTTATCCTTTCTGACATGGCCTTAGGGTTTCTATTGCTCTGAAGAGACACCATGACCTCGGCAACTCTTATAAAGGAAAACATTTAATTGGAGCAGGCTTATAATTCAGAGGTTTAGTCCATTGTCATCATGACAGGAAGCATAGTTGCATGCAGGCAGACATAGTGCTGGAGAGGTAGCTGAGGTTCCTGTATCTGGATCCACAGGCAGCAGGAAGAGAAAGTGATACTGGGCCTGGCTTGAGCATTTGAAACCTCAAAGCCCACCTCCAGTGACATACTTCCTTGAACAAGGCCACACTCACTCCAACAATCCCCACCTCCTAATGAACATATAAGGCCCATTTCATTCAAACCACCACCATAGTTAGGGGACAGACTTTTTTTTGTCATTGCTGTCACTAGCACTTAATGTATTTTCTGAATGTGTTGGGCAGTCAGCAAATCCTTGTTGACTCAAAGAAATTGAAGCAAGATCTAAAAGGGGACAACTTTGGTAGAAAGTGACCATATATTGATTTCTTGATATGTATTAGATATTTTTGCCATTAGTGAATTTAAAATCAGTGCTCAAACAGTCTTTCAAATAATCTTAGAGACACTGTCCTGGCTAGTTTTAATCTGACACAATCTAGAATCATTTGAGAGGAAGGAATTGAGGAAATGCTTCTATAAGATTAAGCAGTAGAGCCTGATCCTTCCATAAGATAGATGTCTGTCTGTTTGTCTGTCTGCCTATCTATCTATCTATCTATCTATCTATCTATCTATCTATCTATCTACCTACCTATCTTATCTATCTACATATATATGGGATTAAATGTATATGGCAAACATACGTATACATACATACATACATGTGGCATATAGGGCATTTCCTTAATTAGTAATTGATGGAGGAGGACCCATCTGCTTGTGAGTGGTACCATTCCAGGGCCGGTGGTCCTGGATGCTGTAAGAACATAGGCTGAACAAGCCATAAGGAACAAACCAGGAAGCCATTCCTTCATGGCCTCCTGCTTTAGCTTCCTTCGAAGGACTATGACTTGAAATATGTAACGTAAACCTCTTCCTCCTCAAGTTGCTTTTGATCTTGGTGTTTCATCACATCCATAGTAACTGTAACTGAAACAAAAGTTACGGTTTCTCTTTTGGGGTGTGTGTGTGTGTGTGTGTGTGTGTGTGTGTGTGTGTGTGTGTGTGACAAGAATGCTCTAAAAGTCCAGCCAAAGGCAAAAGGAGCCTTTTTCCTGATTGTCTTCTGGTGGAAGCTGTGGCCAGCAGCTTCTTTCTAGGATGTGGAGTTCCCATGGCTTCCCTTAAGCCTACCTCCTGCATGTCTGACTTAACAGTCCTAACACTTCCTTCTCATAACTTACCTGTGTTAAACCAACAAACACAGTTTCAAACTCTTCTGTCAGGGTGACACTTCTAACTGTAACATTTTTGTTGTCCTGATCACTTCTAAGGTCTCCCTAGAGTACTGAAGTTTGAAAGCTCATCTTCAGTGAATGAAATTTCATATCTAACAAGTGAATTAAAAATGAAAACATTTGTAATTTAGGATAAATTGTGGCATTGATGGTTATACAGACACAGCTCATTAAGGCTGGCGTGTGGATATTCTTATCATATTTGATATTTATTATTGCGAATCTCTCAAGGTTGTAATTATCTAATTAATAATGTGGAGCACATTTATGCTGCAGACTTCTGAAAGGGCATACTTCTAGAGCAGCTGTTCTCAACCTGTGATTTGTGACCCCTTTGGGGGTCAAATGACCCTTTCACAGGGATCTCCTAAGACCATTGGAAAACACCAATATTTACATCAAGATTCATAACAGTAGCAAAATTACAGTTATGAAGTATCAATGAAAATAATTTTATGGTTGGGGGCGCCACCACAACATGAGGAGCTGTAGTAAGGGGTCGTGGCATTAGGAAGGTTCAGAACCACTACTCTAGAGTGTTTTTAAACAGCTTCCCCTTTAAAACTCTAACCTGTTCCTGCATCTCACTAGTACAGTGATCTAGAGCACACTACAGTGTGGGAAGTATGTCACAGAGATTTGGGGGATCTTTTCAGAGTTGGTTAGACTATCATGTTGAAAGTGGCTGCAATATTTTATTTTCTTATAATATATGGCCATATATTAGAAGTTTAGGGCTTCATGTCTTGTGGTGGTGGTGCGCATCTTTAATCCCAGAGCCCAGGAGGCAGAGACAGGTGGATCTCTGTTAGCTCAAGGCCAGCCTGGTCTCCAGAGGTAGTTCCAGGACAGCCAAAGCTACCCAAAGAAACCCTGTCTCGATGAACAAAACAAAACAAGTCAAAGCAAAACAAAATTAGGGCTTCATCTCTTTTTTCTAAGTTATTGTTGTTATTTTAGTTCTTCGGACAGGAGTAAGGGACACGAATTTTGACTTTTGTGAAGAAATCCACACCTTTTTGATATTGGTGACTATCTTAAGTGCATTGCATATACTGGGCCATATTTTTCACCCAGTGGGCTCCTGTTTGACATACCAGCCTTGTTATCAGGGAGTTAGGACAAGGTTTCTGTAGATCGGATAAGACATATAAATACCCAGTTTGGAAAGGTAGTTCCAATGGTGGATTTCATAATTACAGAACTCTGGAAATTTATAATTAGAAGATACCTTGGGGCCACCTTTCCCAAGCTCTTAGATTACAGATGCAGAAATACTTCTTGCTCTGGTTGGGTCACAGTTTTCTGGTAGCAGAGGTTGGACTTGGGGGCTGAATTTGCTTAAAAAATATAGTCGAATCAGCCAGTAGAGATTATACAGTTAGACAACTGAATGAAATTCATTTCAGTGTCCTGCTAGTTTGTGGGTGAATTAGTTAGCTTATTATTAATCTGGAAGTCAAATCATATTGTGAAGTCTAATAACTAAGGTTAATTATGAAGTATAAAGACTGTCTCAAATAGCCATTTTATTCATAGTTGCTTAAAGATTGCTCCCGATTTCATATTCTATACTTGCAATTTGTATTTGCTGTTAGCTTGTCTGGAATGACTTAACCACATATCTCTGCACAGACATCTTTCTTCTAGTCATTCTTTTTTGTAGTGAGATCTCTCTCAAACCTTCTATATTACCTTTCCAGATATTTCTGCTGTTGCTTGTGAAATGTAGACTCCACAGGCATTTCCCTGGCTGTGTTTATCTTAATATGCTTAGAACACTGCCTGTATTTAATAGACAATTACTGAACAAACTAGATTGTAGCATACTTAAAATAATGGTAGGCTTACAATTTTAGTCGTACTAAAGATGAACATCTTGAGATTGCTGTAATTGTTTTCTCTGGTTCTAGCAGACAATGCTTAGTGATGGGATAATCTTGTTGTGCAAATTTGAGTGGCTAATCCTTCAGTTGAAGAGCAGGTTTGCCTTCCCCTAGCAAATGAGCTACTGAGTCCTTAGGAAGATTTGTCAGCCCACAGTGTCTGAAGATTCTTCTGTGCTTCCCAATTTCAGTGTCTATGGAAAGTACAGTTCCAAAGATTTTGCATTATACTATCTTGCCAGCTGCTGGCTGCTGTTTGTACCGACTGTGGGGAGGCTGGGTGGAGGGAAGAAATCAGAAGGCCCTGATTCTGCTGTGGTAGTCATCTATGACAAAGGCTTTATTTTACTTTGAAGATTGAAAATTAATTAAGAGACCCATTAAGTCTATTTAATGAATTTATAAATGAAGTAATTAAGTCATAAAGATTTGATATCCATGTTCATATTTTCATTGTCTTCACCCTTGAGGACGTACACATTTCCCTAGGATAGAGCACAGACAGCACTGGTCTCTAATATCTTGACGTATCTTCAGATTCTGGGTAATGGCCACTAGTGTGGTTACTGGTAGGGGTGTTCTGTAAGCGTGAATGTCACTATGTAGCATTTCCTGTACTCAGAAGAACATGGCGGCTCCGGCTCCGGTGTCAGAATGCCTGGGTGGAAATCCTATCATTACTGGCTGTGTGACTTTGGATTAATTCAATTCCCTAGATGTTGTTATGTTTATTTGTGAAGATTAAATGTAGTAATGCACAGACAGCACTCTGGAGTGCAGGATGAGTTGCCACATGTGTTAGGATTATTGCTATGGTGATTATGATTTTATTTTTAGTAGTGCTGGGGATCGCACCCAGGGCCCGATTTATGATCATGCGCTCTGCCACTGAGCTGTAGCTCCAGCCCCTCTTGCTATTATCATCAGTGCTAGCCAATGGCCTTGACACATGCCTTCTCAATAGGACTACAGGTTAAAATGCATGAAAGGGAACTACATTAAAGGAAGATTGTAATCTTTCAAGTTTTGGGTCTTTCATGTTTTGAAAGAAGAACTTGTGCCTCGTCAGTTTCAATGTCTATCAGGTGGAGGATTCCCTTGTAGAAAGGTTGGAATTAATGAATGCCTAAGAAGGTCAAAGCTCTGGCATCTTGGTTGTATTTCATTTTTTTTTTTAATAAAAATGTTTCCTATACAGTTCATCTTACAGTAAGAACACTATGCATTTAATTTCAGGTAAAAGGAAGAAAACAACTTTGCTATCTGAAGTGATCTTCTGGAGGAGAAAATTCATTTCTTTCCTTCCCATTTCTCCCTCTCAAACTTGGATCATAAGATGACAAGATGAAGTGACATAGTGCACAGGAGAACTTTGAACTACAGCTTCATCTGACAGTGTTAGATTTTCTTCCAAGAGAACTTTTAAGATGTGATGAGCACTGGGGATGTTAGCACTTTTAGTTCATCTTTCTCTAAGAAAAAAAAGAAAAAAAGAAACATTTGAAGAAGCTGGATATGAGACCAGGGTCATTGGGAGTTAGAAGACCTTAGAAGGATTAGGCTTCATTTGAATTTTTCACTTAAGAAATCATTAAACTCCACTGTTGGGTGCCAAGACAATAAAGAGATGGATAAGGCCCACGTGCTTCTTTCAAAGGGATTGCCGAGACAGAGTGAAATGCTTAGAAAATCACTTTAATACAAATTAGAACAGAGATAACAGAAGGAAAGTAAAAACCAGTGCTCTTTGGAGATGTGACTCTTAGACTCTTAGCGAGAGACCTGAACAGGAGTTCTTTTTTTTTCTTTAATTCTTCTCATACAATACATCCTGAACTGCAGCTTCCCCTCCCTCCACTCTTCCCAGTTCCTCCCCCTCCTCCTTTCTCTCTCAGATCCACTCTCCACCCCCCTGCTCCCCGCAGAAAGGTGCAGGCCCCCGAGTGATTTCAGCAGAACACAGTACAACAGGGTAAGATAAGACTAGGCACAAGCTCTCACATCAAGGCTGGGTGCGGCCACCCAGTAGGAGTAAAGGGGTCTCAAGAGCAGGTAAAAGACTCAGACACACCCTCACCCCCACCATGAGGAACCCTACAAAAACACTAAGCTTAATAGCAACTTGTATGTGAATTTCCCATGAACTAAAGTAGAATTGCTGAATACTGCCACACATTGGAGGTATGGTCAGAGTGGTACTGCATGTCCTTGGAAAAGAGACTGGAATGTACCCAGGACTAAGGACTAAATCATAGTTTTATCTCCCTAAGACTATTAGTCCCAAGAGATAATACATGCAGAAAAGCTTTTTTGTAGTGAGATTAGTTTTGGAAATAATCCATATTGTATTTGCTTCTGAGAGATGCTAGCATTTTCTAAGTATTAGACACTTCAAGATCCTGAGAAATCTCCTTGTATTAAAATGTGCTTAATGATAGTTATGCTAGCTTGTTTAATTATGAAATCTTTTTTAGTATAATACAAAAGATATTATCTCTGGGAGGCCTGCTTCTTTTATTTGGAAGAGAAAAGGAGGAGGAATGGATCTGGGGAAAGGGGATGTGTGTGTGTGTGTGTGTGTGTGTGTGTGTGTGTGTGTGTGTGTGTGTGTGTGTTTGTGTTTGATAAAGGTAGACTGAAACAGGCTTGATGTCCTTCTGAAGCAGGAGGAAGAATCTATCCTGTATTAAGTTTTTGTTGTGTGTGAGCCATGACCTACTCTGCCATTTACCGGGGCTGATCCAAGCTACTGTGCAGTGGTGTGGATTGATGCCTGAGAAGAGGTTGTGAGGCTCCAGGAATAAGCCTTTTCTGAGCGAGTGTCCTGGTTCTCCAAGGAAAGGGTTGAAGGAGAAGAACCACGCATGGCCAGAACCAGCGGGTCTTTCACATTGGAACTTGGTTGTGTAATCTGGCTCTCTACCTGCATGGATGTGACTATCATGAACCAATGCTCCCCACATACTTGACTTCTCAAAGAAAAAAAATCATAGTAACTTGACTGTTATGTTTGATATGAGGTTATTCCAGCTCTGAAATGTCGAGCTTTCTCTTTTAGGTTGGTAGTAGTCCTGGTTGAGGAGAAGAGTCCTCAAATAGTTTTCCTACTGTGTTACAGTGGCTACACTACTCACCAGTTGTCAGGCTCCACATAAATAATGGGAGAAGAAAAGTCAGAAATGCTTTCCATTTTTAAGTCATAGAAGTTGGATATGGCTTTCTCTCCTCCCTCAGCCAGGTAGATTTATTTGATTCTAGATACTTAGGGAAGAGTAGAGCCAATCGGGCTTGTGAGAAGAGGGTTTACTGGGAGAGAGAGCCAGAGTTGTTTTGATATGAATGTATGTGTTCTTGGGTTTGAATCATGTAGATCAGGGAGCAAAGCAGAGCAATGGTGGATGTTTCACCCCCAGCACTGGGTTCCATCACTGCGCTGAACCAGGATAGTATGTCAATTGTGGAGCCTCTTCATCTACACTTAAGAGTTTCTAAACAGAAGAAATATTCTAGTTGTTTATTATTTTTTTTTAAAAGAAACATCTGTGAAATGTTAGAAATGATTTTTAAATGCTTTGGGAGAAAAGCATTTTCCCCCTTTGCTGTGGCACATAGGACTGACATGTTTGTTAAGGGGCTTCTGGCTACAGGCAGAGACCCACCATTTTGAAGGTAGAAACAGAACGTATTAGAATGACACATGGAAGTCTGATAGAGTCCCAAGACTGAGTAACTAGTTAGTAAGAAACCTTGGGGAATCTGAGGGTGTGTCTGACCTGTGGGTCAGTTACAGCTAGTGTGCCCATCACCGACTTCATGTTACTTCATCTTCAAGTTACCTCATCTCGCTTCATTTTTCATTTCTTGGGAAAAGGTGGATGTTTCTTTTCCCTAACTTTTTTTTTTTTTAACCAGATGCATTTTATTTTATGTGTATGAGTGTTTTGCCTTCATGTATGCCTGGTGCCTGAGGAGGTCAGTAAAGGGCCTTGGGTCCCCTGGAACTGGAGTTATGGATGATTGTAATCTGCCATATGGATGCTTGGAATTGGAACCTGGGTCTTCTATAAGAGCAACAAATGTGCTCTACTACTGAGCCATTTCTCCAGCCCCAGACATTTCCTTTTAGGATGATTATAGGGAAGCAAAAACTAATTCCCACATAACCATGCTCATGTGCATGCATGTTAGAAATACATTAACTCCATAACTTCAGTAACTGGCTACCATGTTGAAAAAGAAAAATTAGTCCACCACCCCAATTAAGCATAACCTTTTACTAGCACATGTAAAATTTACATCACCAAAAAGGGTATGGTAGGCAGGAGGAGTCTGAGTGTAGTTCCCTGGGCTCCTGTGGGTAAGCTGTCAAATGCTACTTAGCAGTGTGTTTTCTTATTGCAATAGGCTGAACTTCATGAACCACAAACTACTAGTTTACAAGAATAAGGTGTTCTTAGGTCTACTCAAAGTGGGAACCTTTAATCCCAGCACTCAGGAAGCAGAGGTAGGTGGATCTCTGAGTTTGAGGCCAGCCTGGTCTACAGAGTGAGTTCCAGGACACCAGGGCCACACAGAGAAACCCTGTGGTGGGGAGGATCTTAATTGAAAAACAGGCAATTTTCCTTGTACCGCAACATGTTTCCTTCCATCTCTGGGCATGGGGATGAAGAATGTGGTGTATCCCATAGACAGTGAAGTGTGAGAGAGAGGATCACATGAACAGGGATGCTGAGACTATCTGGGGGTTAGAAGTGGAAGTGAATATGTCCCTGTCTTCTTTTCTGACATGGCTATATTCATTGCTTTTCTCTCCCTGACAGGCAGCCACTTGAAGGAGGGGGGTTTGTTTTGGCTCATGATTTGAGGGTGCTGCCCATCGTTGCAGGGAAGGCATGCTGACAGGAGTGGATTGGGCGGGTGTGGAGGAGCTTGGATGGATCAGGAAACAGTTGGGACAGGGTATGAATCTTAAAGCCCACATCCCAGAGATTTACTTCCTTCAGCATGACCCCTCTTCCTAAAGTCGCCACAGTATCTGAAACTCCTGCAACCTAATGTGGACCAAGTGTGAAAATCGGTCCGTCTGTAGGGGGACGCTTCAGATCTAAACTATGACATCATGTAGATGAGATTCACTGAGGAGTCCTGATGGCTCTTCGGGAAGAGAAGAGTTCCCTCCCGTAAGTTTACTTTAGTATTATCAGGAGTGGGAAATGCAAAGAAGGGCGATTGAACGACCAGACCAGTTACTATTATGGTCAAAGAAGTTTTCTTGTAATTAAGCAAATTAAGATGAAAGGCTGAATTTATTGTCTAATTATTAAGTGTTTGTTTATGAAGTCAGATAGTTTGTAGTAGTGACAGGCTCAGAAATAAACTCTGATGATCCACCAGCAAATTTGTTTTTTTTTTTTTTTGTATTGAAGTGATGTTCACCTGCTAATATTATTAAACGACTCCCTTGCTTTCCATTGGAACACTGCATTTTGAATTTCCTTATGAACCCTGACATTTTTTCTGTGTGTAAATACTGCACAAACTTCTCTTTGGAGCTGTTGATATTAATAGACTCTCCTTGAGTAAGGATGTTTTGAGAATTGCATAATCCACAAGGAGTTTTTTTTAATTATATTTGACTTTCTCTTCCACCTTTGTATGACCTTTATAATGGTTCATTTTCTCCTTGCTTTTTTGACTCCAGACTATCTAAGCTCACATATGTGTAGCAGGTATCTTTAATCTTGACACGTAAACATTTTCTAAGAAGAAAAATGGAATTATTTTCTACTGTCTATCGGAGTACTGTAAAAAAGTGGTAAATGTGAATTTTAAATAAAATTTTTTACTTTATTCTATACATCAACATGCGTGCACCTATGATGTAGGATTGACATCTTTACACATATATGCATGCATGTATTTGTTGTTGTATATCATGTTCATATAAATACATCTGTTATAAGTATGTCTTATCTACTGAATGATATGATCATTTTCCTTTGACTTTTAAAAAAGTTTCTTTCCTCCTTCAGAAGGCATGGCATTTTTATTTTAGGATAAGAGACTTCATGCAAGGAGTTTGAAAATTAGAAAGAAGCTCATTATGCCATTAGTCCCAAGAACAAAATTGCTAAAAGATTCTGTGCTAACATTTGAATCTTGTGTACATGAATGCATGTATGTTCATGCAAGTTTTTGTATATTCATACATCCTCTTCTATTATTAATTCTGAAGGACAGCGTATTGAACATGTATATAAGCTGCTTTAGATGAAAAATAAATACTTACAGTTCTATAGTTTCACTGTGTTTTTTTCAGTGTCTTTCAATCACGAGATACCTATGCTGTTGTACAGCTGATCTTCTTTTAAACCATGATTTTTCAGCCCTTCAACACTAGCTCTTATCCAGACTATCGTGATCATTAGTTAGATCTTACCTTTGTTCTTGTTGGTAGCCCTCTGAAAACAACCCTTTACCTCAATCTAGCGAGTCTTAGAAACGCAGATCTAACTACTGTCCCTAACACGGAGGTCCAGAGATACTCAACCTAGCAGGCATGCGTTGGTTGTTACTTATTTGTGTTGTTTTCTTCAGTTTTCTGTGAACACCTGGTCCTTCCTTTAAAGTATTACATTTGCAGTGAAATCTTTTTGAATACTTAAGTATAATACCTGTCAGTCATGTACCCTGTTGCTAAGAGTGCATATATATTACTACAGTTTTTCACCCATGTTTTTCTAGCCTTGTGGATGTCAAGCCATAATGAATATAGTAGTAGAGTTTAAATATTTATTAAAACTGAAATATTTGCCGTTGATTCGATGTAGTAAATGTGGATATAGGTTGCAAAAATATTACCAGTCCCAAATATTTAATTTCAGCTCTCACAAATTTAACACCATCTGTCTTTAAAATACCATATCTGTAAGAATTATATATTCACCATACATATGAATGGTTACTTAGACCTAAAGGCTTTTCACATGGTACAAGCATGTGCTGGTTTGTGTAGGTTACTATTTCTGAGCAAATGAACAGGGCACATCTTTTACTGGGCCCTCCGTGTTAAGGACCTTGTGGTGACTGCAGGCTTTTTATGGTGACTATTGCCATACCTGTGTTTTCTTGATGGTCTTAGGTGATCTCTACAAAAGGATCCTTTGACCCAAAGGGTTTGCCACCTGTGTGCTGAGAACCACTGAACCAATCTGCCCTAGAAGAGGGGACTTGACAATTAGACATTATCAAGGGCCATCTCCACCTAGGGCTTTGTGGAAGTGAGTTAGATCTTGTCCTCTCTGTATTCTTCCACACTGTAAGGCACTTTCCCACTTTTAAATAGGAGTATAGTTCTTTTGTATTTATTAAAATAAAAATGAACAGCCATTCCTTAATAGTAAAAACTGTCTTTAATTGGTGCAATCATCTTGTGGCCCTGGCCATGAAGGACAAGTTATGTTTTCAGAGGGAGCCTTCTCCAGATTTTCAACAGAGTAAGAACCGACATAATTAGATCAAAACTTCTTGTTCCTTTTAATTTCACAAATTTCATTTGTCACTGCAGAAGTCAAGTTGTCACTAAGGAGGCTTGGAAGGTGACACTGATTCCAGCTAGCGCTGACTGTCTCTGTTTTCTTTCAGACTGGGAAACCTTGAGTCCTGTGAGCAGAAAACAGAAATGAGAAAAATGTCCCTGTTTAAGGAAAATAAGAAACACACACAGACACACACACACACACACACACACACACACACACACACACACACTCCACCAAAACCAAACCAACAAAACCCAGATCCAAACCAGCAGAAAGTATGCACGCATAACAAATCCAAACAACAGAACAAGCAATGATTGCTTTCAGAATCCCTGATTGGGTGAAACTTTCCTAGATCATATGCCAAATTACATGCTTATGAACAGCCCCTGTCGTATCCCCCTTATGCTATCTCAGCACCCTGGATATTCTTTATAATCAGGTAGACAATTCAGCCACCCACGTGACCTACTAGGTTGTATTTTAATGTTCTAGGCTATACGATGAGATTTTCAGTGCTCTTGTTTTTAAGTGTTAAGCGAGGTTAAAATTATTTTCAAAGAATTTCTGACATTTCATATGATACTCAAAAGATGGAAATTTATTTTTGGATAGTAAATGAGATAATATAAAGAGCCAACTAAGCGGTGGTAAATATTAAGTGAAATAACCATGTGTGGTGCCAGGCAGGTGATACGGGATTTAATCAAAACCACTTAGGATATTGTCTTTCTTTTAAAAAAAATTTAATCTTTCTGTGAAGTGTTTGCTTTCTCATTTCTGCATCTAGTAAAAGCTTAGAAATGGTGTTATTACTTTAGCACACTGGACAGGGCAGGAAAAGAACTAATCTGCTCTAGTAGATGAGGTTTTTAATACTAAGTGGCAAAGCAATCCCACTTCTCACTGATTTCCATTCATCTTTAGAAAATATTAGATGAATGACATATGATATCTTTTATCTTTAAAATTTTTTTCAGCTCTAAGGAAATTCCATTTGTGAATATAACCAAAAAGTCATGAAAATTAAATTGGATGACAGAGGCAAGCCGGATAATAAACACTCCAGGGAACAAGGCTCTGGAGTGGAGTCTCCCGTCAATCAGTCACCGAGAATCTGGAGAGTCAGTTGACCTTAGAGGGTCCCGGGTATGAGCAAGTACCTGGAGACAGAGAACTGACTCACGTAAAATCTACACTTCCTGTCTAGTTCTGAAACTGAATTCTAAGAGGTGGAAAAAGTGTGGACACTTTGTTTCTCATGTAAAATCTACACATTGTGTCTAGTTCTGAAACTGAATTCTAAGAGGTGGAGAAAATGTGGACACTTTGTGTGACCCTTTACTTTACCTGACATCATCTAGGGTCTGTGGAGGTCCAGGCAGAATTTATTCTTTCGTCTTTTGTAGTAACCTCAATGGCTCTACTTTCAATTTTCCCCCAGTTGTGACCGACGGGATACCAGAAGCCCAGCATTTGTAATGTCTGTATTCCTTTCAGTGACTTATTAACCTTTACTAATCCTTTCTTTTAAAATCAGGATCACTAGGTCAGGATGCAAAACAAAAAATGAAATAGACAGGAGTCTTAGTGTGGAAAAGTTAAGAGAAATGGAGGTTTTTTGTTTTGTTTTGTTTTAGTTGATTCCAAGTGCTCTTCCTCACCTGGGTTGTGGTCTTGGTTAGAACAGAGTGCATATGTTGCGCTAAAGCCTGTCATGCTTTTGAATGTGCTGGGTGTGAGACAAGAAGCGGGGAGGAGTTTGGGGAGATCTGATTTCTCCAAAGTGCCTTGGCATTCCACAGGAAGAGTGGAGTGGTTGATTTCAAAGCCGCTCTGGAGAAATACCACGCAATCACCGAGACCCTGCCCTTTCTTAAATTGAAGATGGTGGAAAGTGTTGAAGCAGATGCACAGAGACCACCTGTCCTGGGACTGTAGAGGACATTCCTCCGTAGGGTGGAGAATTCTGTCCCGTGAATCTTGAGAATCTTTGCCTCTGTTCACATCTTCAAGTCCTTTAAGTCAGCGAACTGATGTGGAGTGCTGAATTATATTGGAGTAGACTTTGTAGAGAAAGGGATGTACAGATACATTTTTCCGCTGTCCTTCTCAGTCCTCCATGCAGACAGACGCTTGATAGACACTGTTGATGTTTCGTTTATCTTTGTATGTTTGCTTTGAACTCTGCCAGAAGTCATGCCCAAATGTCCTTGCCTGGTCCTGCTTTGGCGATACGTAGGTGGCTTAAATACAGTTGCATCCTAAATAGCTGCTTCTAGTAAAGTAAATAATTGCCTTCTACTACAGAGGAAATATATGGGTTGTAGAGGCTCAAATAAACTGGGTTAAAAATATTGATGACACAGAGAGATGCTAAATGAAAAAGACACATATCCTTGCTCTCCTGACAATTTCTTGCTTGGAAACAACATCTCCCAAGGGCTGCCTGAATTCCTAGTGCGGGCATGGAGAGTAGACAGCTGGGTCTCAGCTGCTAAAACCAATCCTGGCCCTCCCTCCTCCTTGCCAAAGAGTAAACAGGGAGGAGGGAGGACAGGGTAACTAGTGCCAGCAACTTACTTCAAATTCATGGGCTTGAGAAGTCAGAGAGGTTCTGGGGCCAAGAGGAAGCCATTCTCCACCCAGCGGGAGTGTTTGGAGTGTGTGATTCACCTCTCCAAAGAGAATTCTGGACATTGGCCTCCTTTGGGCAAAAATAGACCTTTCTTCTGAGATCTTCCCTGGCCTGGTTGGAAGGCCAGTGGTGTCTGCTGCTGAGTCTGCGGTTCTGGCTTGCTCCTGCTTGGCTTACCAGTTGACTTTTTCCTCTACTTTGACTTTCTGCTTCCATTGGAAGTGCTTATTTCCAGACATTTGAGGAGAGTTTGGAAGTGTTGGCTTTGCTTGGAGTTGGATGCTGGCATGGTACCTTACTACCAAAATAACCTTCAACAACTTGAGTTGTTTTTTATCTTAGTTCCTTAATGAGAAAAGTAGGATTATATTAGACAACACATCCTGTGTGCATATGTGTTCAAATAAGCATCTGCTTGTCATGGCCAGAGGACCTCTAGCATCCTTGCTCAGTCACCTTGTTTTTTTGAAATAGGGTCTCTCATTGGCTTGGGACAAACCCACAAAGGCTCTTGTCTCTCTTTCCTAGTGCTGGAGTTACAAGCATGCACTTTGCTGTTTTTACATGAGATCTGGGGATTGAACTCCGGGTCCTCATGCTTGCACAGCAAAGCAGGTTACTCACTGAGCTATCTCCCCAACCTGAACCCAGCTTTTTAGTATGAAGAATTAATTCTGCGACTTCATGCAAACTCTTAGAACAGAGTCCAGCATGCAGTCGCCACTCTGTGTACTCATTGGCTGTGTGTCCCCCCATGGCTGCTGTTAGCTTCTGTACTGCAGAAGTGATCTTTTCTGGAACCTTGTACCCCTCCACTGCTGCCCTTAGGGTATCTCAAGAAAGTCCTCTCAAAGAGACAAGCTCTCCTGTACTGCCTACCACTTTCTTTGCAGTGAAGTAAATAAACTTAGAAGGCCCTAATGGAAATAAGCGCCAAAGAAAAATGGAGGAGCTAATTTGCAACCAACTAACTGCGGTTAATAGGAAGTGCAGTAATAAATAGCGCATGTCATGTTCTGCCATTGCTCATACTGCTTAGAAATTCGTATGGATTTGAGTAATTATGCACAGAAAGGAGAAAATAGCGTTATTTAGTGATTATGAATTTCTACTTAGAAGTTCCAATAGCATCGACTGCAGAATTATTGTATTTATTTAGGTCATTAACGAAATGGTTGGCAAATGTGTATTTTTAAAGAAGCGGTGGATTTCCTAAATATCAGCTGCAAACAGCAAGGATATATGATATGGAAAAGGCTCAAAGGAAATTCAAGAGAAAATATTAGCACTTAATCTCTCTGCCTGGTGGGACTATATGTGTGCTTTTAAATGAAAAGACCCCTGTTGTTCATTTAGTACTTCCTCTATGTGTGAAATACTTTGGGTTTTTTAAAAATAGCTGTGGCCTTACACTTCATTTGTATTCTGACCAAATATTTTCATTAATCTCCTTTGAGATCCACAGAGCCTTTCTGCGCTTTGTTTGTGAATTCTAATGCATTTAAAGACTATAATTATAAAACGACATTCCAAGTTTCACATATTGTAATTCGCGGTCACTTATATTTGCTTGAAGCTTCCCATAGGTGGAGAGTGGAGTTGACCATAGATCTGAGTTAAAGTGTCCTCAACCTGGGAATCAAACTTTTAAAACATCCTGTCTCGAAGAGGGATAATTGTGTATTGTTATCTTTTACAGTTTTTTTCTTTTTCGGTCATTGTACAAAGTAGTGGGTTTTATATATGACGTCATGTATACGTGATATATGTGTGTGTGCGCGTGCGAGTGCATGCACGTGCGTGCGTGTGTCTTTATACTTTGCTCATTTTTCCTACCTTCTCTTTTTTTTCCAATCCCACCTCTCCACAAGTGTCTTTTTCCTACTAATATTAGGGGAATTTTATTTTCAGAAAATTGAAGCAAAATGCACCTTCGGTAAACCAATATATCATCTAAATAAAAGTCTGGTTTTTTTCCTCCAGAAGCAAAGGGATTGCACTTTGTATCTTTAAATAATTTATATGTATTTATGGATTACAGTGTGATCATTTGAATATAAACTATAATAATCAAGTTAGGACAACCAGCCTTTCATCCACCTTAAATACTATGTGTGTGTGTGTGTGTGTGTGTGTGTGCATATGTGTGTGTGTGTGTGCATATGTGTGTGTGTGTGCATGTGTGTGTGTGTGCATATGTGTGTGTGTGTTGGGAATCTTTAGCACTCTTGACTTCTGTTTTCTTTTGAAAATAAAATACATAATAAACTGCTGTGCACTCTGAGAGAGTGCATTGGTGCTCACTCCTCTCTGAGTTTGGGTCCCTGTTATCTGACCTCCTTCCGTCTCCTCTCTTCTGGCCCCAAATGATCACTTCCCTACATTCTATTTCCACGAAATCAGCAAGTTTAGCTTCGACATGTGAATGAGAACATACAGTATTTGTTTTTTTTTTTTGGTTTTTTTTTTTTTTTTTTTTTTTTTTTTTTACCTTCCTGGCTCATTGCATTTTGTGTACTGCCTTCCCATTACATCCATGCTTCTGCAGATGATGAGATTTGAGACCCTTTTATGGCTAAGTTGTAAACCATGACTCATTGAGATCTGACTCCTGCGGTCTGTAACACTGAAACTTGGACAAAGTGTGCTGTGCCTAGTAGCCCAAGTCCTTGTGGGGCTTTACCGTGTGGTGCTTATCTGCCTTTCTTTGGAGGCTGTGTTGGGGTTGTTATACTAAATCTCTGGCTGGAAAGGAAGTTTTGCCATTGAAGGCCCAGCCTCAGCCAAGTGAATTATTGGACAGGAAGTCAACTTGTCTACCCCCAGTCACTCAACCTGCAATTTCCTTCTCCTGTGACTTCTACACCTGTGTTTTATAGGACAATAAAGTTTTATTCATTGATTCACACAATTCTCGCCTCACTCTTGGAGGTCTAATGACCAGAGCTGAGTCAGATTCAGTGGTCATTCTTAAAGCCTCTCTCTACATAGGGCTGCATTTTGTCATAGCTGCCATACTGGGGTGTATGGCCACTTGACAAATCCTCAACTTTTAATGATTTTCAGTGTTTGTTAGAAACAACCATATGACGACCAGTATCTCCAGCAAAAAGACATCCTTTCATGTGATTCTTAAGATGCTGAGGGTACCTGCGAAACAAATATTCATAGGAAACAGCCAGTTGCTTTGGGTTACTGAAGAGGGAGAAGATGATTGGCCGACTACTATCAATGGTCAATACTTATTGTTGGGGTACAGTTTCTTGTGAATTTGTCTACAGTAGTGAGAGGTTTACTAGTTTCATATATTTCCTTCTATATGTGGTGGTCTACCATGGTTTTGCTGTGGGATGGTCTGTATGTCAAATGTGTTGTTGATTGGTCAATGAATAAATCACTGATTGGTCAGTGGCCAGGCAGGAAGTATAGGCGGGACTAACAGAGAGGAGAATTGAGAGAACAGGAAGCTGGGTGAGGGAGACACGGCCAGCCGCCATCAGGACAAGGAAGATGTAAAATACCGGTAAGCCACAAGCCACGTGGCAAGGTATAGATTAATAGAAATGGATTAATTTAAGCTGTAAGAACAGTTAGCAAGAAGCCTGCCATGGCCATATAGTTTGTAACCAATATAAGTCTCTGTGTTTATTTGGTTGGGTCTGAATGGCTGTGGGACTGGCGGGTGTCAGAGATTTGTCCTGACTGTGGGCCAGGCAGGAAAACTCTAGCTACATGGTTTTGTGGTAGAGCCTATGGAATATGAATCTCAATGTGCCAAGAGATAAAAGCAAGCAGATCTGAGTTTGAGGCCAGCCTAGTCTACATAGTGAGTTCCAAGACAGATAGGACTGCACCGAGAGACCTTGGGTAGTCAAAAAACAAACAAAACAGAATTGCAGTGCATCTTACCTGCCTTCCACGCACCTGCAGGAAGTTCTTTAAGTTACACAACTTCATACAATTTGTGGTTATTGTGAGCAGAACATTATTACTTTGATAGTAGAGTGAATGACTCAGAATTCTACTGTCAGGAGTCTCCACCCTTTCTGGACCCTTCAAGCTCTCCGTCTTTAGCTCCTGTCTTTTTCCTCCATTCAGTCTCCTCTGTTCTTTTGCCTCTAGTCTCTGTCACTAATTTTCTGTAGTCCAGCACACCTTCGTCTGATTAATTTTAAATACATTTAGCTAAACTTGAACACACTTACTTGGAGTATCAGCTAATTTCTTGTTTGATAAGCTTTTCATGCTTTTCTTCTTTTGTGTATTGGGGAAAACAACCCAGAATATTGAATAAAATTAATCAGAGTGTTGAGAGGGACATAAGAGAGGAATGGTAGGGGGTGGGATTTGACATTTGGTGGTATTTTCTGAAACCCCCAATATGTTGAACACTTGCATTCTCCAGTTGAGTGTGTTGTATTTTAATTGAACTCCTACTTCTGAGAGCATGTAGTCTGCTAATATCAGATTAATAGTGAATGCTACAAGTAAGTGATCCGGATAGCCACAGTCATGACCCAAACATTTCATGCAGATATATGTATATGTGTGCCAGATGTATGTTGTATATGTGCAGATGATGCAGCAGCAGAAATGCTGTGGATATATCTAACTTCATTTTACTTTCGCCCTGTCTTCATTCTGGTTCTACCTTTAGATAAGACCTCCAGCCGGGTGGTGGTGGCGCACGCCTTTAATCCCAGCACTCGGGAGGCAGAGCCAGGTGGATCTCTGTGAGTTCGAGGCCAGCCTGGACTACCAAGTGAGTTCCAGGAAAGGCGCAAAGCTGCACAGAGAAACCCTGTCTCAAAAAAAAAAAAAAAAACCCCAAAAAGAAAAAAAAAACCCCAAAAAAGACCTCCAGTAACTAAAAATAACCCTATTGTAGATGTGTTATGCTGTTAGATATCAGAATACCTGGAAGGTATACTTAAAACCATTCTTGTTTAGATACTTTTAATTTTGGCTGACATAACAGTGTTATTGTGCTCATCCCGAACAGTTTATCATAAACAAATATTACCTCTCATAAGCAATTTTTCTGTTTTTTTTTCAGTATGCTAAATAGGCATCTAATAAGACTGGGGGGGTCCTGTGATGCTTTCTTCTCTGTGTTTCTGCATGATTGAAGATCTCTTGCTATGACTCTTGTCTCATTAAATTCTTTCATCAGTTGGTTATGTGGCCACTGCTTCCTATGTGGCTGTCTTCATCAATTCCTGGTGCTGAGTGTTTATCTCCGCCCCTCCTCATGACTTACCTATTTATTTATTTATTTATTTGGTTTTTCGAGACAGGGTTTCTCTGTGTGGCTTTGCGCCTTTCCTGGAATTCACTTGGTAGCCCAGGCTGGCCTCGAACTCACAGAGATCCGCCTGGCTCTGCCTCCCGAGTGCTGGGATTAAAGGCATGCGCCACCATTGCCTGGTGACTTACCTATTTATAATGCCTCACTTTGCAGTGAGCTCAGAGTCTGAGGACATCGTCACAAGCAGGTTTGCTGTCCTTGTCCTTCAGGTTTGAAAACAGCCCCATTGTCTTCAGGTGTCATTGAGATTTGTATTTTAATTTAGGGAGTTGGTAGCCCTAACCTTTGCTGGTAGAATTTAGGACAGAATACGCGGCAATATTTATGTCGGGTATATTTGTGGGTGTAAAACTGTTGGATTAGAGGGATCTAAAACACCAAGTGCTAGTTACCCTTGTATTGTTACCCTCCATCTCTGGTCAGCCATTTTGCAAACGACATGTACATATCCCTAATTTTTGCCAATAGTTTTCTTCATATGGGTAGTAAAGATCAGACTTTTTTTTTTTTTTTTTTTTTTTAAAGTTTGTTGAGACATACATTCAGGTCATTTTAAAAACCCCATTACATTTCAAGATGTCCTTGAAAATAGCACGGTGAAGTAATATACATTATTTTATTTGTTTTATTACTTGAAATTCTGAAATGAGCTCTGGCTTGAGGTGAGGAGTGAGACATGAAAGTCACCCTGCTGCAGAGGGATGCTAGACTTCAAATGCCACCTCCACACTCTCTCTGCCTTTCATCTATTATTCAAATCGGATTGCCTCGCTTCTCCCCTGATATTGGAAATTTAAAAAGAAAATCAACAACAACCCTATTTCTATATCGCATTCTGCAGAAAGATGTTTGCTGCTTTCTGTCAGTGGAGCTCTCGATTTGTTAAATTTTAGAATTGTTTGTAATGCTTTGGAGCAATTGTTGGAGAGAACATTGATTAAACAGATTCTGTTGTACCAGCCAGTCATCAAACTTGGTGAGGTGATGTTTCAGGTCTGTGCGAATTCTCTTGCTCCTGTTCTTGGAGGATCCGCTGGAGGCCACAACATAGGACAGCTGACTTCTTTCTGTTAGTCATTCTTCATTTCACAGACATCTTTTCAACATCAACAGGTTTTTCTCCCCCATAATTCTGTCATGTGAAATGTTATATAGTATAGTTTTTCCTTATATGTGTAGTCAATATCAGATTTTTCTTAAGCTTGTTGAGACACAATGTAAGGTCATTATAAAAACATAATTACATGTCATCATGTCAAGGCAGAGTCAAGTGTTTGTTTGTTTATTTGTTTTAGTGTTTTAGGAGTTCTACTGGGGAGTTGTCAGTGGTGACTCCTGCCTCTGATCTTCATGGAGTTTATCATCACTCATAAAAACCTCAAAAAGAAGGGTATAACTGTAAACTTAGGTTTTCTTTCCTCCTTTTCGAAATTATTAGTTATTTTACGTTAAGAATTTCACATATACTTGGAACAATCATGGGGAAACTCAAGTCAAATTGCCTTGTCAGGGATATGAGAACTAGAAAAAGGAAGACCCATGCAGACCAGAATATTGATGAGGCTTAATTTAACACAAACCTTGCCTACGGTTCTCCCACTTGACTATTTATTTCTGTTAAGTTGAAATGGCCTTTCACTTCCAGTGACACTTAAATGTCTGTCTGTAGCTGTGTTTTGCTACTTGGAGGATTTTTATTTTATGTGTCAGCCCCCCCCCCCAAATATTAACCATATCCACTTTTCTGAAAGAGGACTAAGGAGGAAGTTATTGTGACCCATGGTTCTTATGTGAGTCACTTGTTTGCTCTGGACTTGGTAGAAAGCCAGACTGGCTTTAGTGATGCGTAGAGTGAATTAATGGATGTAATAGCATCAATGTATTGTCTGAAATGATAGTGATATGCCATTTTCTTGTTATAACTTCAGAAAATGACATAGAAAACCATAACTCTTTACTATTAAGAATATGCTTTATGGGACCAGGGAGATGACTTCTGTGGTAAGAACACTTGCTGCTCCATCCTGAGGACCTGAGTTCAGATCTCTAGCACCCATATAAAAATCTGGGTGTGGCCCTGCATTCTGCTGTAACCCTAGCACTGTGGTGAGGAGGCAGGTTCACTGGGGCTTGCTGGTGGTCAGCCTAGTCCAGGTTTAGGAGAGATACTGTCTCAAAGAAATAAGGCCAGGGGTGATCGAGCAGGACTGAGGATATCTTCCTGTGGCCTCCACATATGCATCTTCCTACACAGGTGTGCATAGACCATGTGTATTTGTATGTGTATCTCTATACACATAAATGTTTGGAGATCTGTATCTATCTATCCATCTATCTATCTATCTATCTATCTATCTATCTATCTACCTACCTATCTACACACATGCACTTGCACACATGCACCATGCACACACATACACACACACATACACACAAACACACAAACATAGAAGAACCCATTTAAAGAACTATGGAAAACTCAAATACTGGATTGTATATCTTGCATATAATTCAAGTTTAAGATATTTTGATAGTAAAAGGGTTCTATTTTCATGAAAAAAATATAAAAAAACAATGCTTTACTTTCTTTGGAGATGCATATTAATTGCCTAAACTAGTTTCAAATTTTATTATTGTTTTCTTAAGTGTATTTTAAAGTCTTAAGTGAACTGTTAATCAACTGTGATTGGGCATATTTTAGATGGCTTCTCCAGTCTGATCTAAAATTTGAAATTCTAAATAGGCCCTTACTTCTCTTCAAGAAGTCTGGGTCATGGAATTTTGCTTTCCATGGCTTCAACCTCTCGCAGTACTCCCTTCATCGTGAAAAATGATCCATCACCCGTGCTTGAGTGGGGTCAGAAGCAACTGCAGAAATAAGCCAGAACATGTCATATGTGGGTGAAGTGAAGCCCACCAGTAATTCACCGTGAGAAACAAAACAAAGAAGGACTTAAGTTTGAGCTTGGGTGGCTTCCAGTTCTACCATAATGTAAACATGGCTTCAGTTGGGAATTTTATTTTTCACTACATTTATTCTCAATTACTCTGTTCAGTGGTTTCCTTAAGATTGTGTATCTAGCACTAAGTGCAAAGGATGGGATTTTTTACTGGAATAGTTAAAAGGTGAAAGATAGGAAAAGAAATTTGGGTGCACATGTTCACTCATGTTCTTGGTGAAAAAACCCATTTCTCATCACAGTTAGTGTGACAGCGGAAGGAAATATTATCAGAACAGAATTTCTGTTATTTAGAAAAATATTTTTATTTTAGTGTTTAAAGATCCCAAAGTCTGTGAGAAACTACAAAGAACTACAAGCTAGTGGCTGCTGAGAGAGGTAGAATTAGCCTCTCCTGGGCAAGGATGAACCCCATGATTGGGGTATCTGATACTAAGTGTTCAGCCCTGAAGCTATCTATATACACACATACAACAGAATGAACTCAGCAGGTTGCATTTGTGTATTTGTGCTTATATGTATATATATAAGAATAATAAAGAACAAGAGGCTAACAATTTGAGAGTGAGAGGCATGGCAGGGATTGGTGGGAGAGGACATGGGCAGGACTGGAGAGAGGAAAGGGAAGGGGGAAGCGATCTAATTATATTTTAAGAAAAAAAATGTAAAAGGACAGATTTAAAACCCCAGCATAGTTGGTTTGTGTACATAGTGGGAGAGGTGAAACATGAAGCTTGCAAGCTAAGAGGGCAGTGTTATCTTACAAAATTTTTACCTTAACTCACCCTACTTAAATACAGTCATTTGTTGACATTACTAACCAGACAGACTTTTATAACTATGCGATGTATTAGTTACTTTTCTTATGGCTGTGACCACCATATCGGACAAACCTAAGAAGAGAAGGGTTCGCTTTAGCTTCATTGCAGGGATGATGTTCCATCATGGAAGTCGGGGTGTTGCAGGGGGCACATGGGGCAGCTGGTCACATTATATCTGTAGCCAGGAAACGGAGTGGCGAATGCTAGTGCTCAGTTCACATTCTTTTTTTGTTCTGGTTCTGACCCCATTTCACAGTATGGCATGGCCCACTTTTAGGGTGGGTCTTCCCACCTCAGCTAACCCAGAAACCCCTTCACAGACTTTCCCGGTGCTTTGTCTTCGGGTGGTTCTGTGTCTTGCAAGTTGACCGTATTTGACCATCCCATCCAGTAAGGATGCTTCCCTCTTTGTGGCATCAAAGAGGAGTGACTTCAACGTGTGGGAGTTCAGTTTTTTATTCTCTAGAGAATGTCGGGTACCACCTGGCCAGTGTCATGGATGGAGTGGATTGGAGAGTCTCTGGCACGATCAGCTTGTAGTGCCTGGATTCATAGCCTTTCCTTCGTCTTCCTCCCTCCCTCCCTCCCTCCCTCTCTCCCTCCCTCCCTCCCTCCTTCTCCTTCCCTCTCTCCCTCCCTCTTTTCCTTCCTTTGTCTCTGTCTCCTTCTCTCTTCCTTATTTTGGCTTAAATATTTATTCATTTTTATTTTGTGTGTTTATTATGTGTATGGGTGTTTGTATGTATGTATGTATGTATGTATGTATGTATGTATGTATGTATGTGTACCATGCACATGCCTGGTGCCCAAGGAAGCCAGAAGGCGGCTTTAATTCCCCTAACACTGGGGATATAGAAAGCTGTGAGATACCATGTGAGTACTGGGAACTGAACCCAGGTACCAGGCCTGTGCTTTTAACTGCTCCAGCCCCTCCTTGGTGCTTCTTGGCCTGTTACCATGATGAGTTTTATTTATTTTTCTATTATGAAGTACTTTTTGTTAGTATACTGACCCCCTTTGTTATTTTGAGGAAGAGTCTAATGTAGTCCAGACTAACTTCAGACTTAACTCCACAGACAAGGTTGGTATTGACTCTGGATCCTCCTGCCTCTGCCTCCAAAATGCAGGGATTTAAGGCTTGCATTACCACATTTTAATAAGACTCTTTTCGTCTGTGCATTGATTTCTAAAGCTATGTAATCCTCCGTTAGCTTCGTCGTGAGGTTACAAGAAGTCACATGTAGATCCCCAGGACGACCCACCTCTCAGTTTTGTGCATGTCCACACGTATAGGCAAAGTCATGCCATACAGTTCCTTCTGTAGTGGGTACCCTATTTCTCTTTCTCTTAGCACCCTCAATGTTTGACTTAGGACAGACAAATGGTTTGGTTTCAGATTCCACCTCTAGTTCAGTTTCCTGATGTTGCCTGCTGCTACCCATCTTGATTTCTGTAAAAATGAGTTTTTAACCAGGCTAAGTTCTAGCAGTAGTTTTCTGAGTATTTCAGATGCGAGTGATCTAAGCCCTGGGCTAGTGAACAGCCCATGGGTCATATCCAGCCTTCCTTCTGCTTTAGGACATGGGCCATTACAGTGCAGCCATGCCATTTGTTAGGTTTTTTTTTTTTTTTCTCTGTTGGACTGCTTTCTTGCTACAGTTAACACAAATTGTGTAGTTGGAACAGAAATTAAATGAAACGGAAGTTTTTCCTAACTGTCTTTGCGTAGATAGGTTTTGGTCCCTCTTAAGGGCGCATTTCCTGTTTGAAAACATACATGGTAAGTGTTTAGGAAAAGCTGGGTGTAGAGAAACCTCTCTGTACTCTTCTGGCTAATTAAGTTGAAAGATGTTTCTTTTCATTTAAGATTTAGCTGTTAATTATCTGTGTAGGGTCAAAACTGTATAGCCTGTGTATAAACTGAAAATGGCTCAGGGACATAGAAAGGGGATACTTTATAGAAAATTATTAAGTGTAAGTAGCTTTATTTGTGAGGATTTTTGACTAATCCTCACACTATTTTGTGGTGGTTATTATTGAGTTGATATATCTGGTGGTGGGGGCAATTGAAACTTGGAAAATTAAAATAACAAAGCTATGCAGTAAGTAGCCACATTCCATGCTGTGTCTAGGTGCATACTCTCTTCGATCACCTAAGTGTATGCTAGGTCCTTAAAATTGCTTAAGTCTCATTGACTGAGGTGCCTGGTATTTGACTATTACTTCTTTGAAGAGAATGAGAGGTATGTAATTGAGCTTACTCCATTCTGGTTAATTCAGTCTTAGGGAAGAAGGATGGTTATGCAGTCAAAGTCTAGAATTTGCTTTGGATCCTAGGCAATTTAAATTAGAAGGCTTACCATCAACATAATACTGGATTATACATATTAAGCATGTATCTTCAGTTAGAGGTGGAACTCCAGGGAGAAACAATTTGATAATCAATGGGTGTGTTTGAAATGAATTCTTTTCTCATCAATAAGAGTTATTCCTCCCTATCCATAAACAATAGCTCTGGACTCAAAGGAAACATGTTAGGGATTCCCTTTCTTTGCAAGGAGGTAGGCTCAGATAATATTTTCAGATACTAATTAATTGTAAGCAGCACAAAGGGTTTTCTTCCAAGTCTGGATTCATTATCTTAAAAATGCTCATTCATAAATTTTCTAAGTTTTTTCCTCACTAAGGTCCCCAGTGGCGCTAAATTAGAATGACCTAATACGATTCATTCATCTTCTCCTAAAGGCATTAATTATTTGTATGTACTTGAATATTTGTGTGTGTGTGTGTGTGTGTGTGTGTGTGTGTGTGTGTGTGTATGTGTATTTGTTTTAATTTTCAGACATGAATTGAAAAAAAGGTGTTGTAGTCTTTAGGGCTGACATAAGCACACACTACCTGGGCATTGGTCATGTTCGTCAATTCTCGTTTTATACTTTCAATATTTCCAGCAGTGTGGAGTTAGCATACAAAAATCTATGAAGACATTCCAGCATTTTTCAGAGGAATGTTATCTGATAGCTGTTCCCCCACCCCCCCAATAAGATGTTTTTCTGGGAAAAAAGATCCGCTCTAATCAACTGGAACATTAGTCAAGAGTAGCAAATCTTTTTTATCCTTCAGAATTGTTTTGGTGGGGTATATTGGCATCTTTGGGCATTTTGATTTCATACCTGGTGATTTTCTGTTGTGGTTTCTTCAGGTTTAATTTTTTGTTATTTTAATTGTGTATGTCTGTGTGTGAGTATATTCACATGAGCAGAGCTGCCTGTGGAAGCCGGAGACATTGGATCCCAGTGGAGTTGGAGTTGCAGGCATCTGGGAGTCCCCTGACCTTGGTGGATCCTTTGCTATAGCTGTACATGCTCTTCTTAATCACTGTGCCATTTCTCCAGCCCCTTACGTTGCGATTTCTAATTAGCATAATAAAAAGGGCACCATTCAAAGCTTGTTTAATTTAATACTGACTATGGTCTAAGTTTCTATCCTATATTAGTTTTTCTCTTGTCCCAGAATGAAGCAACATCGTTTGAAGTAGATTACCAACTAAGTGTATGTTATTGCTTAGTTCACTACTGGTGAAGGTTGATTTTTTTTTTTTCACTTTCCTGAGAATCATCATACAGTTGTACTAAAGCTATTGTATTTGCCAACATAGTCCATGATTTTCCATATGTTCTTTTAAAGTAGGGTAGTTTTCCCCTATGCTTTGAGCTAACAAGAAAGTTTTTATGTCCATAGCTAAATGGAGTTTGTTCTGTGGAAGCAGTTTGAGATCATTCTGTTTGTTTCCTGCATTTATACTTAATAAGGAAATGACAAATGGGTGGGTGCCCTGGAAGGCAGAGTGGAGAAGATTCCACTACAATGTCTTTTCAAAGCCCACCTTTCACAGATTGTGCAGAACGTGCTGTCTAGTCCTTAATGACTTTTCTATTTTTTTCCTGGCTCAAACTTGTTAAAGTTCACCAGATCCTGGGTATTATTAAAAAGCTAGGCTTCCGGGCTGAGGATGTCACTTAGTACATACTTGCTTAGCATGCAGGATTCCTATCGTTGTATCCTCCAGGCCATGGACACTGGATGTATTGACACAGGTCTGTAATCCCTGAACCAGGGAAATGGAGGTAAGCGTATTCAGAGTTCAAGGTCATCCCCAGCTACACAGTGAGTTTAAGGCCAGCCTGGGCTATATGAGACCCTGTTTCAAAACACCAGCAAAACCAACCAGCCAGCCAACCAACCAACAGAGCAAAAAGCAAATAAGAAAACAAACAAAACTACACAAAGAAGTTTGACTTTCGATAGGATTTGAGTTTTGAAAAAGTTATTTTTTCCATCTATTTATTTATTATTTATTTAGTGTGTATGCGTGCTTGCATGTGTGCATGAGTGCATGTATATGTGTGTGTATAAAAATTTGGGGGAGTTGGTTTTTTTTTTTTTTTTTCATGTATCTTGCCAGTTAAACTCAGGTCTTCAGGCTTGGCAGCAAGCACCCTCCCATTTTAAGCCATCTGTCTGGCCTCAGAAGAGTTTTAGTATGACTCAGTTTTCTCATAATTTTCTACAAAGGGTCTCCATTCCATGTTCTCTCATACACATACCCTGTTCTTAAACAAATGCTCAAGAGTCCTTCCAGGAGGAACCCATGAGTCTCCATGCCTACCAGAGGGACTCTTAGCAGTCACTGCTTGTTGGGGACAGGGTGTCACTTCGGTGGTGTAGTCACGGACAGATCGTCCTTGCTCTACTGAAAACCTTCCTACTGACTGTTAGGCAAGTAGCTGTAATTAAATTTCGTGGGCTACATGCCAAGTAAAGACAGGGAAATGGAAGGGGGACCCTTTGAGAAAGAGGGACTTGTGGAGAAGAAGGATGCCAGAGGGAGAGGGAGTGGAGAAGTGGAATGGAGGTCAAGATAATTGAGAGTCATTATAGAAACATAGTGAACTGAAGAAGAATCTCCACAATCTAGATATTTAAGCACTGAGGCCAGAAGTCTGTGTGTGTGTGTGTGTGTGTGTGTGTGTGTGTGTGTGTGTGTGTGTGTGTAAAAGATGGATGGTTGGATGGTGTTATTGAATGTTACTTAGCACCTAACCCTTTGAATGAGCAGTTTAGGGATGAAAAAAAAAAATCAGTCTGATACCTATATTCAGCCAGCCTGGGTACAGAGTCCCTTAACGTGGCTTGCAGCAAGGTGAATAGATGCTTGTGATGATGGAGCTAACCCTTAACTGAGTGATCAGTGGAGAGCAATCAGGAATCTGAGATGTTCCTCAGGAGTAATTCTCCGCCAGGGGTCAAGCACGGTGGTCCCCACTGCTCAGGTGTGATTTGCGGCTACCCACATGCAGCCTTATCACTAGGAGCAGATAGAACAACTGGAAGCCGAAGGCGCCACCCCCTTCCTGTGTCTTCTCTGCAGCACAGAAGGTTGTCAGCACCAGTTCAGATTTGCCACCCACTGTTTCTTCCTGCAGCTGAGTGAAAGTGAAGATGTATTAGGTATATTTTTGTTTATGAATTCGAGCTGTGGACGCAACATACAGCTCTTGCTCCAAAAGGAGTGGGCTTGTTTAGAGACACATACAATGATTGAGGTTTGGGAGCAGGAACTCAGGTTGCCCTGAATGACATGCTCTAGTGCAGAAGTGATTGCACGAGCTGTTTGTGGTCATAGGACACAAGACAGTCATGAATGGATGCATGCACACAGGTCGCTACAAAGCAGGACAGCACAGGCCATAGATGTTGATGATTGCTTTGGCTTGTATGTTCATATAACCTGGTGCTATGCTAATAGCTTAGTTATCTGAAGAAATTCCCAAGGAATATGTTCTGCTTAATAGTCCATAGCATGGTAAGTCCCATATAAAGAGGTTGCTAATAAATGACTATTAAGGAACCTCAAGGTAATTTTGGCTCTGGATCTCGAATTCTCTCAGTCTCCATAATCCCAGAATTTTAATGGGTCCATAGACTCTTTACTGTCGGAGTCACTTTAACTCTAGACAGCCTTACTTCAGCATCTCTATTTTATTTTTGAGACAGAGTCTCACTGTGTAGCCTTGCCTGGGCTGGAACTCACCATGTAGACCACACTGGCCTTGAACTCACAGATATCTGTCTGCCTTTGCCTCTTAAATCTTGGGATTAAAGGTGTGTACCACCACATAGCCCTGGGCATTTCTCTCTTAAATACTGTGTTTCAGGAACATGTATTTGGGGGATCATATATCACAGAAGCCCGTGCAGACTCTGAAATCATCAATAGGAATATGATATGATAAAATTTGCTCAGGATCTATGTTAGGAGTGAGGATGAAGTTTAGCCGTACAGCACTTATGTAGCATATACAAGACCGTAGCAAACCCACTTGTCCCCTGTCCCCTACCCCCCCGCCCCCAATCCAATTAGGTGTGTTATGTGCTGTCTGTTGTAAGCTGGACCATATTGCTGCCTCAGTTTAGCTCATTCCCTTTTTATACTCCACGTGGCTGCTGGGTGTACAGTTTTCTCAATGCACCTCTGGGCAAAAAGCTCATAATGGTTTCAATGCCACCATAGAATAATGTCTAACTTCCTTTTTTGGTAACTGAAACCTTTCATATTAAGTTGTGTTTCTGCCTTACCCCTCCATGCTTTTCACAGCTATTATTCAGAAATGTTTTCGGACCCCTGACAGCACCAAGTTCCTTTACGCTTACATCAGTTTTCTCTTGGTCCCCCCCCCCCCCACCCCCCTTTGCAAACTCATTTTTCATGCATGGCTTTTCTTCTTTTTACAATAAGCACAAGGCATCTTCCTTCCTTCCTTCCTTCCTTCCTTCCTTCCTTCCTTCCTTCCTTCCTCCCTCCCTCCCTCCCTCCCTCCCTCCCTCCCTCCCTCCCTCCCTCCCTCCTTCCCTCCCTGCCCCCCTCCCCTCTCTCTCTTTCTTTCTTTCGTTCTGAGACAGGATTTCTCCGTGTAGCCTTGGCTGTTCTGGAACTCATTCTGTAGACCAGGCTGGACTCCACCTCACAGAGATCCACCTGCCTCTGCCTCTCAAGCGCTGGGCGTGCACCTGGCTTGACCAAGACTTCTTAAGAGAAGCTTTTAGAAAGTTTTTAGGTTGGAAGGGAATCGAGGTGCTTAGGAAAAGGATAGTATATTCCCACGACGTGGGGTTGGACTCTTTGAGAGAGCTACTGGTGTGTCTTTTCTTGGTTCCCCCTCCCTTCCTTAGGTGTAAGTTAGTCAACCTGATTTAGTAAATAGAGTTAGTTCTTTTGGTTTCTTTAGAGTTCTGATCATCTTGTTATCACATGTGCCATTCTGTTTCATTCATCAGCCTAGAGTTATTGTTGTATTCCATTTCTTGGCCTCTACATTTGGCCTTCACTAGTCCTTAATCGTGAGATGGATACTCCCATTACAAAACTTCATATGAAAGTGTGCTACCGCATGTTTATAAATATGCTTTCTGTGTAACAAATAGGTCTGTGGTACTTCCTGGATCAGAACTTCTTGTGAAATAGAAATTGAGGATTCATCTTGAAGGATTTTTCTTAGCATGCATGTCAAGCTGATCAGTGAATGATTTCAAGACCCCTTTGTCACATTTCTGATGTAGCAGGGACAAGCAATGTCCACCCACTTATTTTATATAGCTCTTCCCCCTGTTACTGTTAATCTGAACACTGGAGTCTAAAATCAACCATGTCTATGAAGGGCAGCAATTACAGCCATTTGTCTTCCAAATGAGTCAATGTGATTCCCACTGATCGTTGAAATTTATATACAGAGGGCACCCAGACCCGTGTAAAGGGTAATGGGGGCCCCACGGGCATACATTGCAAAGCAGTAAGTCTTTCTGGGCTGTAATAGAGAGTTCCATTTGTGAGAAAAACTTTTTTTTTTTTTTTGGTGGAAAACTTTTTACCTTGTGATGTAAAGATGTATTTCCTAGTAACCTCCTTTTGTAGATTTTAAATGAATTAAATTAATTTTAAGTGAAATTAATTTTAAATGAAAAGTACATCATCTTTCACGAAAGTCTGTGTAACGAAGGTCACATTAAGCATGTTTAAAAGACAATAATACGTGTTCCAGCTGTTGGGCTGTGGGTTATGGTGAAGGATTACTGTAGTTATAAGAGAGACTTGAGGAACCCACAGTGTGTTCTGCTTTTGAGAAAGGGTTGAGCTTGTGAAGCTCTCTGTCCTTTACAGTTTCATTTCTGATGCAGCTGCTGTCTGTCATTGCTGAACATGGTGCCTTTCAGTCACATCCAAAGTGACAAACTTTTGAGGAGCAGAGTGAGACGAATTTAATGGTCTGAGGTTTACCACCTGTTAGCTTTACAGGTTTACCACCTGTGACTGCTTGCCTTAGAATTCCCCAAGTTTCTCCACACAGATCTCCATGGAAACTAAGCAAATAAGCCACTTGAAAGGAGGCAGGTTATTAGTTTTTCTCATTAAAGCCACTGCTAGATTTTCATTAGCTGTAATCCATTTTCTTTCAAGACCAGACATACAGGCCACTTCTTATTTTCCCGATTTGAGTAAACTGAATAAGTTGACTTGTGTGTATCCTTTGTAGACGAGCTCAGAAGCAAAGGTAATCATTTTCCTTCTGCTCTATGGTCACATCTGAAAGTAAAGCCAGGGAGGCTGAAAGATGGCCCATGTAAAAGGGAATAGGCTACGCGGACTATAAAAGTCAGGTCATTAAGCAAAGTGGAAGTCTGAGCATGATTACGGGCTAATCTGATCCATCTTGTACTTCAGTTTCCCTCACTTAAAAATCATAAACTGTGTTTGAAATTAATATAAATAATAGATAGAAAAGCTTACCCCCAGACCTCAAGCACTATTTAGACCCTGGTAAGCTTTGGGTGTTTAATTTGCTGTAGTAGATATCATGGATGTCTTTTAAATCATGGGATTGTTAAGGCTTAAATATGAACTTCAGTGTTTTGAACTTGCATGGCCAAGAAAGTTTTTATGCTTCCTGCCCCCTTTGCAATAAAGATGTCACCAGTGTTTAGATTGTAGTTTTATAAATTGAAGTAAAACCTCATGATATATACATTTGTGTGGGTATGTGTGTGTGTTTGAGACAGAGTTTCTCTGTGTAGCCTTGATTGTCCTGGAAATGCTTTGTAGACCAGGCTGGTCTTGAACTCACAGAGATTTTTTTGCCTCTGCCTCCAAGTGCTAGGATTAGAGATGTGTGCCACTACACCCAGCCTGTGCGTGCGTGTGTGTGTGTGTGTGTGTGTGTGTGTGTGTGTGTGTGTGTGCGCGCGCGCGCGCGCGTGTGTGTGTACACGTTTTAAAAATAATTCAAAACTTCAGCTTTCTTTTTGGGGCTCAGCCCAGTAGAATATACTGAGGTTTCTATTGGCATTGAGTTTTTAATAGGAGTAGTGGCCAATAGGAGTGTCACTGACAAGATCATGAATGTCACGGAAGTTACATATTTTACCCAGGTACTTGCTTCTTCAGTACTTTCCTCACATGGAGAAAATGTGTGCAGACTGTAACCATGTTCCCTGCTTCCCTTCCTAGGTGGCTGTACATTTGATGATGGGCCAGGAGCCTGCGACTACCACCAGGATTTATACGATGACTTTGAATGGGTCCACGTCAGTGCGCAGGAACCCCATTACCTGCCCCCTGAAATGCCTCAAGGTAAGCTGCATTCTAACTCAGTGTCCAGGGGATAGTTTTAGTACAAACAATATTTTCTCACTTTATGTGTAACAATAGCACTTTGTTATAATAAAATAACTTATTATTATTGGTCTATTTGGTAACATCTAAAAAAAAATCTTAAAATATTCTTTACCTCTTCCTTAACAATGTTCTATAACCCTTACTCTATTCAAGAGTTCTTATTAAATATTCTTTTCGCTTTGGAAAAAAATATGAAACTTAGAAAACGTTTTCCCCCCCTTCATAAGAAGTCAAAATGACTAAAACTTAAAAAAAAAAAAAAAAGAATCAGAAGAAAATTTATAGAAAACTATAATGAAATCCAGTAATTTGGAATATCTTTGATCATATTTCACTGTGATCCAGTTAGACTGTGGGCAAGCACTTAATAGTCTATGATCAGGAGAGAAATTGTCTCCTTCTCCCACAGAATATGAGTATGCCATTGGCTCTGTAGAGAAATGCCTTGGAGACAAAATGACCAAGGGAAGATGTTATCTGAGGGGATTTTGTGGAAATAGGGCAGAGACCTGTTTCTTACTCTCCTAGAACTTGTTTTAGGTATTGACTTTTGATTTTATGATAGTATATTTTCTGATTGCTTAGGACTGGTCATGATCCTTCTGTGATTTGTGAAAAGCACATTAAGGTAGCATATCAATATATACCTTCCCCACACTACAGTATGAGACTAGTGTTTCTTTCAGCTCTACATATTAGTTTTGAACTAATTCTAAGTTGTGTGTTTAGTAATAATTTGATTAATTATAAAGATCAGAAACAAGCATAAAATTTGAGGCATAGTACCTAAGTGAACAAGAGATGCTTAGAAAGAAGCAAATAATTATATATAGAATTATGTATGTATAAAGGATCACATTCTTGCATTATTATTATCCGTCATGTAACTGATATTTTGATTTTCTACTAATAATTTCTTTTGCAGTATAATTTTAGTAGTTTATTATAATTACATAAAGATATCTTAAATTGATTTTTTTTCTGCAAATTCAGACTATCCTTCATAGTTGACCGTGAATTTTAGGCATCACCGTTGAAAGTGCAAATATCAATTCTGGTGTCTGATTAAAAAACCTTGCTAGTTAATATGATTCATAAAGACGAAGGAAGAAGCATGGATGATGATCAGTAGAATATGAAAAATAGTCAAAGCAAATAAAATAAAACCCAAACCATAGATCTCTAGATGAGGATTATAAATAAATGTAGTGAGTCTATTCTTTGAAAATAATTTGTATAGTTCTGTGATGCAGGCCTGGATTAGGGTGGCTATTTACTTTGAACTGTAGATTTCCTTGGCTGAGAAGGCAAATGGTATTTTGAGGTTAGAATAAGGCATAATTTTCTTTGTGGAGGAATACATTGATGGGCCGTCTTTAATTGACAACCTTGACTTCTTATGGTTGACCCTGACACTTTTGGTGGAACCACTGCTCTCCGTGCGTTGGTTTGTATTTTTCTCTCAAAGGTACATAAATTATTGCTCTGGCTCATTTTGATTAAAGAAACCACTGTACATTTTCACTTGAGTTTTCTCAGTGGTATATTTAGACTTAATGTTTCATGTAATATTAAAAAGGTGGGCCGGAATGCACACATTTTGACTGTTTATCATCAGAGAATAATCAGAAAGACGTTGATTTATGGAAATGTTGCCATTACTAATTGCTATTGATGGTGGGTAATGAGCGCTGAAGAGAATGTTCAGATGACCTTGTTGGCTCACCTTTTTACACAATGACTTAATCATTGGGTACAGTAAAGGATGATATGCACAGAAAATGAAAGTGTTTGAAATTCAGCCATAGCCTCCAATTAATAGCACATTAAATAATTAATCATGCAAAGAAGGGAAAAGGTCATGGCCACTTTTTTTTTTTTTTTCCAGAATGTACCTATGTTTAGTCTGAGGAAAAGTGAGAGAAGTACTTGTATTACTTTTTTCTTTCTTTCTTTTCTATGCGTGTGAGTATACATGTGGGCTCAGGTGCCTGTGTGGGTTTGGACCTGTGAGAACGGGAGGACATCTTGGGTGCTGTTCCTCAGGAACTCTCCACCTTGGTTTTGAGACAACATCTCCAATTGTCCTGCAGCTTGTAGAGCTGGCTTATCCGGCTGGTCAGCGTGCATCCTTCTGTCTCACTCTCAATTTTGACTTATAAATTTTTAAGTGCCTCAATCTCATTCAGCATTTTTTTTTTTTTTAAATCTTTTAACCTTTGGTGTGAGAGATAGAAGTAAGGGTCTCACACTTGAATGACAAGCACTTCACTGACTGGTTTTTTTCTACGAGCCCTACTCAGTTCTTTTTACAAGGTGTTTTTGTTTTTGTTTTGTTTTTCCTATTTTCCTTCTGATATTCTTTTAAAGAACCAACTGAGCATTAATCTGTCCATATATTGGCAAAGAGGACATAATTAGGCTTACTAAATTTTAATGACCCGTTCTGGCGAGTTGGCTCAGCTGTTAAGAGCACTTGTTGTTTTTTTAGAGGACAAGGGTTCGATACCCAGCACCCATAGGCAGTTCACAACTGTCTATAATTCTAGTTCTAGGGGATCTGATGTCCTTTTCTGACCTCCATGGGCACCAGGCACGTACATGGGACATACACACATACATGTATCTAAAACACTCATATACATAAAATAAAACTATTTAAAATTTTTTAATGACCCATCGTTTCTTTTTTCACACAGATAGGTAGGCTTGCTTACTACTTTATTTACTGAAAATACATAACTAAAAACAAAAGACACAGACGATCCTAAGCATCTGGGCCCTATGTCTGAGGAAGTCAGTCTGTGTGAAACAGACATGGTATTGAACCCTCTGCCATTCTTGGACGTTGTTAATTATTGACTTTTTATTGGCCTTCAGAGGTTTTAAAAAAGAAATGGTGAATCGACAGTTTGGAATCATAAGGTTAGAATAAAGAAAATAAGGAAATTAACCTCTCGTGAGAAATACGCTACTGTTAGTGACTGCTTGCCATGTTCCAGAGCAGTTCTTAGCTTGTTACATGACAATAATGACGATAAGTGGACTATCTGATGTTTGGAAATAGCGTGCAGAGTAAGTGAGTCCTGTAGCCAAAAGTCATATGACCGTAGGAGAAGCTGTTAGTCAGTGAAATGCAAAGTAACAGCCATAATGAGAAGCTGGGGCACCCCTGTGACACCAGGTGTAGCTGACAAGAATACAGAGTGAAGGAAAGCCTCTCAGGCTGCTGTGGGCTGTAAATCTGCACAGCCGCGTTGCACAGCCTAATGGCCAGCTAATCCATTCTTGGATATGAGCCCAGAAGAACCGAGTACATGTGTTCATTCAAGGAATGTACGACTGCGCATAGCATCGGCGTTCTTAATAGTTCCAAGAGGAAGACAGCCTGAATTCTTGTCAGTTGTACAATGTACCAAAGCGTGGGAGTGTGTTCATATGATGAAATCACACCACAGCGTGGGAGAATTGACTCGTGCTATACATAGCAATATTGATGGATTTCACCAACATCATCAGGAAATGAAATCAGACACATGAGTAGATATTGTATTTTTACCTCCATAAGTTTCAAAAATAGGCAAGCTGATTGATGAGTTTAAACCTGTGTGTTAGTGCCTTCGGGAGGGCATTGGAAGAAGCTTTTGGGAGATAGCTGGATGCTGGATACCCTGGTTATTTATTGATCTGGGTGGCACCTGAGCTGCTCCCGGTTAAGAAATTACTGAGTTACCGATGGTGAATTTTCTTCTGTCTGTATCTTCTAAGTTAGTACAAAGTGGCACGTGAGTAAGACTGGTGTTCACAAGCACACTGTTGAGAAGTTAGAATAATTATAATGTTGTAGGTTAGCAAAGGAGATATTACAGGAGACCTCAGATGGTACAGAATTTTTTCCATCCTGGATCCCACTTTGCATTCATCTTTGGATTTATGTGTATATATATATTCATTTGGTTCAGTTATCCATTCACCAAATTCTTGCCCAAGTTTACTGTATCTACATGCGAACCTGCGAGGGTTGAGGACACAACTCCCCTTGTGTCCTCATAGCTTGACAGTCTCTCACTCTACTTTGTATGTATGTCAATTGAGGGTATCCTTAGAGTTTCAATTTGATTTTATTTTCCCTCACTGGCCCATAATGTTCCCATGCACATAGAACATACTTGAAAACTTCAATTTCCAAAGACACCATTTTATTTTTTTTCAGACAAAAATGGTAGCTTCCATAATACAAGGTTTAAAAACTTTTTGTTAAAGGGCCCGAGGAGATGGCTCGGTGGGCCAAAGTATTTGCTGTGAAAACATGAGGACCCAGTACCTACATAAAATATTGGGCATGGCTTTATGTGCCTGTAACTGCAGAATTGGTGGTGGAGACAGACAGATCCTGGGAAGTTGCTGGCCTACTAGCCCAGTAGACAGTGAGCTTCAGGATCAGTGGAAGACCCTGTCTATAAGGTGGGGAGTGACAGAAGAAGGCACTGGGTGTCTCTCTATGGCTTCTGCTTCGATGCACCCACTCTCACCCCTGCCCATACCTCCGCCCACTGTACACCATACAAACCCACCATACACCATGCAAACCCACCATACATGTAAATAAAGAAAAGATTTTGTTCATAATTTGTGAAGCTTTGTCTCTCTTCTTAAAGAAAGCAACCAAATGAAAGTTTTTGTTTCTTAAACATTATAATGAGTAATTTTAATGTGATCAGAAGACTGTAATTATTCAGTAAACTTTTAATAAAAGGTATCATTGATTTGGGATATGTTTGCATGTTATTAGTTAGTATAGAGGGAGAACCACCACTTTCTCCTCCTTCTCCGCCAGACTAATATCAGTCTTTCACACCGAAACCTATTACATTAATACAGAAGAGAAACCACAGAGAGTGTGGATGATGGACAGAAACAGAAATTATTCTTTGATCTTACACACATTTACGTCTGTGATCTTGATTTTCAAGGATTCTTTTATGCTTTTGACCACATGAAACAAATTTATTTGCCCATTTGACTATCTGTGCAGTTCTAGACCTGAGAGTGAGGGATGTGATTGACATATAAATACATTTGTCTTTTGCTGAAATTGTAACTGCTTTTTCTCGTGAACACATTTCTCTGAAATGATTAATTGCATTTTACTTTAGAGTCTCTAGAGCACCTATTTGACAGTGTTTCAAATTATGACTACATTAGATTCCACCTTCAACTTGCTTCTTTCTTCTGATATAAATCACTGCATGGATTTTTTAGCTTAAATTGCACATACTGTATGTTATAAAAAAATAAAGGCTCTATTTCAGATTAATTGGAAGATTGGAGGAGGAAACCGTTTCTCTCTCTTGTAAAACTTAGTGAGGTGTGATCCAATAGTTTATGGCCTTACAATTTAGAAAACAGATGAGATTATACAGTAGAGGAAGAGACATGAACATTGCTAAGAAATGAGCCTTTATATTAACTTCTTGCATTTAATACCAAGTCTTTGTTTTCTTAGATTTTAAGCATGTTTTATTAGCTAGGTTGTTAAAATAATGCTTACATTCTTTAAATACTTATTTGGTGAGCTTTACTCTTGCTTGAATATTCAACAGGAACATACTCATGAGTCAACCGGGTTTGGTGCTTTCTTCTGCTGGTATGATGTGGTGAAAATAGAAAGTTTGATGTCTCTAGTTAAATACACATGACAGCATTTACAGGGACTATCATTACTCCAGCTCCATCAAGGTGGTCACTATGAGGCACACTTAGAGGCTTCAAGCTAAGGCTTGAAGGTAAAGTTTGAAACTGGTTTTCCTAACTCGGGGCCTTTCCTACATGCATCTTGGAGACAAAAGTTAGCTATCAACTGATGGATTCCTGAGTTTTTTTTTTAAGAAGTCTCTCTCTCTCTCTCTCTCTCTCTCTCTCTCTCTCTCTCTGTCTCTGTCTCTGTCTCTTTCTCCCTCTCTCTGTGTGTGGGTGTGTACCGGTGTGGGTCTGTGTGCACAGCTGTGTAATGGCATATGTATAAAGGTGAGAGAGTCAGTGGCTTACTTGAAACAGTGTTTTTTTGTTTGTTTGTTTCTTTTGTTTTTTACTGTTTGTCAGTCTAGCTGGATCCCGAGCTTCTAGGGATTTGACTCTCTCCACCTCCTTCTTGCCAAAGAAGCTCTGGGATTCCAGCCCTAGTGCACTTGGCTTTCTGCAGGTCTGGAGATCCAAACTTCACTCCCAATGCTTGGATGACATGTGCTCTATCCATTGAGCCGTTATTGCCCCAGCCTTATATATATTTTGTAATTCTCATGAGAGCCCGATAAAACATGAAGCATTGAGATGCGTAGAGGACTCACTTGCTTATGGATAATCAGGACAGGTCAGTAATTTGCCACAGTACCACCTTGCTCCTATCTTGGTATAGCCAGACTGACACATTTCCTTGACTGCAGCATAGGTATTCAAGTCCACTATGCAATGCTACTTATTTTATTTAATCTACAGCGATTTTCTACTGTTGTGGAAGTAAAAATAAAGCAGTTTGTTTTCAGAACTTTAAAGCTTCAAATGACTATCTATTAGTCTGCCAGGGAAATAGCCTCTACGATTCCCTGTAGCTAGAATGACTACCGAGCTTCAGAGTTTCCTCCTGGGATGCTCATCCTTTGGGACAAGGCTTTGCCCTTCCATGCATTTACCTTTACGTTATTTTTAGTTATTTGATGAACACTTTCCATCTGTCGGTCCGAGCAACCTTTAGAAACACGTATTTATTATCCACCGTGTCATTAGAGCTTGTATGCTAGAAGAAAAAACCCAGGGACTCACAGAAGGAATCTGCGTAAAGTCAGGGTTTGAAAATAATTTTAAGGCTTTGTTTACAGTGGTGTATTTTAGGACAAGAATTATGGGCTCATTTCAATGTGCCTTTCCAAACCATGTCATCATTATGACTGCTGGTGTTTTTGCCTTGAGCTCAGGCACACAAGATAGTTTACCACATTTGAGTTGCTTATTTAAAAAAACAAAACAAAACACCAAGAGTTAGAGGCAGGGTGAGGTATGGAAGTGAAAGGGTGTTATGTAGCACTTGAAGGGTAAGCCACTAAGGAATGGCTGCTTTTTAATGTAAGGATTATTACCCTTATGGACATAAATGCAGCATGAAGAATGCCTAAATTATAGCGAACAGAAATGGCATGCTGAGACAGGACTTTTCTCCTGCTATTTCAGGTGCATGATATATCTAAGTTAGATATGCTCCAATATATCTCACAGGGGGAAAGCATTTTAGTATTAAAAGAGAGAGAGAAAGAGAGAAAGAATTATATTGGTGTCACTACTAGAGAGTGTCCAACTTTCTACATGAATTACAGATAAGAATAGAGAGTCATTTTCAGAGTCCATGCAGCCATCTTTAATATGTACCTTAAAATCAATATGTAGTCCAGTGCAACAAAATTACTTTTCCTGGGATGAGGGTGACTTAAGCTGTGGCTATGACCTTATATTTTACCTTTCCAAAAATAAACTTGTCTCGTGATACTGGTGCCTATCTGGGCTTGGGGGCTTATTAGCTTCCAAACACAAGAAGGACCACATGGAAATAAAGAAGCCCCAAAGGAACAATAGACAAATAATTAAAATAGTGATTTTGTAAAACTCTATGTGAAATTAATACGCTCATCCTAGCATGATGCAAAATACGTTCATATGCTAAATTATATCCAAAATGCTCTACTACCATGAAAGCCTGTTGGCCTTCAAATCCAATTTCCGCTGAGACAATGATCGTGTTACTTTAAAGGGCTCTTTCCTCTTCCCTAAGAGGAAATTATTGACCGAGAAACATTTCTCAACAAAATCTGTGTGCTTTGTGTGTTTACAGCCCATAGCAACTTAGAGAGGTCGGTGAGATCGTTAACTCTTGACTTAACAACATAGACTAAGAAAATGCTGACGATTTTTTGAAGGTCCATGAGAAGCGTATTTAAAAGGATAGTCTCAGAGAATTCACTAATTGCTTATGGGTTCCTCGACTCTCCACTGAGTTCTTTAATACTTGCTCATTTATTAAGTATGAAACAGAGTTGGCAACTGTGTGTTCTCTTATGATGTCTGTATGTGTGTACACCTGTGTGCATAAGCACATGCATGTGCATGTCTGTAGAGGTCAGAGGTCAGTGTTGTTTTCTTGATCCCTACTCTTAGTTTTTTTTTAATGTTTATTTACATTTATTTTATGTGTATAAGGTTTTTGCTGCATGCATACTTTTTTTTTTTTGTTGTTTTTTTTTTGAGTCAGGGTTTCTCTGTGTAGCTTTCCTGGAACTCACTCTGTAGACCAGGTTGGCCTTGAACTCACAGAGTGCTGGGATTAAAGGTGTGCGCCACTACCACCTAGCTGCTGCATGCATTCTTGTTTCTCAGCATGCATGCAGGGTGCTCATGGAGGCCAAAGAAAATGTCAGGTTTTTTTGTTGTACATGGTTGTGAGATGCCACATTTCGGGAAGTGAGCTGGGGTTCTCTGCAAGTGTATCAAATGCTTTTAACTGTGGAGCCATCTCTCCAGCCCTATCATTTTAGCTTTGAGAAAGTGTTTTTCTGTACCTGGAACTTACCATTTTGGCAAGACTGGTCAGAAAGCCCCAGGCATCCTTTCTCGTTTCTCCATTCCTCAGCATAAGCACCACTAATGACCTTTTTTTACTTAGGTTCTGGGGACATTGAAAATTAGGTCCTGGTATTTTTGTGACAAGCACGCTACTAACTGAGTCATATTCCCAGCCTTGGGGGTGGCAAGTTGATATTCAAAAAGTCCCTTTTGAGTGGGATTTTTTACTCTTGCTCTGTCAGTCTCTGTCCATCCATTGATTTACCATCTAGTCTAATTGGTCCAATTTGTACCTCATGCTTGAGGGTATGTCCGTCAGTGCCAAGAGGAGAAGGAGCTCCTCACTGCCGACTTCCCATCCGGATCACTCTCTCTCCTTGCCTGTGAGGAACCCAGGCTGAATGCAATGCCCCATTACCTAATGCACACAGCCAGGCAAATGTTATTGGAACAGTGGTGGGACAGATGTTGAGTAGAGAAGGAGCAGGGAGTTCGGCTAGAGCTATGGTAGGGTGAATCTGCAATTACAATTTCAACACCTCTGTCATTTCAAACCCTAAAAAAAAAAAAAAAAACAAACCCAAAACCTACATATTTTTCTATTAACATTCTTAAGAAAACAGATTGAAAACCTCATGCCTACTGCAAGTACCTCCCCCACGTGGTTTCTAAGTGTAAATATGTTCCACCTCCTGAAGTCAAGTCATTTCCCCGGCAGGAATCAGCCTTTCTTAGTATCACTCAGCCTAGGATTCCATGAATTTGAGGAGGCACTATTCCTGCTTTTTGTAAGGGCTCTATGGGTATTGATTGATTCCTTACATGACTGTTGTCTTTGTCCCTTTGGCAGGCTTATCATTCCCATTTTGGTCGGAATATAGCACTCCATAAGACGCAGACACTTTGGCACAATTGGCTGTCTGTTACATTTGTGCTAAGGAGAAGGCAGATGCTTAGGGTGCTTGTTCTGTTAAACACCTTGTCATTGACCGTTTTTGAAAAGCAAAATCTAAGTAAAAAATATGCGATTTTTTTTATTTTTGAAGGGGTACTTTAAAAAGTCAGTGTTTTATTAAAGATTAATGATAAGAATGAAAAACAGCAGAAACTATTTAAAGAAAAACAGAATTATCATTTACTATATACAAGGCCCTGAAGTGGATCCTTGACTTGTGTGTGTGTGTGTGTGTGTGTGTGTGTGTGTGTGTGTGTGTGTAAGCTTTCATATACACAGATGTGCACATGTGCAACACCCCTCCATCCCGCCCCCCCCCTCCACACACTTGTAATGTCCCAAAATGACAGTGTACCTAGGTTCCATTTGTCAGGTGTCAGTTCCTGAAGTTATGTTTAAGTCATGGTTAGTTATTGGGTTTGGAGACTGCAATCTTTTCTTTGAAGTTGCCTCTCTGGGAGCTGTGGCTCAATGTCCTGGGCAAATCTGGCTGATAAGTAAGTGACTTCAGCTGCCTGTTTGAGTGAGGCTTGCTATTGAAGACATCCTAGTTAGCAGTCCAGGCCCACGGTAGAGGACTCAGTTTGTGGCACCAGCAGTGTAGAACACAAGCTTCAAGCAAATGTGTAGGAATGCAGAAACCACTTGTTCAGTGATGGAGTGGCCACAGTTAGTTACCATCAGGGAGAAGAGGGGAAATACCAGGGCAGGGGCTTAACTGTTCCATAATCATTTTAATTCCCCGAGGGTGAGAGTATGTGCAGAGTTTTAGGGCGTTAGCAGATATCTAGAGTCTTCCTGTATTAGACACATTTTAATTTTAAACTTACTTTTCTTTTATTTTTGAGAGAGGATCATACTGTGTAGCTTTGGCTAGCCTGGAACTCACTATGCAGCCCAGGCTGGCTTTGAACTCTGAAACCTGACTGCCTCTGCTTCCCAAGTGCTGGTATTAAAGGTGTGTGCCATCATACCTGGCAAGAAACATATTTCTACACTAAAAAAAAATTTCCTGGGAAAATTTAATATGCACATTGGACTTGTCTATCGTGAAGCTCTCCTTGTAGAGCTCTTCCGGGGTGCTGAGTGATGAAATGATAACATGTAATTTTTTAGCATTCCGGTTTTATTCCGGCGTGATATGGAGTCTTTGTGACTGACCAAAGTACTTAAAGAAATCCTAAGGACAGTTTAAGAAAAGCCCAAGACATATAATTAGGCTCTGGACCGTCAACATTCCAACCTCTTGAGAATTTTATCTCACTGAATTTTGTGTCTCATCTTGCAAAGAAGACTGGAGAGTGACCCCAGAGGGTTTGACTAACACAGTGGCCTCCGGACCCCGGAACCAGGGAGCGGAAGAGGCATGGGGAGCCTCAGGCGTAGGAAAGGGAAGGACCGTCAAAGTTAATCTAACTTGGATAAAAGCTTTTATAGGAAACCCATTGCTTCTCTTCGAAACTATCCTCTGCAGGTATTCTATTTTAAAGCAAATAGAGATCTTTCTGAAAACTTTTTTTTTGTAACAATTTCTTACATTGGTCAACTCTCATCTTTGTCTAATTTCTTTCATATCGTACAGCAGAGACTTACTTTCTTGACAATAACGATGCTCTATTTTCCTTGCACTCACATCTTAGTTTACGAGAATTCTACTTACTGTCAAAATTCCTTCCTAAAAGTCAGATCTTCTCAGTGAACATGCTGACAGTAGTGAGCTTTCTATGATTATTATATCACTATTATTTTTTGTTTCACTGGAAATTAAATGAGCATCTCATTTGTGTTGTTTACTGCTGCAGGGCACTCCTGTTCCCAATCCCCTAAGTGGAAAAGAATTAAAACGTGTTATATTTCTAACAGAAGCACCCATGGTAAAGAGATAAGTAGACTGTCTTGTCCTGGAAAGAAACAACCCTCACCTCAAAGGGATGAAAAGACATGATTTATTCTGATGCAAGTGTAAGTGACCACAGCTCCAGGGGGAACACACATTTAGGTCTTCCCAAAGTTAGTGCTTCAACATGGACGCAGTTTTGTAGAGTTTTAACAGAACAAAGAGAGTTATGTATCAAGGATCTAGAAAATACCGTGATGGAAACGTCAGAGAGGCAAGTTTTTCAGTTTTCCCTCCCGTAGGCCTCAGATACTACTGATGACAGATAGCCTTAGCTTTCTGATTGGTGGAAGCCACTGGTCTGATAAGTTAATAGATCCCACAAGGTTTTTATCTATTAGTCACAGGATGCTAGTTCTGACACAGAGGTGAGCAAGGAATGGCTATTCAGGGCTCTAACACTAGTCCAAGATAAAGTGTAATTAGGTTCTTGATCTGCAGCATTCCAACCTCTCCACATCTAATCAATCAATCAATCAATCAATCAATCAATCAATCAGTCAACAATCAATCAATCAATCTTTGTAGAAATTCTCATTTATAGTCCAATGCTTAAACTGTTTCCCCTAATAAACAGCTACTATTTTTATTTCAAGATTGCTTTCTATGAAAGTTTGATGACAATGTAAGAAAAGTGTAGCATGAATTTTAAAAGGTCTTATTAATAAAATCAAACCTGGAGCCAGGTATTGGGGTGAATGCTGGAAGATCAGAGAAGCAGAACAAGCCACAGCCACCTCGCCTTGCCAATTCCTCAGCTGATCCTGTTTCCTCAGACTGGAAGCTTCTGTGTCCTCATCCAAATGGATCTCAGCTGAACTGCTTCTCGAAAGCCTGAAAGGCTCTAGTTCCTCATTCTCACGCCTTAAATACCTTTCTGCTTCCTGCCATCACTTCCTGGGATTAAAGGCTCTTGTTACCACGCCTGGCTGTTTTCAGTGTGGCTTTGAACTCACAGAGATCCAGATGGATCTCTGCCTCTGGAATGCTAGGATTAAAGGCGTGTATGCCACCATTTTCTGGCCTCTGTATCTAGTGGCTGTTCTGTTCTCTGACCTCAGATAAATTTGTTAGGGTGCACAATATTTTGGGCAACACAATATCACCACAGTCTTGATTTTTTTTTTTTTTAAATCTCACTGAATTTTGAGTCTTACCATGCCGGGAAGACTGGAGAGTGACTGCAGGGGATTAGGTTGTTGCTCTATCTGAACAGTATTACTCGGTGTTATGTAATACGCACGCCCTCTTTATAATCACTCTTAGCATTTCGAAATATTGATGATATTTGGATATTATTTCTTCTCTTTCCTGCCCCCTCCCCTTCTTCTTTGGTGGGGAATGAACATTGGATTTTGTGACCTTTTTCCTACCACTGAGTGACACACCCAGCCTCCCTGTTAGCTGTGTTTGAGTGCTGCTGAGAATGTTAAGAGGGAAGTATAGCTGGATCTGGTGGCACACGCCTTTAGTCCCAGCCTTCAGGAGGCAGACAGATGCCAGCCTGGTCTACAGAGCAAGTTTTAGGATAGCCAGGGCTACACACAGAAACCCTGTCTTGAAAAACAATGTATGTAACACGCCCCCATCCTCAAACCAAAACCAAATCCCCACCAAAAAAATTCAATTGACAGAATATCATTATTGACTTCTGTTCATTTTAAGTGGGGCAGTGGTGGCGCACATCTTTAATTCCAGCACTGGGGAGGCAGAGGCAGGTGGATCTTTGTGAGTTCTATGGCAGTCTGGTCTACAGAGCAAGTTTCAGGACAACCAAGGCTGCAAAGTTCAAGGACAACCAAGATTACACAGCTCAAGGACAGCAAAGGCTTGAAAGGCAAAAAGGGGTGGGGGAGACATATAAATAGTTACTTATATAATAAAAACCAATGAATGAATAATTCAAAATCTTTAGAAATATGAATGGGCTTTTGTCCACCTTTCCTCCCTGCCACAGCATGTATTAGTTATCTTGGAATTGGGATTTTTTTGAATACCTTAAAATATTGAATGACAATATTGCAAAGGAAAAACTTGAGGACTTTACATCAGGGGTTTAATTTAGCAGAATGTAATATAACTGTGGTGAAGATGATACTATTACCTCATTCTTTGTGTTTCTGCATTTTTCTCCTGTTACTTGATATCTTATGTCTTCTAGTTTACTGTGTTTAGCTGGGTACCATTGACTTTTTAATCTTTTACTCCATTTTAAAATTGAAAACAAGGCTGACTGTTGTGGTCATGTGTCACCATCCACTGCTGAAGGTCACATTTCTCTTTCGTCATGATAGCACAGCTTTTCTGTTACTCTTAGTGCTCTGCTTGGATGATTTCTTACTAAACCAATAATAGTGGTCCAAAGATGCTTGGGATTTTTTTTAGCTTCATATCTGTGTGCAGGAACTGAACACCTGCAAGAATTAATACATCATCAGAGTGGACTGAAAAGAGAAACAAGCACTGCTTTGACTCATTCACTGTCCATGTGTATCAACACCGATTATGTATGTCTGGAAAGATAACACACCGTAATTGAATACACTCCTCTGTGCTCACTGCCCATTTTTGTCGGTTAAAATCCCCAAACTCAAATGTTTCATAAAAGTCATTTGATAGTTGTAGCAAGAGAAAAGCCTTAACTTACTGAAATAAATCTACCACATCTAAGAGATAATTCAGACTGTTGGTGATCTTTCTTTTATTTTATTAGAATAATAGTGTAGAAGTAAGATGAAAGAGGAAATAGATTGACCCTCTTTGGAGTTCAGATTCTATTGTTTGGGATTCTTTGAAGGCATTTAACCTTTATGAGCTTCCATTTTGCCATAAGTAAAATAGAAATAAAAGGATTCATATTCCCTCTCTCATTTTGTTGCACCAATAAAGTTCAGATGTTTATGCAACATCTGTCAGTGTCCAATGTGCAGTTGTTTCATAATAAATCTTAGTCACCTTTTCCCCTTTGGCCCTAAGGTGACATGGCTAGTTAGTAATCTCATTAATCTGTAAGAAATTGATTTGAATTCCTCACTTATTTTTAGCACTCGGCCATTATGCTTTCTCAGTGGACCATTAAGAATTATTTTATGTCCAATTCAGACGTTATCCGATCCATGTGATTTCGACCACACGCAAGACTCCTAATGATGCCTGAAGATTATTTTTAAAAATGAGGAGGTATCTTAGTCTGGGTCACTGAATCTCTTCGTGAACATTGAATGTTTTTTCCCCTTATGAACTATAATCCTTCTGTTTTGCTCGTGAATTTGTCTACGGTCTCACTCAGTCAAAGGTGATGTCTTTTTACACAGTCTCCACTGTAACTCTTTCATCTCAATCCCCCTGTTCTGAAACCGCTAGCCCCATCCAGAGTTTCAAGAATTCAGCCTTTTATTTTCAAAAGATTGTATTGCGAACCTCTTCTCTTTCAAGAATAACGTTTGTATGTTTTTTCTTTCTGCTGTTCAGTAACTTTCTTCATGTGCTGTGTCACTGTCATCAAAGCCCCATTTGCTGAGTGGAGTTGGGAGATCTCTTCCTTCCTTGCCTTCCATCTCATTATCTGCTATCCTTGGGAAAACCTGAAGAAACTGCTTTGAGCCTCATTGTGCTCGCCATTTCTTGTAACTTATTGTTTGTTCTGAGTGATGTCTGATGTAAAACAAACAACTACACAAACATTATTAAATGGCAGAATGTTCCGCAGTGAACAGGAACATTGAAATAAGCACCTAGGGGTCAAGGCTTTAACCACTACTCTAACCAACCAGTGTTAGGGAGGAATGTAGCCTGAAATTTCTCCAGTCCTGCCTGGCCCTGCCATCCGGACGAATCTCTCCCACCTGTAGTCCAGCGGCTGCTTATGAAATAATCACTCAGAGGCTTCATATTAATTAAAAACTGTATGGCCTATGGCTTAGGCTCCTTACTAACTAGCTCTTACAACTTAACCCATTCCTGTTACTCTATGATTTGCCACGTGGCTTCCTGGTATTACCTGTTCTCTCACATCTTGCTTCTCCTGGCGGCAGCTTGCTCAGCATCCCTTCACTCAGCTTTCCTTCCATCTGTATCTCTGTTGGATTCCCCGCCTGGCTCTATTCTGCCTTGCCATAGGACATAGCAGCTTCTTTATTAACCAATGATAGAAACATATATTCACAGCTTATGGAAAGACCATCCCACAGCAGAGGAATGCATAGCAAACCTGCATTTTCAAAACATGTGGATGTCTGTATTCTGTAAAGGATTATGTATTTCTAGAAATATTAGAAGGTCTTCTTTTTTCTTCAGTGCCTGGTAGGGGAAGAAAGATCCTGTGGCACACACCTAAGTGTTTCTTATTTGTTAGCCTTGAACATTACACTTATTTATTTATTTTGTGTGTGTATGCACATGCATGATGTCAGAGGAAAACTTATGGGAGTCACTCTTTCCTTCTACCATGTGAGTCCCAAGAATTAAACCCAGCTAGTGACTATTAACCACTGAGACATTTTGCTGGCCCTACTTCAGAACCCAGACTCTGAGTTTGGGTTCTAATATTACTACTACATAACTAGAATGAAATGTTCTCTCTTCAAGGTTAAAAATCGGGGCATTTGCATTTGTCATTTCTTTCTTCAAAGGTATTTGTAAGGGCTAGCATAGCTATGAACAGACTCTGTATCAGTCACAATGGGTTTTGATAATCCAAAGAAGTAACAGATGCAGGCTGATGGCAATCCTATGCCACTTTTACTAATTGATACGTCAGAGTACAAGAGTGACTTATGCAGCTCATGGTAGTCCATTTTGTCACAGTTCATTTGTGGTATTTTATCTCGTGAGCTTAGGTTTCAAGGATAGAGTGTGGCAGACAGCAGGAAGGCAGTGTGGGTGAACTGAAGTACGTGGTGAGAAAGTGGTTCAAACAGGACTTCACCCAAAGAAGTTTCCAAAAGAAGTCAGTGGAGTGTTGAGTCAGAAACTAGAGCGAGTAATAGGAAGAGATTGGAGGAAATTAAGGTCCAAGGCAATGGGTCCATAATTGGCTACTGTATTGTATTCTTTGTTTTCCCTAGTAGTGCTTAGAACATTCCCGTACTGTGATAGACATTCCATAATTCTAAAAGCCTCTTCACTCTCAGGGTCACATTCACTGTAACAAGTTGCTCATTTCTGCATTATATTATTTCAATCTTATTTGCACTTTGTAACCATCTTATTGGAGACCTGAAGTAACCACGTATAGGTAAAAACACTATTTTCAGAAAGAGAATAGACAAAATCAGACAATTAACAAAATTCTTCGCTGGAAAAGTTTCTCCAAATTCATTCAATTTATTCAATTAATAGGGTATGTCACATGGAAATTTTGTATGTTTTTAGGAGAAAATAAGCAACTAACTAACCAAACATTTGATATTCTGTATTTTTGTGAATGGTAATTGTTTTGTGGTCTGATTGTGTATTTCGACTGGAAGATATTTTTCTCAGTATTTCTTCATTTTCTCAGTATTTTTGGTAGAAAATACAAAATTCTCATTTTCTTCCTACCTAATAGCTAATGAAAGGAAAAATAGCCGATGAAAATCACACACAAGCATTGCAACAGAGTGTCTACCATTAGTATTTAGATGTTATATTTTGCTGTCCCAGTGAGAAATTATCCATATTAATGTATATGTGCCCATATATTTATATTTATATAGGTATGTAACTCATGTAATAATGTTATGGCATATGTTATTTTTCATGTCACAGTTTTTTTGGTGAGGGAGTTTTGAGACAGGGTTTCTCTGTGTAGCTTTGGAGCCTGTCTTAGAACTTGCTTTGTAGACCAGGCTGGCCTCGAACTCACAGAGATACCTACCTCTGCCTTCTGAGTGCTGGAATTAAAGGCGTATGCCACCACTGCCCGGCTCATGTCAAAATTTTATATCATAACCAATATCCACAATTTTTGTAGTTCATAATAATTAATTTTGGCAAGATTGGTTCAATAAGAACTACCCAGTCTTGTTCACGGTCAAGACCCAAGTTATGTTTTATTTAAATTACCTTATTGTGTATCCTCTTGACTATATAAATGTGATCATTTTTTATTGCATGTAGATGAAAGCAACTACTTCATTTTAATTCAATATAGCTTTTGCTTTAATATGTGTGGTTCATGTTTATCCTTTCATAAATGACTGAGCAGTTGTAGAACCTCTTTGTGCTGTACTTTCATGAACCCCATTTATAGATTACATCAAAAGCAAAGCCCTTAGTCCGCACAAAACAGAGAAAGACGTGCTCCTTCTCAACATTAGGGAAGGAAGAGTTTTAAAAATAACCTCCTCTATATCCTTGGAGCAGTTCTGAAAGTTGAGTGAAGCCTGTAAACTGAGTGTACATTACATGTACTTCGTAGTTCTCATGTTATTTCACCTTCCATGTTAGTAGGACCTTCTATGTTAATTGATTATCACCTTCCATGTTAATTAAGACTCCTCCTCCCTCATTTATTTTGGAGCTAAGTACATTTTCTAGGCTAAGTAAGCTTTGGTATTGCTTCTTATCCTTTGTTGTCCCCTTTTGCTTCAATAAAATTATTCCCTTTCATTTCTCATTCGCCTTTCTTTTAAGTTTCTTAAATAACAAATCAAAATACTATAGTGCAGATAATTTAGGCCATTATGGTTTTGTTTCTTCTCAACTTTCTTATTCATTTAGCAGGTATTTGTCTATTCCATTGTATGTGTACCATGCTTTCTCCCAACTATCTGGAGATAGAGGCATGCTCAAAATAAACAGATTTCCTTTCTCTTAAAAAGCTTATATCTTAGAGAAAAAATGGGCCAATAACAAAAACAAAAAGCCCCCTTAGATAGCAATAGTGAAATCCCAGTGGGTTAAGTAAAATATGCACTGAGCCCCCCCCAAAAAGAGCACGTCTCAGAGAAGTTCACTTTTAAACAGCTGCACATGGAAAAAATTAGTTAAGATTTTTTTCTTTTTTCTGTTTTTTTTTTCTTCTTTTTTTGTTTGTTTTTCTGCTCTGCAGCTTCACCTCTGGCTAGCATGCATAAAATCAGGCTACTGTCTTAGTCACTGTTTCATTGGTGTGGAGTAGCACTATGACCAAGGCAACGCTTATAAAAGGAAGCACTTAATTGAGGGCTTGCTTACAGTTTCTGAGGTTTAGTCTGTTGTCATCATGGTCGGGAGCATGGTGGCAGGCAACCGTGGTGCTGGGGAGGTAGCTAAGAGCTACATCAGGACCCCTTGGTTAAGAGAGAGACTCTGAGCTTGACATGGGCCTTTGAAACCTCAAAACCCATCCTCCACTGATATACTTCCTCCAACAAGGCCACACTTTGTAAACTTTTTAATCCTTTCAAATCGTGCTGCTTCCTGATGACCAAGTGTTTAAATACATGAGTCTATGGAGGCCATTCCCATTCAAATCCCCAGAGATACTGTGTGTAGCATGAATGACAAATTTCAAGCAACCTTTCTACATTGTCATAAGGCAGTGATTGAACATAGGTTCACAAAATTGGCAGCATCATAGAATACTTGGGGTTCTTTATAGTTGACCAATGGTACAGCCCTAGAAACTTCAGTGTATTTGCTTTGAGTTGGAGCTGGAACATTGGTATCTTAAAGCCTTTCGGGTGGTTCTTAAGAGTAACTAATGATAAGCAAAGGCTGCCTGTGCTTGTGTATGTGTGCTCGTGGATCTATTTTGTGCAAACTACTTACAGCGCTGTGTGTTACAATAAACTACCTTGTTTTTGTATGTAGATTTATTGACTGTGCGGGAGGGCTTGACTGGCAATGTTCTGTACCTCAAAATGGGCACCAATAGAGCTTTGCAAGGAACTGAGTTCAAGACCTAAGCTTTGCAGCTATATTTAAATATGTAAGACAATATGAGTAAAACAAGAGAATTTTAGGACTATATCTAATTTATTGCCCAGCAGCTTCACTGCCGAGCTATTGGTAGGAACTTACAGGTGTCATTCATAGGTGCTAACGTCCCAGTGGGATCTTCCCAGTGTCTGGGGACATTTCTGTCTTGCAACATTAGTTTCCGGCTTTTACAGTATCTAATGCATCCATGGAGTGTGCCAGTTACACTCATGCTCTCATAACTGAACTCTTCTCTATTCTGCTCCTTGCATTTTTAATGCTAATGTTGAAAATTGAGCATGGAGGGTGTGGAAAACTTCTGGGCACTGACTTCCCGAACATCTGTGTGATGACCCTAGAAGTTAGATGTGTTCCTAAGAGTCGGGTTGGGGTTTAATCTATATCTGTAGAATAGTCATTCTCTCTCGTCATTCATGATCATCAGAGCATGATACACGGGTACTTAAAATTCAGAAAGAACTGATTTGTTCTAATGATCGTTATCTGGCTCCAGTGCCCTAAAACCAACTAGGAAGGCACTACAGATAATCTGTTACTCTTAGATTTCTGGCTCATTTTCCAACTCTTTGAAATATATTGTCAAAGAGAAATGAGCCGAGGTATGTAATGCATCAGATGCATCCAGCTCAGGTTTTCCCGGAAGCAGTGAGTGCTGGAGTGAACGCATGCACCAATTCTTTTGTTCTTGCATGATCTTTGTAGGTAAACATGGCTTTAGCCACCAGATCCAAAGTTAACAAAATCCTTTTGTTTCTGTGGATTCTCTCTTGACCGATCCACTTGGAATTTATTTTCACCTCTGTTCTCAGTGTCCCATTCGTTGCCTTGTCTCCAAAGTCCACCCTTTGTCAAACTACAGGAAACTGCTTGCAAAGCTGTTCACAGGGAACTGTATCTGGCAACTTAAAAGTTTTATAGAGTTTAGGCCACAGAATACTATCCATGATAAGGAGGTGCTAATTAGATGGGACCCAAAGTAACAGAAACAAGTCAAGACGGCTAGGCCAGTCCAGTGTGCCAGAATACTGATTCTCAGAAACTGGGGGAGAAGAGAAGAAAGCCCTGTTTTCTTCAGATTAGCAGATTTACTTGCCTTTCAGGGAGAAAAATGATGGTGATTCTATGGGTGGGTGAGTGTTAGGGGGTTCTCAGAGTCTCATTTCAACTTTCCAACCTCAGTGGTCAAATGTGACGTTTTAGCCAAGAAGACTTCCTGTGGAGTCAATGAATTTCAAAATGTTTACATTTATAATTTAGTTAGTTCAGATTGTTGAGTATAAGGATAAAGTTTTAACTGTAGTTAGAATCTAGAGATTCTATCAAGATCTATCTATCCATCTGTCTGTCTGTCTATCTATGGAAAGCCAAGTGTGACTGTGCATGCCTGCAGTGCCAGCAATTGTAAAGCAGAGGCAGGAGGATCAGAAGTTCAAAACTAGCCTTAGCTGCCATAGGTAGTTCAAGGGCAACATGGGCTATATGAGACCCTGTTCTGAACAAACAAACAAACAAAGCCAATACTTAATTAGAATATATAACATTAATATATGCCAACAGGCTATCATTTGGCTTAAAACACTTGACAGTACAAGTGCTTCTTATGCGGTTGGTGTTGAAGTAGCCCTTTATTTTATTTCTGCTAAGTCTACACCATAGCACCATAGTGCAGACAGAATGCAGAATAAAATGATTAAGTGCAGATCACCAAAGAAATGATTAGACAAGGCAACAATTATAAGGGTAAAGAATTTAAAGCAAAACTCGTGTTTCTGAGGTTTGAGTTGATAGGCAGTGAGAGAGGGACAGAGCGGGAAAGCCAGGTCTACACAGCTCATCGACACATCCCAGTATTACTGTGTATTCACTTTCAGTTCCCCGAATTGTCTGATGATAATTGAGTTGCTCACATTGTTCTCCTGAAATGTTTTGAGGCAAATGAAATCTTCCAAGAATTCAATTAGACTGAAACAATAACCACAAGACATGGCAGAGTTATTGAAGACGCTCACAAAGGCCAGGCGGGGAAAACAGGATCTGTAGTTTGTGTTGGCGCTGTAGGTTGGAATCCACCATTTAAAATGACTTCCAAAGGAGTCAGACTACAGCTAATGATGAGGTTTTGTAATAAGTCGTGAGGGTAATCTTTGGATCTTTCAAAATAATAAACTAAAAGTACTTTCACAGGAGGGGTGAGTTGACTCTTCAGTGCTAACAATAACTGTCTAGAACTAATTTTAAAATGATGATTAGTAGCTGGGACTTTCATTGAAAATTTGGACAGTCTCTCTGATATATTCGAGTGTAAAACTGAAAAGTTTCGTTGAATAGAAAATTTTCATTGACAACATACTTATCTTTTTAACTAGAAAACTATAAACTTGATATGATTAATTATCTTCATGTTAAGAATGCACTACTTTATGAGTACTGTTGCAATAAAAAAAATGCTTAACTCCCCCAAAGACTTATAAAGGAAAAATATCTTATTTAGGAAATGAAAAAAAAAATCTAGAGCAGTAGCTTAGGGAGCCCTTAGTTATACTCCCTATTTTACTATTAATTCTGTTGCTGTGAGCAACTAATTTAACCTTCCGGAATTGTTTCCTCATTTGGATAAGGGATGGATCGCTCTCCGCAGCTCCATCAATAACAGGGATGCCCTGGTGGATGATGATGTTTATTTAGTACATTGAGCTCTGTGGGTGGGAAGGAAGGCACTACACTTCGAACACAAGCTGTTATCACCGAACCGAATTTCTAAATGGTTATTTCAAAACATTTTTATTCGGGGCCTGTTGGGTGGAGGGGACCAAATAGCATGTCCTTTCAGGTTGATACAAAGCCCGCCAAATGCAGCTTTTTTTTCCGTACACAGGAACAGAGTCTGCCTATCAGAGACTTTGTTTGGATGTATCGCAGGAGGTCGTTGTCAGCAAATGTCTGTGAGGGCTGTAATAAAGGGGCTGATGGCTTTCAGAGCAGAGTGGTTTGCTCTTCTGTGAAGCTCTGGGCCTCTGAGGAGAGAAGCTTACACTTTCCTACCCTCTTCTTATCTGTTTTCACTGGAATAAAGTACTCCGTTCTTGAATAGATTTCACAGGATATTTGTCAGTCTACCAACGTCTCCCTCGTTGAGACATCCACCAAAATAAGGATTGTTTTGTCTAATTGGTGAGAGGGCATCTTAGGGAATTTATTTCATTGAAATTTCTAAAGCTTTTAAAACAGTTGACTAAAATTTCATAATAAGCTTTTTCCAGGAAGCTTACATCAAGTTTCTGTACTTTGATTGAGATTTAATCTGCTAAATTTGTATTGTGGAGTACAACCTAGTCTTCCAAACATCCTTGTCTGGGTCTGTAGGCTCTTAAGGATGGGCACTAGCAGGACAGTTAGTTCTGCTTTGGGGCATTTTATCTTCAGCCGTGAAAAGCTTGGAGTTTTCAACCAGGGCCGCATTTGAATGTCTGCTGGGGTGTTCATGCAGCACTTTTCTCTGAGATTTTACCTAGATGCCCAGTCTTTGATCCGTATTTACATATGGAGCTTTTCATTCTCTATTCAGCGCTCTTAGCAGCTAAATTGTCCTTTGGGGAAGAGCCTGCCTTCTGAAATCTTTGCGCTTTCCCAAACTGCCCCTCCCGCTAAATGTACAGGTAGGAAATGATTCAGTAAATGTGTGTGAAGGAGTTATGGGCCAGCGAGGTGGGAAATCAGTGTATAAATGTTCTTTTAGGAGGACCCTTTCCCTGGGGAAAATGCCTTCTCCATCTTGAAGGCAGAAAGCTTGGCGTTTGAGGTGGGAGAGTGGGCAGAGCCAGGGCTGTTTAAAGGGAAGTGAATTACGTGAGCTGTGCAGTTTAGTTCTTCGGTGATTTTTCTTCCTTGGGAAAAAGAAGTGAGTAGTTTTATTCTTATATTCTCAGAATAATGGAAAGATTTTCTGGTACTTGAATTTTAAGGACCATTATTATAGTCTATAATCTTACAGCACTTGGACACTAGAGAATGCTATCGGAAGCTAGCCCAATTTCTTTACTTTACAGAGGGGAAAACTTCGTCCCAGAGAAGCAGCCCTGATGACATGGGTTCAGAGCTGCAGAACTTATAATCAGACCTGCTGGTTTCTCTGTGGTTTTGCAGCACCTGAGAGTTAAGAGGAGAGCTTCCGATTCAGACCCTCTGCATTGTAGTTAGTAGCAGTCTCAGGTCAGGATCGCTTATTTTGTGTTAAAAGTAACTTGGAACTCGCTTGAAAAGAATGGTGAAGCTTCACTGGGAGAGAGTTAGGATTACTCAAAGCAAACTACAAGGAGTTGGGGGAAGCAAAGGTGAAAGCAGGATATTCATTAGTGCCGTCACCTGGCCCCGCATTTGCCTCGATTTGAACATTTTCCCTCTTTTCAAAAATAGAGTAACAGTCCTGGGGAGATGGATGGCTCAAACAGCTTGAGGTACTTGCTGTCAATCCTAAGACCCGAGTTTGATCCCCAAAACACACATGGTGGAGGGAGAGAACCAATTCATGGAGGTTGTCCTCCGGCCTCCATGTGTTCTCCGGGGTGCATGCACACACAGTAAATAAGTAAATTGTACAGAAATTTGAAGAAAGAATAGCAAATTGTTGAGGCCTCCTTCCCTCTCCGGAAATTGCCTGCCTCTTGTACGAACTGATTTTTCTTTTAGTCATAGCCTTGGCCGTTTCTTTTCATCCTAGTGTCTCATTCAATTCATTTCCTCAGCTCTCCTTCACCCCAAACTTCCTCTTTCCTCCAGCCGCTGCCTTTTGCTGTCCCTGTCCAACCCCATCAGCCGTCGGCCTTCTGTGGCTGAATTACAGTATCATTTTACCCCATAATTTCCTGCTTTAAACTCAGTGACTTACAAAGTGAGCTCAGCAGCTTTTGGATTGAAGAGAACGCTTACTCGGTTCACATTAGTTATGACTAGAGATGGGAAGGGCTGTGGCTGCACACTGGAGTCAAACCTCAAAAACAGAATCCTGGAGTTTCATCTTTAAATGCCTTAGAAAGTTGAAGAAACATCACAACTCATTGAAGTGAGAAGAGTTTTTATATCAACGGCTCTCAACGTACACGTTGAACATTACACTTTTTTTTAAAATGGCAGTAAAGAGTTTTCATTTTATTTAGTGCTAAGAGACTTGATTATGATGTAGGCATCTGATATTGATGAGACGTAAGTTAGGCATTTGATTGATATATTTAACTGTTTCTAAGGAGAAATGCTCTCTGTTGCCGTGTGTGTGTGTGTGTGTGTGTGTGTGTGTGTGTGTGTGTGTGTGCGCGCGCGCGCAATTTTATGTTTTGTTTTGTCTTTTGAGACAGGGTTTCTCTCTGTAATAGCCCGGGCTGTCCTGGAACTCACTTTGTAGACAGGCTGGCCTTGAACTCACAGAGATCAGACTGCCTCTGCTTTCTGAGTGCTGGGATAAAAGGCGTGAATCACAATGCCCAGCTCCCTCTGTTGCTATATTTAAAGATATCTTTTATTTTAACATGTGGCTTCTGACACTTCTCAACTCAGAGCTCTAGCAAAGCTAGATGATCTAACTTTGCTTCTTCCAGAAGACTTCTACCTGAGACCCCTTAAGTGTAAATCCCTTGGGCTAGGGCCAATGTGTCAGTGTTTTAAAGGATTCTGAGATGTTTCAGAGTGATGAGTACTGGCTAGTGGCGGAGAAGCACCATATTAGGCCAACCTGGGTGAAGACAGGTCTTTTAGGCCCATGACGTATAGCAATGGGTGGATTTACCTAAGTTCCAGTTCTGGAACCCTATGTTATTGATAATCTGTGATGAAGTATTGTCAAAATGGTCCACATTAAAGGGCAAGACGTTGGGGTAAGTGGGTAGTTTGGCATCACCTAGAGGCAACTTTGCAAACCAAGCTGAAGGTCAGCAGAATTTTACTTGCTTTATCCTTCCCAATAGTATTCACTGAAGTTCTGCTAAGGAACAAGCACAGGAGTTAGGAAAGTAAACAAAACATTCTTCATCTTTTTAGTTTCCTCCTTGAGGAAGGTATTATATAGAGATCCAAGTCCATCAGGGTAGGTGCTGTTGAGCATGGGATGAGAAGAGTGTGTGCTTGTCCTATGAAGTCCCTTCAAATACTGGACTCTCTCCACCTACGTGAGTTAAGGCTGTGAGAAGAGGGACCCAAGTGAGCAAGATTCAGGCAATGGCTAATCTAAGTTTGCTTTGGGGCGTGCATGCTTACTAAGTCTAACAGCAGATAACTGCCTCCATGTCTCTTAGACTCCCATTGGGTTCTGGAGTCCACATTGGTTTTTCTCTGTGATGAAGGTGCGTCTAAAACCTCCCTCACTGTGTGTGGTGATTTCTGTAAAATTGCAGTCTTATGGATATAGAATTGCAAGACTCAGAAGGAACTGATGTATTTCTCATACTTAACTCTTTTATATTATGTCACCTTAAGCTTCTTTAGACTATTAATATATTCAGCCATTGGATATTTTTGCTTGTTAGGGATATGCCAAGCCCTTAGCCAGCTTCTTGGTATGCATAGATGCTTAGTGAACAGAGATATTTGTGATTATATTATGAAGGATAATTTCTAAGATAGAGAAGTGTATATAAGTTAACTTTACTACACTTCAAAAAAAAAGTTATGGTATAAAATTTATATCTTTTATCTAGAGTTTAAGTGGGTTAATTAAATCAATTGCATTAGTTGGAACATTCTTGGATAGCTACACTCTTTATGGCAGAGTGAAGCATAATTCTGAGAAGCATCCAGGGTCTACTTACTTCTGTGTTTAGTTTAAACAGTGATCTTACCCCACTGTCAAAGAAGTTTCTGATAGCAAGGGTTTGGCCATCAGGTGCATATTATGGAAGAACTTGTTTGACTTCCATCCAGAAAACTCTTTGAATGGCTGACATGAACTTAAATGAAATTTGACTCTCTTCTCAACCAGTATTTGCAAAAATCTCCAGAGCCCAGTGCAACAGTACTTATGGTGGCTAGAGCTTGTGGGTAAATATCAGCATTGTAAATTCTTCCCAAGAGTAGTTAAGAATAGCCTAGCCTTTGACTATCAGGTTGGTTAGGTTGTAAACGAATCTTATCAGTTGTTCTTGGGTTTGGATTCAACTTAAGTGTTGCATAGGACCATTGGCTTGGAACACACCCAGTCCTCACCAGAAGTACCAGCTCTGAAAGTAAACACACATGCCTGATAGTGACAGGATGTTGTACAGCCAAGTCATGTGTAGTCCAAAATACTACCTGTAACTGATGCCAGGCAGAACTTGCCTAGTTGGGGAAGGAGGTCGGGTGACACTGAGGTACTTGTGGTATGTAAAGGTGCCTTATCACTGGCTAAAGGAAAACTCAGTTCCATTCTAAATCAGTTATTTAAGACATTGTAAGGCTTTTGATCATCTGAATGTTGATTGATCATTTGAAAGTTATTTGCATTCTTCCAGTGAATATATTTTTAGTTAAATATTTTCTCAAATTTCCTTTTACCTCTATACTAGTCAAATAAAATCCAGCCACAGATGTCATTTTAGGCACTTATCCTTTAATCCCAGAAATGACTTTACCATCCATTTGTTTATTTAGGTGTGTGTGCATGTAACTGTGGTCAGAAAACGACTTGCAGGAATTTGTTCTCTCCACCACCTGGATTCCTTGGGATCCGACTCAGGTCACCAGGTGTGGTGGCAAGCACCTTTACACACTTAACCATCTCCCTAGCCCAGATATGACCAAAGGTCTTTGATTGTTGATGGCTAGGAATGTTTATAGAATATTGTTAGGGAAAAGATACATAAAGTTTTTGCTCTTGGTTGTAGCCTCCCCCCATCCCCTTTGAGCAAGGTCTCATTATATAGCCTTAGCTTGCTTGACATTCAGAATCAATATGTAGACTCGGCTGCCTTTTAAATCTGTGGATTAAAGCATGCACCACTGCACCTAGCTGGTTTTGCCCACTTTGACTACTGTGCTGTAGTCCATAGAATACTTGGAAAACATTGAATGAGAGATTTGAATAAGTTCATTAGAATAAGATACTTAGAAGTGCTTTGTTGTTTACTAAATAGAGTTAATGTATATAGGTATAAGGTACTGAATTGTTTTCAAGTTTACCAGTGATAAGACAGACATGGAACTTAGCTCAAAATCACACTGTGATTGGGAAAAGCCGAGTTTACTGATTTAAGTACTGCAACCCACCATCTCCTGTTTCTAAAGCTCAGATTTATGTAGCTAGAGTTTTCTCTAGTCCTGCCCAGGCCGCAGCTGCTCAGACCCAAGTAAACACACAGATGCTTATATTACTTATAAACTGTATGGCCATGGCAGGCTTCTTGCTATCTAGTTCTCATATCTTAAATTAACCCATTTCTATTAATCTAAAAGTTGCCATTGGCTTGTGGCTTACTGGTACTTTTACATCTTGCTTCCTCTGTGTCTGGCTGGTGACTACTGACTCAGTCTTCCTGTTCCCAGAATTCTCCTCTCTCTTTGTCCCACCTATATTTCCTGCCTGGCTACTGGCCAATCAGTACTTTATTTATGAACCAATCAGAGCAACACATTCACAGCCTACAGAGCAATATCCACAGCAGATTTAAATATATCAAAAGATAGAGAAAAAAATGATTCCCAATGTCAAAATATTTCTAAGCCTTGGTCACCCTAGTGAGTGGCAAAGATAATATGCAGAAAAGAAGCTAAGGTTATCTATGAGATATGTGGATGTTCAGGCTGCATTTACATATATACAATGAGCAAATGGAAAATAAATAATTGTTTATAGGCTTTAAAAGGAAATCCAAGTGTTGATACTTAAATGAAATTTGTTTAGTTTTGGGAGAAGAAATCAATATTGCTATTAACTTAATGATAAAACTTAATGTCATCGCTTATCTCTGCAAATGTTAATAGTAACTTAACCAGATGTGTTCATGAAAGTAATTCAACTTTTGGATTCTACTGGCAAATCAATTATATTTCTAACTATGTTCTTATATGTTAAAAAACAAACAAACACTAATGCATGGGGTGTAATAGAGTAGGATTCGATGTAGGTAATTTGCTCCTCCTAAATAGGACAAGAGAAAAAACATCATTGTTTAGATGGAAGTGTGGGCAGTAGATGAAATGCTTGGTGTGTCAAGGTGTGTGATTGAAAAGTTGCTCTGAAGAGTTTCCCAACTCTTGCTTCCTTTCAAAGTATGGGGCAGGACAGTAATTCTAACAGAGTTGACCTATATTACTGTGATGGTTAGCTTTAATGTCAATATGATGCAATCTATAATCAACTAGGAAGGGAGTCTCAATAAGGAATTAGATTAGACTGGCCCTTGGGCATGCCTTTGAGGGATTTTCTTTATTGAGTTGAGGTCAGAAGACCTATCCTACATGTGGGTGGCACTATATCATGAGCTGGGCTCTGGACTGATACAAAGGAGAGACCTAGCCAAACACTGGCTAGACACATGCATCCTGTGCTATTTGTTCCTGACTGTGCATGTGATGTGATCAGCTCTCAAGTTCCTGCTTCTGTGACCTCCCTGTTACGATAGACTGTAACCTCTTACTGTAAGCTAGAGCATGCACTTTCTCTCCTAAGTTGCTTTGGTCAGGGTATTTTATCATGGGGTCAGGAAAGGAAACTAGGGCATTTATTATGTTTGCATGAATTAATTCCCTTTGTTCTGGTCTTGGGGAAAGTCCAGATACCAGGTTTTTAAAATTTATTTTTATTTTTGAAACCTTGTTACTTAAGAGTTGAGTGTACAATAAATTCTATTTCATAACAGCACAGGCAATTAGACACCTCCAGTTGATTGAAATTTGATTGGCAATTTCATTGAAATTTATTGCCCCAATTAAGTTATGTGCTTTTATTGTTGAAAAGTATTTGTAGTCATATTAATATTCTCAGGCCTATCTCTTTCCTGTTTTGCTATTAAGTGCAGGGTTTGCCTCCAATTGCTAATGTTATTCTGTTTGATGTAAACCCTTTAAAAATTTTATCCATTTTAAATTCCCTTTCAGTAAAATTGGAAATTCAGAAGTTCTTAATCTGTCTTAAAAAAATGTAAAAAGCATGATTTCTATTATGGCTTAGCAAAAGTTACACATTTACATTTCTCTCAATTCTTGGGTGTCTTGAATTGTTAAAGAATTAAAAATTTCCTTTATAAATCCGTGAAGGAAGCCACAGGGAGGGTATGGGAAACCTTTCTTAGGATCACTTGAAGAATTAGTCTAGAATGTTCCATAAAGGAGGTAGGAGTCACAGGAAAGTAGTTTAAAGGGGGATTACTAGCACTGGCTATCGCCATACATACAAAGCTGGTGCTTCTGGTGAGTTAGTAAGGGGGCAATTACTGATTGACCTTGACATTATGTAATGGCAGCTGTCATCACAGCTCAGTGTTCTGTGATTACTTTGTGGCTCTGATTGATGAGATTTCAAGGAGACCATGCTGAACAGGGTGTTGAAAGCCTGTCTGCTGTGCTTACTGAGCTGTGAGGCTAAGAAGAACGCACTTTCCTGAAACACGGAGATTAAATGCAGAGTACATAACATAGTGTGTGTTAGGGTTTAATACTCTGACCTCAGAAATAATTTGGCAATCAAATAATTTTTTCCCCCTGATTGTAAGGTTGAACAGACCCTGGGAAATAAGAGGAGTTTGTATTCTGTAAATATTTTTAGATTCATGTTAAAATTACTCTAGTTTTTCAAAATGTTTTCTAAAGTATTGCCCTTCTCAAAAGATCATGGTTGTAGTAAATTTTTTTATTTTTCCTTTTCAAGAATTTGGTAGTATCTAACCCAGAACAACAAAGGCCTTAAAGCATGATTATAGTTAAAGAGAAGCAAGAATTTTTCATTTGAGGATAAGTGTGTGTTGATGAAGAAGGCTTCTCCAAATCCATATCGTGAGGGAAGGCTTGGATTGACCTGTGAGCGGTATCTCTGACTAGGATGAGCCTCCCTTTAATTCTAAGCTGAAGAGTGAGCCCAGTGCCCTGTGTACCATTCACTACAATGCTGCTGTGGCCTATGGCGGATGGCTACTAAACATCCACTTATACATATGCTACAGACTTAGCTACAGTGTAAACATGAACGAAAAATGACTGTCTCTTTTGGACCGATATTCAATGTTGAAAAGCTTATTCCTTAGGGAAAAAAATCAAGCACTCTATCCTTACATACAGATTACCTTCTGATCAGAGATAAAAATACTGCCTTTTAATTCAAATAAAATGAAAATATTAAGAACTTTTATAGGGTGTATGCACTATGGCAAATTTAAAACAATGTCTGTCAGCAATGGAAATGCATGGCATTCAAATCCTTCATCACATCTGGAAAGCATAGTACAATGTGGTTTTGCGGGAGGCACCAAATGAGAAGAAAAATGTGGTGTGTGAGCAAACTGTAAAATGGACCATGATGTAAAAAAATGCTGCTTGTTACTTGATAAATCTCTCTGGAGAGCCAGGTGTGTTGGGCAGATGCTTGTAATGCCACCAGCCCTTGGGAGGCTTAGTTCAAAGCTAGCTTGGGCTACACAGTGATTTCAGAGTCAGCCTAGGTAGTATGACAAAATCCTTTCTCCAAAACAGCTGACACCAATACCAAGGCTCAGGCCCAGGCTCACTCTGGAGCCCACCAAGGCAAGAGTCTTTCCAGTTACATAAACCAGCTGTCGTAACACTTTCTTGAGTCTGCCCAACTTTAAGATATTTCAGTAGTGGCGGCGAGAAGCAGAGTATATGGACAGGTCACCGTGTGTTTATTTTTCAACCAGTCACCCCCAAACCCTGTACAACAGGCAAGGCGAGGGAGCTTAGTTTTAGGTGGCAGTTGGTTCCAAAATCAGAATGTGGAACCTGGAAACTCCCTTACCAGATAACCATGGAACTCCTACGGGCATTAACCCTCCAGTGTGTGACCCTGGGGGCACATTTGATGGCCACTGCTCTGTGTACAGTAATCTGTATAGTTATCAAAGCAAGGATAATGAAATCTGCTTTAACTAGCTTGCAGGGCAGAGATCCTAAGTGTAAGTATCTCAACAGGAAAAACTTTTATGCATATCTGTGCCTGTCAATCTTCATATTTTTCTTTTTCTGCCTCCAAATCCGAAGTCTATTGTAATTTCAGAAACTCCCTCTTAACTGAGATATATTGCTACCTTCCAACTGCTGACTGCAGATACTTAAAAATCGAAACCAGCTTCTCATTTCATATTATTTTTCTGCCTACCCATGTGCTGAGATAACGCGCTGGATATTTTTGTCACTCCGCTGAACAAGAGTTCTGTTTGCATGATTTATCAGGATAATTATTTGCTGTGAAGCAGCAGCCCCAGAAAGACATCTCAATTCGAGGTAATCCACTGACGGCAGCTCAGCATCACTGAGTTATTGCTCTGTCCGTGGAGAAGTTTTGGAAGACTAAACTTCTCAGTGTTTGAAAAATACCCCCAAGCTTTGCTGGAGGCTCTCCCTTCATCTTTCTCTTGGATTCAAGGCCACTGCGCACAGCTGGATTGCCCCGCACAGATAGTGAGTGTTGTTGAAATCTTCTAGTGCCCCAGGTTGCAGGACCATAAGAGTAAAGTCTGATTCCTGTGGATCAGGTGGAATTTAATCTGTGTGTTATCTCAGTTTCTTGAAAATTTCACCCAACTTCTCTTAGATCACCGTTGGTTTTGATGTGTTTTAATGCATTTCCAGTGTTAAGGTGATAAAAATGGAAGTTTAACTTTGAAATAAGTTCATAGGTCTGAAATAAGTCACAATTATTACAGGTTCTTTGAACAAGACTCTCCTTTGTGCGTTATCAGTTTTATTATTATCATGGAAATTTTCTTTGTGTTGGGGGATGGGAAGAAGAAATAGTTCAAATGGTAAAGATTCTTAACTTAAATCAGCATTTCATCTATTTTTAAAGGTAAGACTGTGGCAAACTACTGGAAAAGAATGCTTTGATAGAAGTAATGTTTACAGTCAAGTTAGACAGATCTGTATAGAAACAATAGTTAATTACCAGTGCAATTTGATCACCAACAAGATAATTGTAGTAAGGCTCTGAAATAGAAACAGTTTACTTTTTATTTGGAGCAGTAAAGACAGTTACTCTTGAGTGTATGAATATTTATAATTATTTGGGTGGTGTTGATATCTTCTTCTGGCTCCAGAGAACTAGCTAGTCTATAAATAGAAACAGACTTGGGAAACTGTGTACTGTGAATGGCCAGACATGCCGAGCTTGAACACTCACTTTGGAGTCCCCTGTCTGGGAGCTCCGATTCCCACCCCTGTCCTGACCTGCTGGTCCCCTGCTCATACCTCTCTGCAACCCCTGATTTTGTTGCCCTCTAAGGGAAGTGACAACATCCGAGATCGTGTTATACAACTTGTAAGCAGCAGTTAATAATCAGAGGTTCGTGATCTCTTACATCGCTCTTTTCCCTGCTGCTTAATACCGTGAGATCATGAGATTATTAAAATGTGAACTCTGATCCCTCACTGATTAAATAGTTCCTAAGTTACACCTACCAAACGGGTATGCTTGAGGCTCGGGCTTAACAGCATGGCAGCAGCTGACTTTGTTCATTAAGTAATTGGAGAGACAGCACCACGACAAGATAAACAGTGAAAAGCATCTTTAGTTCTTGGTTTCGGATGGTCTCTGCGCTCGACTTCATCTTCTCACACTTCCAGCTGCACCAGCCTTTTCCAATTCTATCTAGATAGTCTCTCCTGCTTATGTTAAGCCTGCCTGGTATCTAAGCTTCAGTTCTGCCACAGAGGCCTTCATTCCTGTGAAACTCTGGAACACGCAGTTCTACTTCTTCGAAGCTTGGCATTGCCCCCGGTGGAACTAGAGGATTTGTGTGCTTCCTTAGAACAAGCATGGAATGGTATTGAAGTTCAGAGTCACAGCTTACCATTTCAACTCCTGTTCTGCTTATCTGACTGGCACAGTATGGGTAAAAGTCATTCCGGACACCTGCTGTATCTTAAGAGTTTAGAGAGTGATTGGAAATAGAAATACAACTTTATTCAGCAGTGCAAACAATGGAGTTTAAGATTGCCTGTGTAAGAGAGCAATATGTGATGTGAGGTGAAAAAGTGACTCATGAGAAGCTTTAATTGAGTGATTAGCCCAAGGATACATTCATTAAAACAAAAAACCCAAAGAGAGTCACCAAACTGGTAGCAGAAAACAAAACAAAACAAAACAAAATACCAACATGCATCTGAAGTTCATGGAGAATTTGCACCCTCACCTTCCTTTTCTTCTCCTATTCATCCTCTCCTCTCTACTTCTTCTCCTTTCTCTTTCTCCACCTCTTCCTGCTTCCCATATTCCTCCATCCTGTTCTTTCTTCAAGGTCTTGCTGTGTAGCTCTGGCTGGCCTGTTATTTGCAGTGTTGCCCTGTTTGGCCTCAGACTCATGGTAATTCTCCTACCTCTGCCTCTCAAATGCTAATATTCCTGGCATGTACTACTATGCTTGGCTTGAGAGTTCAAGTCGTCAGAGGACTGGCTTAGAATGACAGAGTAGATTGAGAAATCGAGCTGTCTACTGAATCGTTAATTCAGAACTTATTGGTGACTTGAAGGAACTATTTTCATTTGGAGAAGTCTTAAGAGTGTGGGCACAGTGGACTGAGTTCACAGAGCAAGTGCATATTTCCTCTAAGCTGAGGTGAAGGAATGGAGAAAACCCAGCTACACTCAAAGTGGCAACCCAAGGACACCCTTGCTGTTGTTGTTAAGGTAGAGGAGATTGTAGGCTCTCTAGAAGGGCAAACCAAAGAGATGGGAGAAAAGTGGAATAACTAAGGGAGAGAGACCCCACCCCCACCCGAATAGAATTGAATGAGAGCCTGTACTACAGAGAAAAAGGCTTAGCTTTAGGATACATACTGTTTGAGTGTTACTCATTTCCATGTTTAGCTTAGTTAAATTCATTGTATGCAGACTGATTTTTCATTAACTTTACATGTCCACAAGTTAAGAGTTCTGTAACTGGTAAGTGTGAGTATGTGAATGTGTGTGTGTGTGCGTGCGTGCGTGCGTGCGTGTGTGTGTGTGTGTGTGTGTGTGTGTGTGTGTGTGTGTGTACATCCTAAGGAATGAGTTTGTGTCTTTGATAGGTGTGATACAGACCAAATGTTATAGGAGGAATGTCTTCCTCTATCCCTTTATACCTCAGTTTGTTGAGGCAGGTTCTCACTGAGCTTGGAGCTCACTGATTTCTCCAAAGTGGCTGGCCAGTGAGTTCCAGGGATCCTGTCTCTACACCTCTAGTGCTGTGTTTACTGGTACATGTTGTAGAATGTTATTTTAAGATGTGTTACATTGGTTTATGCTGTGGAGCATTTGTTTGATGATGCAAAGGTGTGTTGCATTCCTTTATGTTGCACTTGTTTAACTCCGTGAAGCTGTGTTACTGTGCCTGCCTAAAACACCTGATGGACTAATGAAGAGTTGAACGGTCAATAGCCAGGCAGGAGAACGGAGAGGATGCCAGGCAGAGAGGATAAATGGGAGGAGAAATCTGGGAGGAAAAGAAAAAAGAGCAGGAGCACAAGGAGAGGAGGACACCAGAGGCCAGCCACCCAGCCAGCTAGCCCAGGAGTAAGAAAGAAAGATATACAGAAATGGGAAAAGGTGGAAGTCCAGAGGCAAGAGGTAGATGGGATAATTTAGGTTAAGAAAAGCGGACAAGAAACAAGTCAAGCTAAGGCCAGGCATTTATAATTAAGAATAAGCTTTGATGTGTTATTTATTTATTTATTTATGTAGCTAGGTGGCAGGCCCCCAAAAGACCAAGAGCCAAAAAGAAAGAGTAAAAGAGCAAAAACAACCAACAAGGTGCATGCTGGCATGTTGTGCAGGTACTGGGGATCTGAACTCAGGTCCTCGTGCTTGCATGGTAAGTCCTGTACTTTACCCATGGAACTGTTTCCTCATCCGAGGCTCACTGATTTTGATAATCTCAGATAAAGTTGGGGTGAAAGTGACTAAAGGGAAAACTATATTTAGTTGTACTCCTTATTTTTTTAATTGGGTTTTTCGAGACAGGGTTTCTCTGTGTGTAGTCCTGGCTGTCCTGGGAGTCGCTCTGTAGATCAGGCTAGCCTTGAACTCACAGAGATCTGCCTGCCTCTGTCTCCTGATTGCTGGGTTTAAAGGCGTGTGTCACCACTGCCTGGCTTTCAGTTGTACTCTTAAATTACGTATTTCTAGCAGAAAAATATCTGTGTAGAAAAATTAGGAACTTTAATGAAATAGTTAAAAATTTCACTGACCTCTTCACTCTCCAGTTGTTAGAATTGTATAATATCTGTGATACATACATGCATGTACATGTGCATACATGTGTGTAAGGATATAGAAAACAATACAAATTCAGTTTCTCCTACTCCACATTCTTCCTGATATTACATTGGACACTATCATTCCAAGACCCAAGTGGAGCCTGAAATCGGGGGTACTGTGAGCCCACTTATTACTGCAACTACAGTCTTACATTTAGACAAATATTGGGAGACTCATGACTGAATGAGACTCATGATTGACAGTATTGGATACACCAGACAATGGAGTAATTCACATCCAAAACATGTATTGAGCACAGGATTCTATTACATAATCCAACATCATACAACTTAAAACTTGAGTTGTGTTTTTCTGGGACTTTTCCACATTTCTTTGTTTGCTATTTATGTATATGTGTGTACTTGTGTGCATACATATTATATGTGTGTGTGTGTGTGTGTGTGTGTGTGTGTGTGTGTGTGTGTGTGTGTTTATACATGCTACATGAAAGCTATAACTCTTACATGTAGGTCAAAAGACAACCCTCAGGAGTAGCTTCTCTCCTTCTACCATGTGAGATGCAGGGATTGAACTCAGGTCATCAGGCTTAGGGGTAAGCACCTTTACTAGCTGATACATCTTACAAGAACTGGTAGAAGCTGGGTGTGGGGTGAGGCTCTAAGTTCCACAAATCTTGCATTGCCTTGGTTTTTCTGTGCCTGGCCCCAAGTCAGAGCTACTTAGAAGATAGGAGCCACCAAGCATCTCATTAGTGAGAGTCACTCACCACCAAGGAAACGATAAGCTTTTCAGAGCTCTGTGTGGTGAAGGGAGCTGCGAAAATCAATACGGTGTATATATTTTATGGCAATTCAGCTACAATACATACGTTCTGATTTGAGAAAGATAATGTCATTCACAAGGTCCTCTCTAAATGTGTTGATCATCACTGAAAATTTCTTGGATAAGCAAAAGAAATAAAAATAAAGCCTAACAGTATCAAATTTGAAATACTTCAAACAGTCATCTTTTAAGTTCTAATCCTTTAAATTTCACACAGTTTGAGCATTCTGAATAGGAGATTATTTCTATTGTAATTTGATTAAAATGGCTGGCTAAGCAGCTTTGGCCTGTCCTCTTCCACTTCCGGACACCATGTAGTTTCTGAACTCAGTTGTCCTGCACACAGAAGCCAGAAAACTCCACTATGCACGTGAGTGTCAGGTTGTATGCAACAGTAGGGAGAATATTTAAATCATGTAAAATGAGAGTCTGAGGCTTGCTGGGTTTGATGGCTCTTCAGGTGGAGGCAGTTGCCACTAAGCCTGACAACAGGCGTTAGAATCCAGGGGACCACATGGTGGAGGGAGAGACCTGACTCTTGGATTCAAGTTGTCTTCTGACCTCAACCTGAGCTATGTTGTGGATGCATTTGCCTTCTCCACCCACTGCGCCCCAACGTAATTAAAAAAGGAGTTACCAGACACAAGGGGAATATTAGCTTTGGAGTTTTGTAAAAATAGTTGAATTCTCCAGTAAAGAGATAAATATGTTCGATTATTTGATGTTTTCAAGATATTTGCCGATGGGTGCATGGTGTGATTAGCATCTAGTTAGTTCAGCTGAGTGCTGGAAGTTGGCAAGATGTAATGGAAGTTGGCAAGGGGGAAGGGGCTTGGACTGCGCATGACTCTTGCCGCCTTCCTATATTGCCTGTGATCTTAACCAGTCACCTTGAATTCCTCATACTCCTGGAAAGTCAATGATAATAGCACCTTCCATTGTTAAACACAATACGTTGTAAATGTGTAGGATTTTCATATGGCCCTCCCATTTTTAAGGGCATTAGCTATTCTTACTGTCACACATATGGATTCTTGTTTTAGACGATGAAAGAAAATGAAATCATAACAGAATATGAGAATTTTACATGAAAATTCAGTTTACAAGAATGAATTCAATAAGAAAATAATTTTCCACTGTGGAAACAGAGAAAATGTAAAAATACCAGTATATTAAAAAAAGGCAATTACTTATTAGTACCAGTGCTTTTAATTTTCTTTTGACATTTTTGCATTTTCCTTATTTTTCTATGGGGAAAGATGTTCCTTTAAAAAATATGTTAAATATTTTAAAACTATACAGGTCATTCTAAATATGAGGTATTAGAATATCAAAATTGAAGTCATCCAGAATACCAGTCCTTTTTTTTCTTTTATGTGTATTTAGGGGGTGTTACTTTCTAACTGGTTTGTGAATGTAGTCAGTGAGCACATTTAGCAGATTTTATATTCTCTGATCTGATTCTTTTGCCACCCTGCAGCACACTTAGACAATAGCTAATCCTCATGTTAGGTGACTGCTCCAGGGCTAAAACCCAACATTTTCACATGAAAATTGCTGGGTAAAGAAGAGAAAATAGAAAAAAAAAATTTTTTTTTCTTTACGAAATCATATGGGATTGTTTCTGGAGAATTTAGTGAGGTTTTAGTTTTTCCTTATTCACACTGGATAATGATGCTGGGATTTCAGACTAGAAATTAGTATGGAATTCTTTTCCTGGTGTATACACACACACACACACACACACACACACACACACCCCTTTTGTGACTTTCTGTGGCTCCCATTCAGGCTTATGCTTTTGTAGTGAATATGAGTACAAGCTGGAAACACGGACACAGGTCTCTCTAGATATACACAAGAAAGAGACAGAAGATGGGTAAAAACGATTTGGTGAGAATGTAGGTGTGGACTGGTGTGCAATCCCTTAGGAGAGCAACTGGTCACTGCTTTGGACAAATATTCAACAGCCTGGTGCAAATTTCAGATACTAAGGTTTATTAACTGGGTAAATGCGTGAAAAATTAAACTTTATTTCTAGGGTTTCAGCTCATAGATCATTGTGTAAATAACAAGTGTGCATCAGGGTCACAGGCCAGCACTTCACCCACTCACACATTCCCCTGGTGAGGACTACTGCTCACCTGCTGCTCAGTTCAAGCAGAACAGCTGTGTAGTTAGGCGGCCTCCTTGTCTCCCAGGCAGCTCCCTCTATAAAATTTTATAGAAACAGGTAATTTGTTGGTAGGTGATGACAAGATTAAACAGCCAATATTCCACTATGATCTGTATATTTTGCAGTGTGCCAAAAGTTCAGCATGTTGAATGTATTAAATGCACTTTCCACTTACATTATTTTCAATTAACAATGCTATTTGCTATCTTTCTTCCTTTCTTTTTTATTTTCAATTTGGAGACAAAGTCTCATTATGTAGTCTTGGCTGGTCTGGAATTCACTATGTAAAGCAGGCTGGCCTCAAACTCATAGAGATCCATCTGCCTCTGCCTCCCAAGTTCTGGTACTACTGATGTACTCAATCACCCTTGGCTAACAATGCTTTTATTTGGGGTATAACAGCATAGGAAGTTGTATAGCTTCTGTGTAGATTGTATACATTTTGGCATTAGTGGGTCAATGTGCATGATTCTCTTGGGATCCAAGCAAGTTATTACATGTATTAGTAGTTTATTCCTTTTTGTTTGCTGAGTCATTTAATTTTACACACACACACACACACACACACACACACACACACACACACTTGTTTCTTGAACTATTTTCTCATTGAGAGATACTTTTACCTTTCCTTCCTGACTATTAGGTGTATCTCTTTTTAGGTTTTAAAGACTCTCTCTCTCTCTCTCTCTCTCTCTCTCTCTCTCTCTCTCTCTCTCTCTCTCTCTCTCTCTCTCTCTGTTTCTATGTGGTGGGGTGCACATGTGAACTCTGTACCTGAGGAGGCCAGAAGTAGATCCCCTGGAGGTGGAGTTACATGTGGTTGTGGACTACCTGATGTGGGTGCTGGGACACAAGCTCCACAAACTTAGCAAGATCAGTTTTCTCTGCACACTACCAATCCATCTTTTCAGCCTTTCCATATGGTGATATTTTATTTGTACTGAAATGTGATTTTATTTGTATGTTAATAAATAAAGTTGCCTGGAGGTCAGAACTAATAGCAAGCCATAGCAGAGCTGGGCGTTGGTGGTGCACACCTTTAATCCGAGCTCTTGGGAGGCAGAGCTTGGCGGATCTCTGTGTGTTCAAGGATACAGCCAGCATGGAGACACACGCCTTTAATAGCAATACCAACCATAGAAGACCTGGCGGTCTGTACAGACAGGCAGTGATGAGGCGGACATGTGGTTGGGTTTACAACCAATGAGAAGGCAGAACAGAAAGTCTATATAAAGACAAACACACAGGAAGTAGGTCTCTTGTCTGAGAAGGATAGCTGCAGAGTGAAGGGTAAGGCTCTTAGCTCTGACTTCTTGGGCTTTCATCTTTGCATTGACTCTGTGTTTCTTATTTAATAAGACGGTTACTTCTACATTTCCATTCATGCTTTTAGCAACAGAGACATTTTTAGTGTTTTGGTGAAAAAAATTCCAAAAGATATTAAGCCATCCTTTATTTTATCTCTCAGTCATTATAAAAGTATATTTGGTTGTTTATAAAGATTTTAACTAGCATATAAAGATTTTAACCTACATCAGGTAGTCCACAACCACATGTAACTCCAGCTCCAGGGGATCTACTCTGGCCTCCTCAGGTACAGAGTTCACATGTGCAACCCACCACATAGAAACACACACAGACACACACACACACACACACACACACAGACACACACACACACACACACACACGGGGGGGGGGGAGAGAGAGAGAGAGAGAGAGAGAGAGAGAGAGAGAGAGAGAGAGAGAGAGAGAGAGAGAAAGAGAGAGAGAGAAAAAATGAATCTTTGAAACCTAAAAAGAGATACACACATAATAGCCAGAAAGGAAAGGCAAAAATATCTCTCAATGAGAAAATAGTTCAAGAAACAAGTGTGCGTGTATGTGTGTGTGTGTGTGTGTGTGTGTGTGTGTGTGTGTAAAATTAAATGACCCAGTAACAAAATGGAACAAACTACTAATACATGTAATAACTTGCATGGATTCCAAGAGAATCATGCACATTGGCCCACTAAAGCCAAAATGTAACTGAACAAAGTAAAATTTCATAGTCATCTGAACCATGACATGAACTTTTTAGGAATGCCATGGAAGCATTGTGACGTATGAGAATTTGCTGTCTCAACTAGGATGTGTGTATGTATCACAGTTAGCTAGGGAGAGACGGAGGAGAAGGCAGCCTTCTTTGCAGAGGGAATTGAACATAAAAAAATTCCTTGAAAATGTAAGAGGACATAGCATTTTTAGAGGAAATGCACACTCTGGCTGGATCCTGTAGCAACCAAAGTAGTCAAGAGACGCTGTGAGTGGAGGGGAGGTCAGTGGCATAGAGACGACTTAGCTGTGCTTGGAGGTAGGCTTTATATACTGGGACCCCAGCAGGAGAGAGACCCATGAGGTCTGGAATTCACAGTGGTTCCTGCAGAATGGAGAGTGAATTGTAGCAAATGCAAGGGACAGGGCACATACTCGTTTATAGAAGCAATTTGCATCCAAAGCACTGTCAGTATTTACATGTTCCTTTTGGTGTTTCTGGTGGATGATTTCTGAATAAGAGACATTCTTAAATGCAGGCTCAGTTCTAAAATGTTTAACTGCTCTGTCATGGCTGGTCCAGAGACCCAGTTGTTTCTCATATTCATATCCAACCATACCCTGATACCATCCTTCACACCTATTATCCCAGCGTTCTTTGTGGTTAGGGTTTATGTTTTGAGGAAGTCCCTTCCCATTTCACTCATGACCTTTCAAAACCTTTTATATGTCCTGTGTAAATTTCATCACCCAATTCCATTTTTTTTTAAATATAGATTTTTTTTTTTTTTTTGAGAACAAAGTGTTTGAAAGTCCTTGCCCTTGGTGTTTTGGGAATTCTGGTTGGTAAATTCTAATTTAAAGATGGGAAGTTTTAAACTCTGTGGTACATTTTTAGTAAGAACTAAGTGAGAAAAATGAACTACCAGGAACTTTTTTTAGTCAATTTGACATGTGAAAATTATGTGAGAAGCTGATGATCTCTCCGGGAGAGATATTTCTTCTGTATTTTTGAAGTTTAAAAAAATTCTCATGTCTTTTGCAGTTATCAGTCATACAACACTTTTCTAAATCTGTATGGAATTACACTGACTACTTTTCCCTCTATCCAATCTGCCTGGACTTGTTCTATTCAAATTTACAGTCTTTTTCTGCCACCTGATACACACCAGGGTCATTACATATATCAGGTGGGATGACTGCCATTTCGCTTTTTTGTGGATTTCGTATGTATTGTCTTATGAATCCATATTAATGTATGTAAATATATACCTCAACGTTACATCATCACCTATTTTGACACAGTGAAGCTCCGTTTTTTTAACCTCAAGAGCTGAGATTGCATTCAACAACTTTTCCACACCCCAGGACCTGGAACTCCAAGAAGTAGAAGATGGTAGACATTGGAACTGCCAGACTGAGTGGTCAGCTTCAGCTGCACACTTGCTGCCTCCTCCTTTAGGTTCTTGGCTCATTTTTGGCCATGTCTCAGCTCTTAATTGGCCACCACATCTGAGTTTATAGCAGTGCTAAGCATTGAAATGGCAGAGTTGAAATCATATTTTCTGTTGCTCTTTTCTATTTTCTTCTTCCAGGGTAAAAATATGAAAGAACCCAACATTGAAATCAAGATAGTGGTATGTTTCTGGCTCCAAGGAAGTTAACATGGTTTATCACTTCAAAGACTAATAGTCAACAGTTGGTAGGAGACTTGGTAAACTAGAAATTTCCATTTAAATATTGATTTCTTCAGCCCAGTGTAGCTTTTTGCCAGGCACAGATTTTTTTTTTCTTATTTGTATCCCCTGTGATCATTTTAAAGAAACTAGAAAATCATCTAATTTTATGTTGTTTTCCTGGATTAAAGTTCATAAGGTAAAGTGGAAAACAAGTAAGGCACACATGACTGTTGGTCTGCATCTTAGGAAAGACTAAGATGTTTGAAGCCTGAGATCCGTTTTATATCATACGTTCGTCGGTACCTTTGGGCCTTTCTTTGAGGTGTCCAGTCATAACTTGCAGTGTGTCTGATCATCTCACTCCTGTATCTGACCTGTTATTTCCAGCTCTGATCCTGTTATTCTAGAGATTTTATTTCTTCCTTGTTGCAACTCCAATAAAGTGGATGCATGGGTTGGTTCATCAACATGGCCTTGGTGCATCAATTCCTTCAAACATACTTGTCCTTGAGAAGTGGCCACAGTGGAGACATGTTCTTTAGCTGCTGTGTAAATTCCTCATGTGTCCTTTTTTTCCTGGGAGAGCCATAGAGGCCCAGGTATGAATAGCACCTCTTTTCTGTGTGCAAAGTCCTCCAATTTACTTTGATGGAAGACTTACATGCTTCTTATTGAGTTTGGAATGCTGGCAACTTTGCCTAAATCCCAGTGTGGAACAGACTTCTGTTCAGCTGAATAAACTTTTCTCATTATAAAGAAAAAAAAAAGAGAGAATGCAAATGTATGCCTTTCATTAGCATGTCCATCAGCAACAGCCTTTTACATATAATATAAAGGATGACATTTACAGAGGACGTGTGTGTGTGTGTGTGTGTGTGTGTGTGTGTGTGTGTGTGTGTGTGTGTTTGTGTGTGTGTAAAACACTGTCAAGACAGTGGCATAACCTTTCTTTGCCTATAAGAGAATCTGATTCCAAAGTCAGGTGGTTGTGTTGTTAACTAAAGCAGAAAAATGACCAAAGCTCTTCATGCACATTACCACAATGCACTGGCTCTCACCCTTCCTAATGCTGTGGCTCTTTGATACAGTTCCTCTTTAATACAGTTCCCCGTATTATGGTGACCCCCAAACATAAGATTATTTTCATTGCTACTTCACAACTGTAATTTTGCTATTGTTATGAATTGCAGTGTAAATATCTGTGTTTTCTGATGGTCTTAGGTGACCCCTGTGAAAGGACCATTCAACCCCCAAACTGGTCATGACTCCATATGTTGAGAAGCACCACCATAGTGGGCCTCTCACCCCATTTTGCTTCTTCATTTATTTATATTATAGACAATAAAAAGATGATAATAATAAGACCAGTATCACAAAAAACTAGAGTGCATTTTTGTTTTCCTGTTGATCTGTCCTCGAATTCATCTGCTATGGAGTACACTATTATCTACAGCTGCTGTAGGGATCTTCATCCTAAGGAAGCTACTCAGGGATATTTATGGGCAAATTTATGTCAGGTCTTTCTTTTGGCTCCCTTTTGATGAAATGAATGAGCTGAAATGATGTGGGGAATAGGAACTCTGTGTTCGGTATATCGCCTCCGCTTGCTCTTGGTGCACTGTGAATTTTTATTCATTTCTCTGAACTTTACACTTGAATTGTTTGTGTTTCCTGAGGATTTTCGCCGATGCCTTATTGAAGCCTCTCTTGTGATTTCCCCTTACCTTCATTGTTTTCTCCATGTGTAAGTGTCTTCTCCTAGGAAAAAGCAGGTGGGGGCAGTATGGAGGCACCTGTTTGAGAAGCCTGTAGGAGTTGGTAGTCTTCTTAGACCGATCCGTCTCAATTGGCTTTCCAGTTCAGTAAGGGTTGTGGGCATGCCTAGGCTGTGGTCTCCACAGAGCATTATTCATCGGTAGCCAAATTAGTGATTGTTTCCCTTATCTGGGTTCACCAGGAAGTTGGACTTGCTTCACTTCCAATTTAGAAGTTAAACAAAATCGTTATAGAGTTTGCAAGTTTCCCTGCGTGGCTGATCAAAAGCATGCCTAAAACCACTTCACAGCTGGCCAAAAATCTCTTCAGTGGCTGTCAGGTTTATATGTTAAGTAAACCTTCTCATATAATAGAAACAGGAATAAAACACAGTCGTGTATCTCTTAACATTTGTTAACAGCCTCCAATGATTTGAAATTACAAAAGGTGCTCGCTTTATAAATTGTTATGTCTGTGATATTCAATATGAATAAATATTGTATACTTGTGTTAATACTGATCATATTTAGAGATTTTGGCCTGAATTTTGTTATGCTCATAAAGGATAAAATTCTTTTACTATATCTAAGAAATATTTTATTTGCAAGGAGAAGATACTCAAGGATATTAAACAAATCCTAATCTAAAGTCATCATCCAGGTATACCTAAAATAGATGTGTGTTTGGCCGAGTTTTACATTTAACATTTTGGGGTTGGTTTAATCGGATTTGGTGGGAACGACCGCATTCTCCTTTATGTGCCATGTGAATTCAGTGGAAAATTTATTTGCATGACAGCCTTTTTTGGGAAATAATACAGTTTTATGTTTCCATAATACTAATAAAGTTTTAGAGACCTTTAAATTATTGTTATCAAACTACATATTTTGCCCAAGCTATAGCAAGTCCATGCTTGAGAGATGTTGCTTAGCCCCTTCCCTGTTTGGGATGTTTTCTTTGGTTAATTGGCATCATATAATTCCCATGTTTGTATATTTCTGACCACACAGAATTTGCTGAATGTCAGTGAAATCAACTGACTAATGTCTAATTTTTGGAAGACATCTATTCTTGATTTCATTCTAAAATTTTAACTAATATAGAGATTGCAGTGTTGTAAATATGTTGTAGGAAACTCAGTATGGTCTGTAAATCTCTGTAATTCACTAACGGACATTGTGATGGCTCAAAATTAATACATTATTTCACTCAAACTGTTCTGTGATGAAAAGGACAATATTTGTAAAGACCTATGGTATGAGATTGCTTCTCTGTGTGTTCTTTCTGCCCCTTTCTTCACATACATTCTCACATGCAGGGTCACTATTACCCATTAAATATTATGCTTAAATTTTCTGATATAGAATTGATATCCCTGCTTCTTAAAATTTATAAACAAACAAAGAAACAGACACATCTCAGGGGATGAAGAGACAGCTTAATGCATAAGAACTCTCTTTGTGTGAGTATTAAGGTCTGAACTCAAATCGCCAGCAACCTAAATCCTGGTCTAGTCTTAGCACCTGTAACATTGGCACAGTGGGGAACAGGGACAGGGGGATCATCGGGCTGCTGGCTGCCTGCTCACATCCAAATTCAGTCAGAAACCCTGTCCCAGGAGAATACGGGAGAGAGTGGGAGAGCAGATTAGCTGATGTCCTCTTTTGGCCTCCATGCTTTCACAGGCACATTTAGCTTCCCTCATATGTGTACATACAACGCACACATACATATCACACATACACAAGTGTGTACACACACACACACACACACACACACACACACACACACACACACACACACCTGTGTGCATATCCATACTCACCCACCAAAAGATAGTCAACAAATTCTACCCCCTTTCAGTATTGATTTTTTTCCAGTTTTAATGGTAGAAGTTTCCCATATGTTTAGTACCTAGCCTGCAGTGAATTTCTGTCTTTCAGTTGCTAGACTTAGCAAAGTTTTCAGGGTTCCACTTTGACAATATAGAAGGCTCAGAGGACACTCTAGTCCAGATCTGCCAGAGCCTTCCCTGAGTCCTCAGCCTGTACCTGTGTGATTTCTGGGTCCCACCTTTCTGGCCGCCTCTATACTCTCAGAGGCTAAGGAGAAGGCATTGGATTTCCTTGAACTGGAGTTACAGGCAGTTCTTAGCCACCATGTGGGTACTGGTGAGCTCTCTACCCTCACAGGTTTTGAATGCATGTACACTAACATTCCTTATACGTTTCCCGATTTTACAGGGAGCAGCATTGGTACTATTACACTGTATTTATTTTTATATTTGTAGCATTAGGTGCATTTACTGTGTCTCACCTCGAGTTGAATGCTCTCCTGGTACTTTCCTAATACATTCCTGTTGGCTCCCCTGCAACACTTCATCACCCTTGACTGACGGGTGATGTACCTCTATTTTATAATGGAGAAACAATTGTTTCAAGACTATTTTCTTGACAGAGATGATGCCGCAATTAAACTGGTTGGTTCTCATCCCATTTATACTGCAGAGAACAATGGTGTGTTTCATAAGTGCTTTATTTTCTCCTAAGATGTACCATTTTACTGAGAGAAATAGAATCTTTATTGGCTTGTCAGGCCACTGACAAAGGAAGACAATTCAATTTCACGGACCTTATAAAATATTTTGTGCATTGCATTCATTAATACAGCCGCCTTTGGGGCATTTGCGAGGGTTTACTTAATGTCAGGTGTGTCTGAAAATTGGCAGGTTGTGGTCAGGTCGAGAGGAAAGAATGCCTCCCAGTTTTCAACTTTCTGTTTATACCAGCATTCTTGAATATTTCAAATATTTTCCCCCTTTAAATTCATTGTTTTCAATTTTTAAAGTGTGTGTGTGTGTGTGTGTGTGTGTGTGTGTGTGTGTGTGTGTGTGTATTCATGTAGCAGAATCAAATGATTTCCTACATATAAGAGTCAAGGTACCCTGTGAGACTGTAGATTCCCCTTGGCATGTGTTCAAGAAAGACACTGTGGTGTGGTGGCCTTGAATAACTCTTTCCTCCCTATTTCTGATAACTGAAGCAAGGCAGTTTCAAACAGTGGATATACACTAAGGTGTCCATAGATTCCTGTTCTTGGCAACATAAATAAATGTTTACTGCCTGAATTATATATCCTTAAAATTTAACTTTAAAAAAATAGACACAGTGAGTATTTTTTTTTAAATACCAATTTTCTTTGTAGTTAAAGAAAATTGAATGTTTCTATTTTGAGGACTAGAAATATATAATTTCAATGGAAATCAAGCTTATTTAGTTTATTATCTCTGGACATCTGGTATAACGGGAAAGATTATTTTAAACACCTTAGCAGTAGCAAGATATATCAGTGAGAAGAGGTATACATGCCTGGGGTATACAGCTTGCGTGGTGATGAGCATGGAGTATTCTCTCTCCTTCCTGGGTTATGTGCTGACGGGCTGCGTATGTACTCTTGGTATCGGAGAATAGAATTGGAAAATGCTCTTGCATCTCCTGAAGCTGAGCTTCACACCCTAACTTATTTGTCTCTCCGATGCTGGGATTTTCTCAAATGTCAGTGATTCAATTAGCTGTGCCTATTGATTCCTGACTCATCCTTGGTGGAATGCTAGATGCTGTATTTGAAGAAGGAGTATAGAGTATTTCCATCAGTGAGATGCTCGGTTGAGGAGGTGATAACACACGCAGAATCATTAAACAGTAGCGGCTGGAAGGTAATGGTTATAGCGTTCAGTGTTTCCTCCAGGCAAGCTCAGGGTTAAAAGTTTTCTACATGGCATGGAAATACAGTTGCACTTTCCTGTCCACCTGTACTGACAAACCTGAAATCTCTTTGACATCGTATCAAAACATTCAAGCCCTGAAAGTGTGAAAACATTGTATGCCTTCAGCCTAGGGATACAACTCCATCTGTAAAGGGCTTGCTGTACAAGCACGAAGACATGAGTTTGAGCCCTAAAAGTGGTTGAAATGTGCTGGACATTGTTGTCTGTGTTTATAGTCTCTGCTCTGGGGAGGTGGAGACAGGCGGCTCCCTGGGGCTTCTCCACCAGCCCTCCTCCTCTAATAAGATGTGCTCTAGACCAGTAGGAAACCCTGTCTCATAAAACAAGATGAACAGCTCCTTAGATCCCTGAGATTGCTCTGTGGCTTGTGCACGCTCGTGCATGCACACATATGTATGAGTGTGCATTCACTGATTGTAAACCTATTTCTTCGCTTACCTTTAGAGACCTACTGTTTACCCGTTTTCCTACACTCAGTTTGCTTTTGCTTTTCTCCAAGTAATGGTTTCCCTTTCTTTTCTTTTCTTTTTTTCCACTTGGACTTGAGTTTTGTTCATGGTGACAGACATGGATCTATTTGCAATCTTCTGCATGTTGACATCCAGTTATGCCAGCACTATTTGTTGAAGATGCTTTCTTTTTTCCATTGTACAGTTTTGGCTTCTTTGTCAAAAAATCAGATGTTCAGAGTTGTGCTGATTAATGTCAGGATCTTCAATTCGATTCCATTGGTCCACATGTCGATTTTTGTGCCAGTACCAAGCTGTTTCATTACTGTAGCTCTATAGTAGAGCTTGAGGTCAGGGATCATGATGCCTCCAGAGGTTGCTTTGTTGTACAGGATTGTTTCAGCTATCCTGGGTTTTTTGTTTTTCCATGTGAAGTTGAGTATTGTTCTTTTGAGGTCTGTGAAGCGTTGTGTTGGGATTTTGATGGGGATTGCATTGAATCTGTAGATTGCTTTTGGTATTTTTACCATGTTAATCCTTCCTATCCATGAGCATGGAAGATCTTTCCATTTTCTGATATCTTCTTCAATTTCTTTCTTCAGAGACTATTTTCTTTTTTTGTAAATAGATGTTGTATTACTAGATTCATCCATAAACTCTTTTCTACCATTCTTTTATCCTCAGGTGCATGGCAATAGTTGAACAATACCTAAAATACCACTTTAGAAATGCAGGGTGGTTGGCTAGAGTGAATGAGTGAGTCAGGGAATTGCTACTCAGGCCTCATACGTTGTGGTTTCTACCTTGGTTTTTTTATACATTTTTTTTTTTTTTTTTGGGTTTTTCGAGACAGGGTTTCTCTGTGTAGCTTTGCGCCTTTCCTGGGACTCACTTGGTAGCCCAGGCTGGCCTCGAACTCACAGAGATCCGCCTGGCTCTGCCTCCCGAGTGCTGGGATTAAAGGCGTGCGCCACCACCGCCCGGCCGGTTTTTTTATACATATTTTATTTAGCATAGATCTGCAGTTGTTAGTGTGACCTAAGTAGGTGTGGTTCTAGAGACTGTGTGATGATGGGAGGCATCCTAGACAGGAAGCAGTAGTGATGGACACAGGCAGGATGCCACAAGAGACGTTCACCTTGACAGTTGGCAAGGCTAACTTGATTGCAAGAGTTCATTCGTGAACCAATGCTTAGGCTTGCAGATGGTCTGACCTTAGGATATGTTCTGTTTATTTCAACTGCACTTGGGGCAAATAACAACTTCGCTTTTCTGTAATTTGTCAACCAACTGAAAATGCAGGAATGGGATTGGAGAGATGGCTCAGCAGTTCAGAGCCCTTCTCTTCCAAAGGATCTGGGTTTGCTTCTCTGCGTTCCCATTTTGGGGTGGGAGCTCAAAAATGCATGTAGCTACAGTTCCAGTTTATTCAATTCCCTCTTCTGGTTTCCTGGGGCACCTACATTCATATACTGCACATATATACACTCAAATGTACACACACACACACACACATATAAAATAAAATAAATAAATTTTTAAAAATTCAGAAAACACATTCATAATTTATGAACTATTTTCAGACAAAACATTCAGCAGCTGAATTCTTGTTTAAAGATTCTTTATTCTAAGAAACTTTAGTAGAGCTATTTTTCTTATAGTTATTAACCTGCATGGATCATTATTCTAACTATGCCAGATTCTATCTTAATTATTTTTGTAGCTTTCATATTCTGGAAAACCTTGAATTACTAAGAATAATATGAAATTCTAAAGTTAACAATCTATGTATATTTAAGATAATCTAGTTAGCTGAGAAACATTCCCATTTGTGTTAAATTTGTGTCAGGGTTAAGTAAAGTATACATTCTGTCATAGCTGCGAGTAGAAACGAGGGTCCTTGGGGAGAGCACACAGAACAAAGTAACCATTCCGATAATGCGTGCAAATTTATAATGACTCAAATTCGAGATGATAGTATCCTTTCCTTTTTATGAGAGGTTTTATTTTCACAGCTCCAGAATTTGTACATACTACATTGAAAAGCCCATTAGCAATAACTTCAGCAAAGGACTCGGAAATACTTTCGACCGAGCAGATTTGCAAGTTTCCTAATATTTCATTAGGGATTACACTGAGAATGTTTACTGGTCCTTCACAACAGAGAAGGACTGGTGAGAAAGCATTAGAAAAAGTGGAAGGACACGGTGACAGAGACCGAAATGATGGACCATTGTCTTAGAAATTACCAGTCAGGTATCTATCTGTGCAGACTGCAAGTTCATCACTGAAGTCTGTGAAAGAGTTGTCTTTGTGAAGACTGCTGTTTTCCCCAGGTCTGAAAACACCGAATCAGGACTTTTCTTCCTCAACTGCTTCATGCCCACAGGGAATTAACAGAGCATGCTCTCTTGTACATTGTGAGGTTTTAAAGGTAAAAGCAATAATGTTCTCACATTTACTGAGTCTGCTAGGATGAGGGGGGGACTTTGTAAAGAAACTGCTGGTGTGTGACGGAGCCTGAGAGAAATGGCCACCACAAAGCAAGTCGGGAAGCCCTGTCGGTTTGTGATGCTCGTGTGATGAGCCCTCAGGCTTGTCTCTAACAGTGTGGACTGGTGAACCATTAGCTACATGCACAGCGTAATAAAGAACTGAGGGATGGTTTTTACTTGGACAAAATAACTTGTTTGAGAGGAAAGTCGAGCCACTGAAGGTATGGATCCATGTTGAAGGTCATCTGAACAAATTTGCTCTGGTCCTTGATAACATGGACCCTTCCTTCACCACCTTCATTTGATACCATGCACCTCGATGTAGTGGATACCTGCTCTACACCTACCTGTGACCTTGAAGTACCTGCCCCTGGGGTATGGCCTGGGGGCTAGCTACCCTTAAGACCTGAGAAGCATGCCTGCGGGGCTCTTCTCTCCTCTGTGGGCTTGGAGGGTGGGTTGACTCAGAAGAGCGTGTAACAGTACCTTAGCCTTCCAGGACCCTGCAAAGATTCTCCTATTCTGTTTCAGTGAGTTTTCTTTCCTGATAAAACCCTTTCACCCTTTAAGCAAATTCCCGTGGATTTCTCAATATACCCATGCCCCAACAACCTTCCTTTGCTACTGTGCGCCCCTCCCTACTGCCTTCCGTGACACTGTGGACCCCTCCCCACTACCTCCATTACCTTCCGTGACACTGTGCACCCCTTCCCACTACCTCCATTACCTTCCGTGACACTGTGCACACACCCTGCCGCGCCCCCGCCCCCCCCCCCCCCCCCCCCCCCCATCTTCCTTTTCCTGTTTTGCTTTGGAAGGGAATGATGCTGACAAATTTGACCTTTGGACTTTAGTTCAAATATTCACCCTTGTCCAATTAGAAAGATGAGTAAGCTCTGTCTTCCCACTGTGCCCTGTATTGTCGGTGCCCTTTTTGCTTGTATCAGGAAAGGCCGAGGCCCCGTGGAGTGGTTCTTGTCCCCGTGAAACCATTTTTAAACCTAAGGATGATTTTAGGCTCCAGCCCAACAGGAAGACAATTGGTCATAGTGAATTTGTCTGTTACCTTCTCCTTTATGGACTTCTTCCCATTTTCAGGTCTAGAAGAATATATTTGTGCTTTTGTATGTTCTGGAAAGCAATTTTAGAAAAAAAAATGACTGTGAGGAGGATAATCACGATTGTGTCTCAATCACAATTAGTTCCAATTTGTCCTCCCCAGACACATACGCCTGTTGTCGCGTCTTGTAAAGTCTTTCATCCCCAGAACACATTGTCTTCAAATTGAATGCTGATCAGGATAAATGTACAACATGCTCAGCAGGGGCGTTTGGTTTTGTATTTGAGGAGATAAATCTGTAAATGGCTTCTTATATTCCAGATGCGTTTCGCTGGGGTTAGAAGGTGAGCGCGCTTGAGGTCCCCAAACTAGTTATGTGTGCTTGTGAGTTCAAGATTAAATGACTTTTATCTATCTCTAGATGGAGTCTGCTGTGAGGTCTCAGAAGTCACCCAAGTTGTTAATAGTTTTAGGGATAACATTTTGGTAAGAAATGGCGAAAGATTCTAAGTTATAAAATCTATTCCGCTAGGTTACAGGCTAAGAATAAATATCATGTCCACATTTTCTGTAGCATTTCTAATACTTGCGGGTATCACAAATAGTTTCTGATGAGTTTGCTACATTCCATGCTCTATTAATCATATTAGTTCTGTAAAAAGTAAACTTCTCTACATATTTTGAAGTTCTTTTAAAATTAAAATTATTTTGTTTCCTTGTACTATCGTGTGTGTATGTATGTGTGTGATAAATGTATATGTCCATGTATATGTTCAAGTGTGTGCCTGTGCTTGCCTGCCTTGGCCTGTGGAGGACAGCGGTTGAAATCAGGTGTCTTTATCCATCATATTCCACTTTATTGTTTCAGACAGGGTCTCTCACTGATCTGTTTCTCACTGTTTTGACCTGACAGGCTAGCCAGCAAGCCATCAGGAGCTGCCTGTCTTCTCCATCCCTGCCACACTGCTCCTAGTTCTGGTTTCAAAAGTTTGTATCACTATATCCAGTTTTCACATGGGTGCAGAGGATTCCAGCTTGGGTCTTCATGATTGCACAGTAAATACTTTACTCTCTGAACCAGTCTCCCCAGCCATAAAATCTTTGGAAAGATAAACCCAACCAACTAATCAATGAAAACAACCCATAATCATATTGCAGAATGTGTGTGTGTGTGTGTGTGTGTGTGTGTGTGTGTGTGTGTGTGTGTGTGTGTGTTTGCTTCCTTGCATGTGCAGATCACCAGTGCATTACTGTCAAGATCTTTCCTTTGAGAAATAGATTCATGTACCCAACACCCAGCTTCTCAGAGATGTTGCAACAGAATACATGCCCCTTTCCACGTAGATAGTATTTGTTATTTTTGTTGTTATTGTTGGCATTTCTTTTGTTGGGTGAATTTCTTGCCCTATGAATTCTTGTTACCCAGTAAGGTTTCTCTTGCTGTGATAAAGACCATGACCAAAAGTTTCTTAGAGAGGAAAGGGTTGATTTCATCTTTGAATTCCAGGTAATAGACCATCACTGAGTAAAGTCACAGCAAGAACCTGAGGCAAGAACAGTAGCAGAAGCCCTGGAAGAATACTGCTTACTGGCTTTCTCCCCATAGCTTGCTCAGTCTATGTTCTTGTATGACCCAGGACCACCTGCCTAGGGGTGGTACCCCCCACAGTGGGATGCATTCTCTCACATCATTTCTCATGAAAATGCCCTCCAGTCTTGCCTACAGGTCAGTCTTATGGAGGCATTTTTCTCAAGTATGATTACCTCTCCCTGCTTTGCCTAGGTTTGTGTTGAATTGACAGAAGCCAACTAGCAGATACAGAAGGAAGTAACCCCCCTCCCCTAGCTAAACTACTACCTTATGGTAAGACTGTACATAGGTTTCCATCATTCACACTACTCCGAAGAATTTTGACCTGGAAGCCATTGAGTCATGGGAGGAGGCACAGTGAAGACTTATTGTGTAGGGTGAGAGCTCAGACATACACTGGACAGTGGAAGTGATGTTGCCTTCAGGCAACAGTGCCTTTCCACTAGAGGGTTCCTAGAATAAACTTTGGTCATTCTAATTTCCTTTAATTAGAGATTTCTCCTATTTCCTAAATTTGAGGTAATGAAATCTATTTACACAGAAGAACATGCACTGACCTTTCTCTCAGACTTCGTCTTCACCAGCTCTGCATGGCTCAGAGCAGGAGAATAGTATCTGTCTTGATAGGCGAGCGAGAAATAAAGCTGTACATTTCAGATACCAGATTCCATTAAATATCTCCTTGGTGTTTTTCCCTCCTATGCAGGTCTCTGCTACCTATGCCTCCACATGTATCATCATCTGCTCCTCTCACTAAATACCATTGTTCTCTCCCTCAGGGGCTACAAATGTTTCCCAGTCTGCTTTGCTCACCAACACATCACGCATCGCAGCTGGATGAATATCCACTTCCGTCTCACTCGGTTTAGTGCTTTCTGTATTTCCTTTTGACACTTGAGGTAAAGATGAAACTCTTTATCTTTGCCTCTGAGGACTGTATGGTCTGGGCATATTCTGCACCTCCATCCCATACACCTCCTTGTTTCCAAGTGTACTTGGTGTTGCTCCGGGTCATTTGCACAAAGTGGCTGCCTCTGCCTGAAATGGTCTTTCTCCTCTGAAGTTAGCTGATAGCTCGCATTTATTCTTTTTGGATCATAACTTAAGCATCACTTTCTGAGAGTGCTCATCAGACACTCATTGAGTCCATATTTCCTTTGATACGATCTTACTGCCAGGCCACCCTGTCCTGTCTGCCCAGTACTCCAGTCTGATTGTGACGTGTTCCTGTATCCTTTGATTACTGGTGAGCTGCATCTTGCTTGTGGAAGATGCTTCCTGAAGAAAATAGTACCACAGTGCCATATGCAATCATGCTGAAAATTCATTCTCACTAGATTTTTTCCAAGCAATTTAAAAATATTTAAATTACATTACTCTGTAATTTAAATTTCTCATCGTCTTTGATAGACAATGTAATGTGATGCTAAGGAAAATTGTTGAAGTGTTAGAATTGGATTCAGTTGTGCGCAGGTTACTTAAACATAAACCTCACATCTTTTGCATGTTTTTTAAACTATTTTAAAATTTATTTATCTTGTTTTATGTGTATGAGTGCTTTGCCTGCATATTTGTATATGCACCATGTGCTTGCTTGATGCCCGTGGAGGTCAGAAGAGAGCATCTGATCCCCTGGAACTGGAGCTATGGACGTCTGCAAGCCTCCATGTAGGTGCTGGCAACTCAACCCAGGTCCTCTATAAGAGCAAGGAATGCTTTTAACTGCTGAGCCATCTTTCCAGCCCTGTGTCTTAAAATTTTCTACAATTAATTTTTGTTCTGTGTGTGTGTGTGTGTGTGTGTGTGTGCACGTGTGCATGCGCACATGTGGAGGTCAGAGGACAACTTGTAGTATGTTCTCTCTTTCCACCATTTGGGTCCCCCAGGATTGAACTCGGGTCTCCAGGCTTGGCAGCAGGAGCCTTCACCTCCTGAGCCAGCTCACTGGCACTGTTTGCTCGTCTGTGTTTCATACTTTAACATATTCAGTACCATGCTCGTGCACACTTGGATGGCTTCTCTATGAAAGTCTTTATTGTGTGCTGTGTTTTTTGGTATCTTAAGCTGTTCTTTTTAGTTAACCTAAACCAGCATCTTCATCTCCATTGATGAAGTAGTTTCCTCCACCTGTAAGTCACTTGTGCAAAAGGACATAATGGGAGGCATTAACCTTTACGCATCTTACCACTATGTTTGGAAAACTATACCTTTCTCCGTGAAAGGCAGAGAATGTATAATTTTTTTGTTACCTCCAAATTTATATAATTGGATATGAGAGTTTATGGGGGGACACAAGATTGGTACTCCTTTTTTTTTCGTATGGAGAAGAAAGATTATACAAAGTGTCCATGCAAAAATCGGGTCCTGCCAATGCAGGTGAGATGGTCATAAATCACGACCACCATGACACCATGATCTCTCAGGTGACATGTGGCAAACACTGGGAGGTTTGTATGGACCAGGTGTATGGGTTTTAATTGCCAGATGGACTTCGTAGTTCTTACCCGTGTGCCAGGCTTTAGGTGACTCTCTTCATCTTACAGAATCACATGGCTCCATGTCACTACTGTGTGAATGACCACTGTCTGGCTGTGGGGCCCATAGAGCTCAACAACTGCCTGTATGAAAATTCTCAATCATTTTTTAGGTGCCACACTCCCCCTTTACACAGGGTTTCATTGTGTAGTTCTGGCTGTCCTGGAACTCACTCTGTAGACCAGGCTGGCCTCGAACTGGGAGATCTACCTACCTCTGCTTCCCAAGTGCTGAGATTAAAGGTGTGTGCCACCACCAGCTTAAGAAAAAATAATTTTTTTTGTCACACAGTTTTTAGGGAGATACTGAATGATAAAACTACTTAGAAGAAAATATTAAAGACACCTCTCTCTTCATCATTATTCGGGAGAGAAATTTGATCATATTCTTTGTACTTGAGACGTTTTCATTCAGATCATGCATAGTAATGGGTCCTGGAAATATGAATTACGAGTAGGTTGAAAGATGTGAAAACCAAATTTTGTAAACCATTGCCAGTTCCCTCCTCCCTTCCATTAAAGAAAGGCCACCATCTTAGGGACAGCGAGGGGACACCTGTGTTTGATTACTGGCCACAGATCCAACCATTACTTGTTCTGGATGCAAGCTTCTTTCTATTTTAGTTTCTACAGTATACCCCAGAGGTTAGGTTTAAAAAAGTTAGTGTGGGAACGGAAAGTCCACAGTTTCTCAATGTCTTCCCTCACCCATCCAGCCCTAAGTCAGCCTGTAAGAAAGCAAAGCACAGTCCTGGGAGCAGACAGAGGGCACAGAAGGCACTGCTTGAAACAGGAGGGGGAGAGGCCGCTAACGGGCCTGCCTTTCCGGTTCTGACCTGAGAAATGGTTGTTTTGAGTATCTTTTAGCCCCTGTTGGATGAGAGGAAGTGGAATAAACTGTCTGCTAACGGTAGCAGGGATATTAGCTGTCTGGCCGTTTGCTTAGCCAGTCCAGCTTTTTCATCATTGAACATGTTTTTGTAAGTGAGTCCCACCCCTCCCCGCTTCTGACTTACAAAGTAGTAGATTGACAACACTGGCAGGGTAACTTGTTTCAGGGGACAGGGATCGGCGGCGGCGTTACTGTACCTCCGTGAGGCAGTGGGAGCCACGAATTCTACCAGTGTTGCCTAGAGTTAATGGACACTTACAGGACTGTGGGCAATCTCAGGTCCCGCTCCATCATCTCGTGTGTGTGTGTGTGTGTGTGTGTGTGTGTGTGTGTGTGTGTGTGCATGGATGTACATGGATGTGGCAGCCGGAGGTGGATTTTGGGTGTCTTCCTCAGTCACTTTTTTTGTTTGTTTTGAGTTAGGGTCTCTCACTGAACCTGGAGCCCACAAATTTGGCTTGGCTTCAAGACACCATATGTATGCACCCCCACCCCCCACCTCACTGAGATTAGAGACATGCACCCCCACACCTGGCTTTTATGTGAGTGTTCAGCCCCTCATACTTGCACAGTAAGCCCTTTCTTCCTTGACTGGGCCATCCCCTTAGGGGGAAAATATGTCTACCTATCTCCAAGCCTTTGCTTACAGGTGGCTAGCATTTGAGGCAGTGCCTCTGGTCTCTTTGGCTTTTGCATTTATTGGGACCTTAGTTTCCTTTGCCCTGTTCACCTGGCTCATGGAGCCGCTGGGGAGAGAGGTTAGCACGGCCTAATGTGAACACCTTTGTGCTCACAGAACTCAATGTGGTAAAATGTAAGGTGGTTTTTGTTTCATCTTCTCCGATTGGACTCCCTTGAGTTCTCGATACTTCACCTTCGATTCTCACCCCCCCCCCCCCCCCCCCCCCGTTTCTCCTCTCTTTCACTTTATTTCCCATTTGCCTGCGTTAGGCCTTCTCAAATGGGACTGTCCATCTAAGCAAGTGACCCCAATCTTGTTTAGACGAACTTTACAAATAAAAAAGTTAAAAAAAATATTTCAGTTGAATGTTCCCACTTTGGCAATCCTCGCAATGCTACAGCCCCTTTATTCCCTTCTATTAATAAATATGAGACACGATGAGAGGGTGACTTTGGGTGGGGGATGACTCTGCCTGTTAATTTGGATGTATGATCTGCCAAAGCCAAAGTTATTGTCATATCCCCCCCCCTCGGTAATGGTAGGGTACCCATGCATGTATGTAGTATGCATGTTTGATATGGATGGACTAGTAGCTGTCCACTCTGACCCAGAAATCTGCCATCTCTGGCTTTCTGCAGTTGGAATGACATCCCGCATCCAGCTTTTCTCTGGCTCCTGGAGAACTGGGTTCTTGCCCTCAGACTTTTATAGGAAGTGCTATACGCCTCTGCTAGCTCCTGAGTCCCAGTACTTGAATTCTTAACATCTTTAGAGAGAGGAATTTGTTTTCATTAGGACAGTGTTGAAAAAAAAAACTGCTATTTCTCATCGACTCTTTATGAATTGTGTTCCAGTATAATTAACAACTCTTCTTCCTTTCGTTAAGAAAGGAAGAAACTTCTATGTTTGCTTGGGTAACATGGCTCCTGCAACCTCATTATTCTTGAATCTGAAAACTCGGTTAGGAAACTGTTCAACCCGATTTCTTCTGATTGATCATTACCTGATGCTGACTTACTCAGGAGCAGCCATCATCGTTACAACGGAATACGTGAGGAGCTAACCACGGTTGTTAGTTTTGAATACAAATCGAGGCCTTGTTCTTCTTCTAGTACATGAAATAGTTTTCGTGCCTTCGGACCTAAAGTATCTACTTAGTCGAATATGTTGACTTTAGGGATAGCATTTCTCCACAGAAAGGGGAGAAGCAGCAGGCTCTCATTTCCTGGCCTTCAGCTCTGGCTTTCCGTTATGAGCTATGATGGGCTGTGTCGGTCGCAGTGACAGATCGGAATCCCTAGTATGATCTTTAGACAGTCAGTTGCCAGGCGAGCCTGCGTGATCCTTTCCTTGCGCGTTCTATTCTGGTTTCCGTGAAAAGGCAAGCAGGGATCACAAAGCTGTCTGCAGGACAAAGGCTCTTGTGCATTGTGGGTAATGCACTGTAATTATTCCCTCTACAGTTGCTTTTCGTCTTAGCAGCCACTTCTCCAAACATTTCAGTTCCACGTAGCATGAAAGCGGTGCCATCTGGAGGGAGAGGCAGTGGAGAGAAGCAGGGCCGCAGAGATGGGAGCACTCTTGGAACGGGGGTCTCTAAATTTCAGTGAAGGCTTTAACATTGGGGTGTGTGTGTGTGTGTGTGTGTTTCTGAGAACAGGGTGGAGGGAGAGGTATCCTCATTTTAGGCAAGATTTCAGAGAAGCAAAGACGGAAGGGAGAAGGGAGAAGGGTAGAGAAGAGAGCTGGCAGGGAGCCCTCATAGGCTGGGATCAGAGGACAGGATTGTGGTGGGAAGGACCAAGAGAAGCAGAAAGAGATAGGAGGGAGGGTTGGCAGGGGGGGGGGGCGAGAGGACAGAGCTGTGAGGGGAAGGACTGAGAAAGGCTGTGATAAGTGACAGGGGCTGGAAGTTTGCACGTGTCCCACTGTTTAACACCGTCAGCTCAGCTCTAACCTTTGAAAATGTTCTCTTCACACATTTCTCGTTTGATTCTCCGTACCGCGTGGTACAGAAGGGAACGAATATGTACAAAGAAAACATTTCTCAGGACGTTTTTGTCATCTCAGCTCACAGACACAGGCTGCATCCTTCGGTTCCCCCCTACCAGCCTCGGGGGCCAGGCACTTCCAAGACAGGGGAGTCAAGGCAGAGACAGGTCAAATTGTTTGCAGCGGGGTGACAAGCTGAATGAATGTGCGTGAAACACAGAAAACTGAAGTCTTACTAAGAGAGGGGCATGGATAATAGGATAACCCACTTAGGTTAGTAAGCCCATGACCTATGACCTTAACCGCTTTAGCAATCATGTTGCTTTGGTCTTCTGTGCCATGAAGATGAACATGGAAATTTATGGTCAAGGGGCCAAGGGCTTGTTTGTTTTTTTTCCTTTTTCTTTCAAAAAGTATGCTAGGGAAATTCAATTATAGACCAATAGTAGGCCCAGTCTTACGTTTTAACATGTACCAGATAAATTCTATGGAAGTATACTCCCAAGAAGGGAAAATAACTCTGATCAAGTTTAGGAAAATGTTTGTTGTTTTTGTCTCCCCTCCCTACCTCCTCCCTCCCTCCCTCCCTCCCTCCCTCCCTCCCTCCCTCTTAGGAATCATTTCATTGATGTAGATTCAAGCAATTCTCTGTGAGCTCCAGGCCAGCCTGGTCACATAGAGCTCTGTGTCAAGAAGGCTATGTATGTAGCAAGTCTTTCTCTATCCCACCCACTAGCTCCCAAATAACAAAATGAAGACTTCTTAATAATTATGGAAGCTCAGCTGATAGCTTTGGCCTGTTCCTACCTAACTAGTTCTTATAACTTAAATTAACCCACATCTATTAATTTACTTTCTGCCTTGTGGCTTTATTACCTCATCTCTGTAGTGCCCATCCTGCTTCCTCTCTGGCTGGCTGGCGACTGTGCCCTTCTTCTTCCCAGCATCTGCTGTACCCTGAAAATCCTGCCTAGCTATTGGCCATTTAGCTTTTTATTGAACCAATCCAAGTGACACATCTTCATAGTGTACAAAACAGGACATATGTAAAAAGACACTGTCTCAGAAAACAAAGCAAAACAAAAAAGTGTCCTTAAATTCATCCCATCCCTCAGTTTTCAAATACAAATGCAAAAGTCTTTGAGCTTTGAGAGGAATTTGGTCCTGCGGAGTGTCATTAAAGAGTTTATGTATTCCTCAAGGCATGAGAGGGAGCCCGAATCCTGGGAGACTGAAGATGGCAGACCTTGAATCCTTCCAAGGTGTAATTTCAGTCATTTTGTTTTGGAGTTTAGAGTACAAGTTGCCTTTTGTATTTAGATATTTTAGAACACATGTCTCTTTCTGTGTTTAGAAATAAGCTGCGTAGTGGGAAAGAAGAGAAATATTATATTAAGGAATGATAGAATGTCAATGATAGATTGAAGATGACCAGGCTTTGTTCTTCTTCCACAAAATGGAGGCTTTGATTCTAGTCTTCCTGACAGTGGAATCATTTGGAGGAATTCTTAAGATTGAGACGAAGGTCATTTCAAGTTTCCAAAACTTTCCTTTTGCTGACTTTAAAAACAACCATGTTCAATTTTTTTCCTGTTTATTTTTGCCTATAAGTACCTCAAAGTTTTAATAGCCCTCCTTTTAGGGGCTGAGGTGGGGACAAAAAATACTTTCTGATATTGGAGTGCTTCTCAGAGAGGTCATAGTAGTACGCAAGTGCCTAATTTTGTTACATATAATAATTCAACTGCAGACTGAATGCTCTAAACTTTGCTCTGGACTTTTGGATGGACAATGTACATGTAATTCCAACCTTTCATAGAGCTTTTCAATCAAATAAGCAAATCAGTTAGGTTTAACGGGAAATGAGGGATTTAACAAAACCTAGTATGTTTGCAGGACACTTAGAAAGGACTATTGTCTAATCGGTCTTAGGAAGGCTGTATCCAATGGGTGATATTTTACCTAAAATTTATTGATGAAGAAACAAGCCAGCCGAAAGACTGAATTCTAAGCCAACGAAAAATCCAGTTTGGAAAGAGTGAGGCATGCACCACGCTGGGATTTTTCTTTGGAACAGAAGGATGCCCATTGTTTCTGGAGACCCTTCAAGTTAAGGGGACAAGGTGCTAGAGAGAACAGGTGTGAATCATGTTAAAGCTGGCGAGGAAAGAGGTAGGATTTCATTCTTACTGTGATGTGAGGAGAAGGAAATGTTCATTGTAAGATTTTGGGGGGAATAAAGTCTTAAGTGCCTGTTGAAAATATTGTAGGACTGTTCTCATGGAAATCATGAAACCCATTAGCATACCACTCTAGTTGGTTGTTGGCCTTAGGATCAGAGGCTGGTAAAGGTAGGGAGTGCCCAGATAAGGCAGAAGGGGTGAGGAATGAGCTTGAAGGAGGCAATAGGGATTGCTGGTGAACTTCATGACGAAATTGGGGAAAGTGAAAATTAGTGCCATTAGTGGTGTGTGTGTGTGTGTGTGTGTGTGTGTGTGTGTGTGTGTGTGTGTGAGAGAGAGAGAGAGAGAGAGAGAGAGAGAGAGAGAGAGACATATGTATATGCAGGCATGTGTACTTGTGCATGTATTTGGAGGCCAGATGATGATGGCGTCCGGTGGCCTTCTCTCTCACCCTCTACCTTAATTCTATCAAGACAAGGTTACACTAGCAAGCTCTAGCCATCCTCTTGCCTCCGTTACCCCCATCAGTGGGATTGCAGTTACATCTGAAGCCATGCTTAGCATTTTTTCATATGGGTGTTGGGAACTCAAAATCAGTTCTTCATTTTCACATAGTAAGCACTTTATGCACTGAACCAACCCTGTCCAGATATCTTGGTGGCTGCTTCTTAAACTGCCTTGGCATGAAATTATTACTGTATGTTGTCCTTCATTTTTTTTACATATCAGATTTCTACAATTTGTTTTGTTTATACTGGGAAAATCTAACTGAATACTAAGAAATGATTTTTCACTGCATTGGTGCCTTGGTAGCTTTTTCAAATGGTTTCAAGAATATATAAAATATGTGTCTTATTAGACATGAATACTACTTCTTTTTCTCTATACTTCTCTTTATAGTAACAACTTGGTTCTCTGATCGTGTCCTGCTAGAATGGAAAAGATCCCCTTGGCAGTGGTATATCTGTCATTTTGAGTATGCCTGTATATTTGGTTAAAAGTTTTCCTAGGTGCGTCAGTGTCTGCAAGGGCTTACCACTTGTAAGGGTGGACTGAAGAGAGCTGAGAAGTGTAAGCCTCACCTAGTACACTGAGGACCTGAACAGAACCAAAGATAACTGGTCATTCTGGGCCCCTTGAGCTGGGACACCTGTCTTGTTTACACTTCGGTTAGATTGGAACTCATACTGTCTACTCTCTTCGTTCTTAGACTAAGGCTAGACTGGAATTTCTACCATTGACTCTCCTTTATGGACATTCCAAATCAGGCAAGAGCTATACTCTGGCTCTTCTGGTATAAACTTTTAGTTAGTCAAAAAAAAAAAAAATCACATAAAGCTATTCTCAATAATCATTCTTTTCTCATTAGATGAGAAAAGATGTAAAGAGATGTAGTGTAAGAGAGGTAGATGTGGTACGTGTGTGTGTGTGTGTGTGTGTGTGTGTGTGTGTGTGTGTGTGTGTGTTTGTGCCCATCTTTTGCTCTTTTCTGTCCCTCTGGAGAAAGTTAAAACACCCTTTGTTCATACAAGTACAGAACTACAGAAACATTAGGTTGTTTGATTTTTAATCTCCAGATACCCACCTCTCTGTTTAAAAGTTCTATTTTTTAGTGATCTTTCTGTACCACATGGACTGAATGAATGCATATAGACTCAATATATCAGCAGTGTTGTTCTCGCAGGAAGAAGAAAGAATTGTACATGTCTTGAAAGATATTGGTTCTTTGCGTATGGCTCATGGATCACTCTGTAAGATTCACAGACACTTACAGCAGACTTATGAGGTCAAATTAATTTCCTAAGATCACTAACATGTTTTTTCTTTCTCTTATTTTCTCATGAGCATATAGGCAGATTGAATGAAGATGTAGAAATAAAAATCTGAGTGGCTTTTATTAAGTAAAAAATTAGTGTTTGAAAAAAGTAAAAACAGTGCCTGATCTCTTTGGTAAAATATAGTTATTTCATAAAAACTATGGAGGTGTGATTATTAAACAAATTAGTAATTATTTTACAAGTTTTATTTTATTTCCTTCTTGGTTGGTTGGTTTTTTTGGAGACTTAACTCAGTAGAAGAGTGCCTGCCTGTTAAGCCCAAGGCTGTGGGTACAATTTTCAGCATCATCAAAGCAAAGCAGAGCAAATACTTCGATTCTCAGTCTTAATTTCCTGTATAGTCAGTGTTGACCCAACTTAGAGTTGATATACTGTTTGTTGATAATTGGTTAATTAAGTTGTGCATGTGGGTATCTGTATGATGTGTGAGTGCAGGGCAGCTGAAAACTTGGTTGACTTTCTTTTCCCCCTCTCCCTTTATTTGGGTTCTGGGAATTGAATTCCGGTCAGTTGTGTGGTAAGCTCCCTTACCCACTGAGCCATCTTGCTGGCCCAGTGACCTCTGCATATTAAAGTTGTATATGCATTCTGAAGCTAAAATATTCAAGAGCCATTACTTCAAGCAGAACTTTTATATAGCTATGTTAAGGGTGACTCTAACAAAACTCTTAGGTTTACGCCTCCAAACCTTTTACTTACTGGTCCCTCAAATTATTCTTTCTCAGAACTAACTAAATCAATTCTAATTACAGGTCTGATTTTATTGTTTTTACTTTCTTGGGCATGTGTTGGCAGACTCTCATGGCCACGTTGCCATCCAATCAGTCATCAAAATACTTAAACATAAATACTTATTTAAAATATATAAATGTGTATCATTTGCTTCTACAGATATTCTTGTTGGATTTGTACATAGCACCAGTCTTTTGCTTCAGGAGTCCAAATGCATGCTTTGTTATCTCTCCTGAGATACGTTTCTCTTTCCTAGTGAGCATGGTGTCTTCATCAGGAGTGGACACAGACAAGACTTTTGGTATTAGACTGGTGTCCCCTTCCGTACTTAAACAGACTTCTTTTTCTCTTGTGGACACTGCAGAGCTGTTGCGCTCTGTGGATACAATTGATACAGTCGTTCAGTGAGCTTCCAGCCCAAACTATGGCCTGGGTAGCACTTATGTTGTCCCTCCTGGCTGGTGACCACTTCATGGTGACATTCTGTATGCCCTGTGTCACACAGTCGGTTGCAGAATGACTCTGCCTTGCTTTTCTTGCAGCTGTGGCCTCACTCCAGCCTAAGCCATTCAGGGAATGTCTCCACCACCCATCCAAACCTTCTTTAAGAAGAGCTGTCAAACAGTCCTGCCGTCCTTCACACTGATTTCTTCAGTGGGCATTAGGTTATTGTAAGGTTCTATTCCCATCTTTTTTAAAGATCTTACTTTCTCATGTTTAACATTTCTCTACTTCTATGTTAGATTTACCGTGTGGCTCCACTCTTAGGATTGACGCCCAGATCAGTCCTGTGAGAGAACGTTACTGCCTTGTCTTTTATCGACTCTATTTGTGTGTTTGTGTGCATATGTGTGCGGGTGTGCATATGCAAATGCACACATGTGTCAGTCAGAGCACAGCTTGTAGCACTCAGTCTTCTCTTCCCACCATATGTGTTCTGAGATAGAACTCAATCCATCAGGCTTGGCAGTAAGAACTTTTACCTCCTGTGCTCTCTGGTCGGTTCTCCTTGTTGTTCCTGTCCTGAAGGAGGGTGGCCCTTACAAAGAATCCCCGTGGCACTTATTTAAAACATGTGTAAAAACAACATATAATGAAGCACCAGAATCAAAAATTTACGAAATATGAGCTCGTTCTGGAAAGAAACTATCCTTTTGTGTGAAGAAGAATCTTGATAGGCCCGTCAGATTGGGCAAGGTGCCTTGTAAAGGGAGCAAGAGTCAAAATGATCCAAGCCCTTTGAATCAAGAACGTGGAAAGCCATGGCTTCTAAGTTTATCTCTTAGTTTGTAAGACATCTTAAGTATTTTGAATAACCAGCTTAGTGAAATACTATGTTAGCATGCCAAAGTCTAAAAATACATACTGTTGCATATATGCACAGAGGAGTTTTGAGGAAAGTGTGGGAATTTGTATCTTTCCTATCAATATGATAATCTAGCGTAGTGTGAACCCAAGAAGTGTAACCTAAAGATAAAATGTTATTACTATAATAAGTCCGTGATACTTTGCACTTTGCACTAGATGATGGTGTTCGTGAATAAAAGACTTTCTTTGACAATGAGAACTTTTAAAAAGGCCAATAATTTGCATCAAATATTTATTATTCTTCAGTTACTGATGATGGCATTTATGCATTCTTTTAAGAGATTCATATGCACATAAGCAAAAATGTCAAGGCAGTTACTGACCCACTGATAAAGCACACAGCATTTACCTCTGTGTCTTTTATTTTTCTGGTCTCAGTGTTTGTGTATCTATGTGTATAATTAAATGCATGTCTAAAAAGACACTTATGTGTTCCTATTGCTTTAGTATAAAAATGATCCCAAAAATGCTTGTTTTGATAGCTTGGTTCCCATTGCAGCATTGTTGAAGGGTGAGGTTTTGGGCATGTGTTCGGATTATGAGAGCTTTAATATGCTCAGTAGATTGGCTCATTGATGTTCTTGTTGTGTAGATTATTGGGAGGTAGGGCCTGCTTGGAGTATTCTGTTACTGAGAGTATTGTCTTAGTATATATCTTGTCCTTGGTCTCAGTCAGTGGTAGTTCATCAATACTCCTCCTGCCGTAGGTGGTGACAACAAGTGACTGTGGAGTGAAAACTTTGAAACCATCAGCGAAATAAATCTTCCCTTTCTTTAGTTGATTTTCATAGGTATCTTGTCACAGTGATGGAAAACTAGCCATATGGATATAATATTTTATAACCCACATGTTGTCACCTACTATATTATGAGTATCTACCATGAAATGTTTAAATGATATTTTTAATGGCTACTTCATTGTTCATTAAACTCATTAGTCATAATTTTATTAGTTGCATATTTTTGAACATTTATATTCCTTTTATTTTCTCCATTTAATGAATATAATGGATGAGTTACTTTTTCAGTTATACCTTTTTTCATTTACACATGACTTTTTCTCATGTGCATTTATCAATTTTGAATTACCACATTAGGGGCCATATATATCTTTCAAGTTTTTCTTCTTCTTGCCAAATTATTCCCCAGAAAGTTGCGCTATTTAAAAATAATGCAAACACATAAATTTAGGCATTCTTCCTTGAGTGATGCATTGAAGAACCCTTAGCTCAGGTGACCATGGAGAGTATTAACTCCACATCAAAGAAGTTACTTTTAGTGACATTTACTACATTTGTGTGACTTGACATTATTAAGCCTTCAGATAGCGAAGCCTCCGTCAAACATGACTGAACACTTGCTTGAAATTTGAGGGGACCAGAATAACACTACACAGGCTTTGATTTTTAACATCAAGAATGAACGATGTACATGTGTGAAATTTCCGGACTTTATGTGTAGAGGGTCAGTTGTCAGAGATTGTAGCAGTAGTCTTTGGAACTTGGTAAGAACAGTGTTGGCAACATCTAGGTGGGTGGAGGGAGGTCTGTGTCCCAGCTGTGACTACACAGGCACCAGCTGTGCAAATTGCCAGTGTCTCGAGTGGGTCGACAGGGCATTCAGTTGCTCCTGGGTGCTTCTTCCTCTGCAGCACAGCTCAGTAAGTGCATTATTAATGCGCAGAACTCAGCCCAGGGAGCCAGGCAGGGCTCTGTGTAAGTAAGACTATTTATCCCAACCATTCCATAGAAGTGAGTTATCAGCACTAATTTCCTTCATTATTTAACCTATGTTGAGTGGTACTAAAATGCTGAAATAGTTAGGATAAGCTTTTATTTCGTGACTTCCGTCTTTCTAATGATCAAATTGGTAAGGAGTAATGATGACTGGAGTTTGTTCATTCCATTTCTTTAATAAGAAAATGGCTGTAGTTTAAAATGCAAATGGCTAAAAATTGCTAAATGGTCTTAATGGTAAATATAATGCAGATTTAAAATGTGACACAAAGCATATTTTATTCCAAACTTTATTTTATGACAGAGGAAAATTACTATTAGGAAGCTAATAAGTCTTTGGAGCTCCACACTTTAAAATTGCTAGTCAGAAGCTAAGCTTGTAAAAATAAATACATAATTTCCTTGTAAAATGCTATACCAATGCAAAAACAGGGCATGGAAATTGGGCAGCAATGCTGGATAGCTTTTCTGGGATCTCAGGCCTGGTCATGCATGGTTAAGACCAGAAACAAGTCTTGATGCAAACTTGTGATTTGTAAAGACATTTGGATAAAATTAGTTATTGGTGTTAAGTATGTGAGAATAGCCATAAAAAAAAAAGCATCCTTTTTCTGTAAATTAGATTAGGATCCAGGATATCCTGTTTCTTTGTTTTTTTTTTTTCCCTTTTTGGTAAATGTTTTCCAAAAATACACAGATGATTTATTTTAATAATGTGCTGTCCGTGAGAATCAAGTTAAAAAGTGATTCCAGCTTATGAGAGACGATGAAGACGGGGAACCACATGTCAACAATAACAGGAATTACTATTAATACAGTATGTGTATTCCGTACTTGACTGTCCTGAAGTACGAGGTAAAATTGTCATAAAAGCTGGGGATCGCCGGGCGGTGGTGGCGCACGCCTTTAATCCCAGCACTCGGGAGGCAGAGCCAGGTGGATCTCTGTGAGTTCGAGGCCAGCCTGGGCTACCAAGTGAGTCCCAGGAAAGGCGCAAAGCTACACAGAGAAACCCTGTCTCCAAAAACCAAAAAAAAAAAAAAAAGCTGGGGATCACAGAGGTCCGCTCTGGTGGGAATCGTCCAGATTGGAAATTTGATTTCTTAAGTAGTTGAAGCCTTGCCCTCTGGAACGGTTTGAACTCCAGGTTGTAGATGAGCTGAGCTAGGTAGACCAGTAGTTGTCGAGTGTTTAGTATGTCATTGGTACAAGTTATTATGTGTCAGAACAGAATACGGAAGATTAGTTCTGCGTTTCAGGAAGAGAGGGCCAAGTGTAGTGTAAGAACCTTTGTGAGAGTTAGCTCTGAAATATGACACCTAATAGATTGCTGTTAAAATTATATTCCAGGGAGAAATGGATTTATGGTAAAATTTGGTTCTAATTTGAAGTGTGACAAAATGATAGCTTTACATTTTTTTTGTGACTTATGTATTTATTAAAATCTTTTATTTATTTATTTATTTATTTATTTTTGCAGGAGAACAGGGTGTCTTTCTGGAGAGCTGCTTGCATTAATATAGTAGTACAGTGCCGACATCCAACTGCTGTAATTAGTCACTGCATGACCTTAGCCAGTAGCCAAAAGTCAGTGTTAGTGCTGTGAAGGTAGGCCTGTGTCATTCCCATCACCACGATCCCCAACAAATGATTCGTTACTCAGTCAACGTGACTTCACGCTTGCTTTAATTCAGTTTTACAAGAGCAGTGTAGGCATCGCAAACTGGGGTCAGCAGTAATCTTAATGGGATGACAGTTTAGTGAATGAAACTACGTTGCATCAACTATGTACCAGAATCAGCTTTAGAAAAGTTGGGCATTAGGATCAGCAAGATGGCTCAGTGGGTATGAAACCTGAGTTCAATTCCTAGGTCCCACATACTGGAAGGAGATGACTGACACCCTCAAGTGCTTTCTGACTTCAAACACGTGCTCTGGAACACACACACACACACACACACACACACACACACACACACACACACACACACGCGCGCGCGCGCGCGCGCGCGCACGCATACACACGCATACATATGCACATATGCACGCACTTGTAAAAAAAAGTGTAGAAAGAAAGGAAAGTTGAACATTTACCCCAATACTCACTTTACAAAGTATTCTTACTCCATGACTTGATGGTCTCAGTAGTTAGTAACTGGCAAAAGGCACATGACTTGAATAAGCAAAAAATATTGGTATTTGAAGTTGGAAGTTACTCCACTTCCTGGAGTATTCTGTTCCCCTGCCTTAACATTCTTGTTGAGGGAGGAAGAAAGAGAAGAAGGTACTTTCCATGCACGTGAGATCAATACATTTATTTGGTTTCTTTTTCAAAGCTCACAGTTTGGTAGGACTGGAGAAATTTTCAAGGGAGATTTGAACTAGAATCAGGCTCTGCCTGGTCTTACCTCATTTTCTATTTGTAAAAAAAAAGGGTTAATTACAAGTTGTAGAGAAGAATCAATGTGTGCGTCCAGTTTGTGCAATGTTAGTAAGGAATGGCTTCACATAATATCTTGACTAATATTATTCTATTGCAGTGCCCAAGAAGACATTTTAAAATTTATTATTCTCATAGAGTATATTCTCATATATTCTTTTATTCTTGTGTGTTCCCTTTGGCATATCACTTTTTTTAGCGCTGTTCTTTGTAATGTCGTTTCAGGTTCCTATATGGTTGTGGACGCCTCAAATCATGATCCCGGAGAGAAAGCCCGACTTCAGCTGCCTACCATGAAGGAAAATGACACTCACTGCATTGATTTCAGTTACCTGTTATACAGCCAGAAAGGGCTGAACCCTGGCACTTTGAACATCCTAGTTCGAGTGAATAAAGGACCCCTTGCTAATCCAATTTGGAATGTGACTGGATTCACTGGTCGAGACTGGCTTCGGGCTGAGCTGGCAGTGAGCACCTTTTGGCCCAATGAATATCAGGTAATCCTCTGAGATTTTCTGCCTTGTGCTTTCATATATTGGCTCTCCGTGTATGTGGAAAACATAGATATAAATACTGATCCCGTAATAGTAGGGTTCCTCCCTCCTGTTTCCCAACTCCTCATTCTTGAGGAGAAGTTTGGATACACAGGCACAGAACCTTCTAACTAGAGACAATACTTTACCGCTCAGAAAATCAGCACCTCAGCCCACAATTTGTGGTCCGCTTATTAAAGGGCTACTTACTTCTGATTCCGATGCACACATTTCTGTGTCTTTGTGCAGGAAAAAATAGTTTTCTTTTGTTTTTCCATTATGCTGAAATATTCTGACTGGATTGGTTTACTGATTTCTTGAAAATAACATTTTCAATATAAACAGAAGATTGAATGTTGTAAAATATGGTATTATCTTGTGATGGTGACGTGATTATTATTTTTCTTAAGCAAATGGAATATTTAAAAGAAGCAAACAAAAAAGGACAGATTGTCCATAAAAATCTTTGGATGATTTTTTTCTTGGAATGCTTAATCTGATTATGATGAAAAGACACAGTCAAGAATGTTAATTCCCCCTTTAGGGTTCTGTGACTGAGTTTATATGGTTCAACGTTGAAGTTCATGGACGAGCTTGAAGACTCCCTCAGTCACACAGGCCGTTATTAGGGCCTGGAAATACCTGATCTTCTGTAAGAATGCAGAGCTTGTGTTAGACCTGAGATTTCACCCTTTTGGAAGACTCAACTCTTTGTGGTTTATTATAGAGCTAATGAAAGGGCATTTATATGAGCATATTTCACAACAGCCTGTAGCAGATACGTTAATAATCATTTCATTTACGTATTTCAAAAGTGAACCCTTTTGGTTGTTACTCATTAACTAAAAAAAAGAAAAGAAAAGAAAAGAAAAAAGTGCATCCCCTTACTTGGTTTTTCTTGAATTGATTTTTTTAGTTTCACCACTGCCTGGATCTGGTAAAAGTTAAGGTTCTCATTTCCAGGTTATGTGTCTGGTGAAAATTCAGTGCCCTTTTTAGGTGCTAGTGGCTTCCATTATTCCTGAACAGAAAAATGTTGCTCTTTACTCTGATAGGAGAGCCATGTGGTTTTTTTTTTTTTTTTTTTTTTTAGGACCTACAGTGCATCCTACAGATTGCATATGTAAATGGGTAGGGTGTGTACATGTGTGTGCGTATGTGTGTGCATGTGTGTCAAGCTGCCGTTAGAGCAGTGATTGTAAACCAGGGGACTTATCTGTGACTTGAGTGTGTAAGTGACTGCCATCACTAGATCTTCTTACTGTGTACTGTCAGTATACTGATTTCATGGGTATCTGTCATGGAGCTTAATGAAGCCCTTGGAAGAAGGAGGTCTGGTGCAGCCAAAGGAAAATGCCAGCATATCTAGCCTCCCTAACACACACTGAAGCCCCAGACAACAAATAAATCTAACAGAATTGTACCAATGTGAGCTCCAGAGTCAGGCTCTGTAGCTACCTGCTATTCGTTACCCGCGTCAGTAGTTCCTCGGGGAATCAGAGTGTTATTTGTTCTTCCTTTTGATAAACATGACTGATAGCATATCAATGATGTGCTTCCCCCTTGTCACTAAGAAATTATATTCATATCTTTATGTTCTTATTTTTTAAAAGACACACTTTTGACTCACTGATAGTAAGAGAATTTAAAATTTTTATTTAACTATTTTATTTTATTTTTTGCTTTTTTGAGACAAAATTTCTCTCTGTAGCCTTGGCTATACTGGAACTCACTCCGTAGACCAGCCTGGCCTTGAACTTACAGAGATCCTCCTGCCTCTGCTTCCCAAGTACTGGGATCAAAGGCATGTGCCACCCATCTATAAGAGAATTTTCTTATGGCACAGATTATTATAGTATTAGTTGTTATAATCTGGATACACATTTCTCTGTTGTGGCTCATTTTCTATACAAAATATCCTCCATCATGTGTACTTATGATAGTTTTTTTTTTTTTTTAAATTTTGAGACAGGTTCTTACTATATAGTCCTGGCTGTTCTAGAACTCACTATGTAGACCAGACTGTCCTGGAACTCACAGAGATCCACCTGCCTCTGCCTCCCAAGTGCTGGGATAGATTTAAGCCAGATATCCAAAGTGCCTTGTGTGAGTTTCAGTCTGGCTGTGACATATTCTTGGAGATGTCTCACCAGAGGAAAAAACTTAATGAAATACTCAGAACAATGGGCAAAGATCTCATTGTAATTTATTAAGGGAATATTTTCCCTCCACCATTCTTCCTTACCCTCTAAAACTTCAGCAATAAGAGAGAATAACAGGAGTTTTTAGTGATGTGCTCAACTCTCAATAAATTATTTGATTGGTCTTTTAATCATTTTAGTCATGTAGATAACTAGTTGTACCTGTGCAGTATTTTGATGGGTGATTTGACAGTTGAAAGTCTCCCTTTCAGGAGGCACCATTTGCTGGAAGTACCGGTTTTCAGAGGCCAGTTGTGAGATTTCTCTCGCAGAAATTTGGATGACTGATTTCTGTTCTTTTGTAAGAAAAAGACCGCCCCATTGTCATACAAAGGTACTTGCTAGCCTCCAAACTTATGACTTAAAGCTTTTATTTTCTCAGGTCAAACCTACTCCAGCTGAGCTTGGTAGCTCCTGCGGGTTATTCTACGGGAATCTGCTCTGTGAGGATTGCCCTCTGAATTTAAGGCCAGCCTGGGCTACAGTGTGCATCATAAAAAAGAAGGAAAGGAGGAAGAAGGAAGGAACAAAGAGAGGGAGGGTGAGAGTGAGGGGGGGAGGAAAAGGTGGGAGGGATGCGAGGGAAATAGCCAAGCCTTTGCAAGCAGTTGCTTAAGATGTCAGAACTTCTTTTTCATATTTGAAAAAATGAAAATATTTTTAGAAAAAAGGTAAAAAAGAAAATCTTTTCCCTAGAGGAAAGTACTAACATATGATTGCCTAAATCATTAAATGATTTAGCTGAGACTCCCCCCCCCCCCCCAATGCATTACTTAAAAAAAGAAATTAGACTTGTAAGGAAGAATTATCTTCAGGTTGTGGAGAAACTGTACCATCGAAATGACCCATTGAGTGTCATTATTTGGTATTTCATTCTTTAATCTTGTTTGAAGCAGGGTTTATAGAGAAATCTATTTCTGCCTATCCTTCCTCTTCATGGCTGGTCCATCTTGTGAATGGAGAGGAATCTGGGCTACAAATCATGGCAGATTGTGTTTGCTTTCTAGTCACATAAGCAAAAGAATGCATTGAGTGCACACTTCCTATTTTTGAAAAGAAGAAGAGGGTGTAAATTTTATTTTTGGCAATCATCATAGTAGCATAGTACTATATAAGGAAGTGTGCTGTGCATCTGTCTTCAGGACAGTAGTTGTCTTCAGCCCAGGTCATGGGTAGAAATGATCACATTACATTTATTTTATGTGTCATGGTAGGAAGATGCTACGGCATATTCTAGGCTTCAAGGTAGGACTGTAGATTCTTAAGGTGATTGCTAGTTAAATAACAGACAAACAAACCAACCAACCTCACTAAAAAACCTTTGGAAACCTAATCTCTGCTTATCTTACATTATAACTAAAGATCTGCACAGGTCTAAGAGAGTAATATTTTTTATTTCAGAAATCCGACTTGTCTTGTGTGCATGAATGCAGTTCTGCTTTATTATGAAACCCATTATGTTCCTATTGAACAGTGAGGTTGTTACTAAATGAGGCAGATAGATGACGTACATAACTTGCAAAACTATTAGTGGAGACCTAATCTGTTGCTTTCCATTAACTGGGTGCACATCATTAATCTCAAAAATGATGCGTGATGAACACCACGGGGCTCTGGCCAGGAATTGAAATGCAACAATCTAGCAAGTGCACTTCCTTTTATTCAGGAGAAATAAACATAGACCTTGTATAATGCATTTTCTTCACCTTTGCTTCCTGTTTGTTTAGAAAGAATGTAAAAACAGAGGTATGAGTCTCTGGCTTTGCCTCCCTTTTAGAGTTCTGTTCATATGTACTGTGCTGATACTTTGGCAGTGGAGAGATTGCCACGCTCCAGATATTGGAGATCCTGCTGATTTTGGATATAAAAAGACTGTGACTTAAGTTAAGTGAGAGTGTACCTGAATAAATGGCCCCTAGAAGACGGATTGGGAGACAGGGCAACCTCTGTCAAACCAGCCTGCAAACAGCATCCTACAGAGTTTCAGGGGTGTTAAACCTCTGCCATACCTCTTAGAACTCCCAATTTTTGCTAGTCCTTATATGTCCATGAAGATCTCACCTTAGATATAGCTTGGAGATTTAACATACATACATACATACATACATACATACATACATACATACATACATACGTGTGTGTGTGTATTCTCCAAACATTGTAACTCTGTCTCATTATTGTGAATACTGAGATGTATTTCGATACTGTTCTTGTCTGTTTGATAGTCATTGTCCCCTCGTTCTACCCTGGCAGGACTTCTCATTGGGCTGGCATTTCTCATTCATTTTGTAGGCAAGGGTGTGCTCTGGGTAGTGAGTTAGAAGAAGAGTTTACTAGGCTATATCAGGGAAAAATTTTATTTCCTAGCATGTGAGGGGGCGCTGAAGGGAGGGAGGAAGATTGTTACTATTGCCTTCATCTGAGGAAGAAAATGATTGACCAATATAACAAGGCAGCAAAAATTATGGAAGTGGCCTCGGCCCTATTCCCAGGCAAAGTAATAATAACAATATACTGTAATAGCAATAACTATTCTTTAACTTGCATGTAGATGAGTATTCTGCTTCCTAATGTACCATGCCAGTTTTCTCAAGTTGTTCCTATTTCTGGTTTATGGTCAGCATAGGGAGGCATGTTAGAAGTGACAGTATGCTCGTATACCTATGATTGGAGCCAGTCACACTTCCAGTGTCCTCATTATTTAGAAGACAAACATATACAGTTGAGCAGAGTCAATAGGCTGCATGACGATATATCAATACATTAAACAGGCAGAAAGAAAAGAAGGGTGGCAGAGGATTATGCCTCCCATGCGTGGAGTGTTGTCCTGGACCTGCTCGTGTATGCCCACCATCTTTATTTCGTCATTACACAAAATGTAAAGTCAATGTAGCTTACTTTCCTAGGTGGACCAGGTTTCTGATTAGTTAATGGAGGGTCAGAATTATTCCACTTTGTCTTCTCAGTTAAATAGTCTGGCTACTAAAAGTTTGGACTTTGTCCCTCCCAGTGACTATTGGATTTAACCATTTACCTAGGCTTCTTTTAGTAATGGCAGCTGTAATGGCCCAACCTGGTCACTGTGGCTCATTTTTATATGGACAACAATTTGCTTATCAGTACGCTAGATTATTATCAAAGTAAAGGTTTGCCGGTGGTCTTTTAACATCCATAGTTCCCTTTGTTGCATTTGAAGGAGTCCAAATGGTGTTGGAAAGCCTCCCATGTTATTATAGCCATTGTTTTTCTAAAACTTCAGAGTGTGACTTCTGCCTGCTTCCCAGGCAATTTGCTTTTATTACAGAATGTCTCCTCTCCTTTGATGTTAGACTCTGTATTGATTCGTTGATGAATGTGTGCTCATGTAAACAAACATAGACAAATGAACAGAAGCCCCGCATTTAACCACAAGATAATTGTATGCATACAGCATGACCCTCTGCTCAGCCATACCTGCTTCTCCTCAGAGCTTCAGGAGTTATCATGACGCCCCGGGCAACATAGGGAGACACTGATTGTTTTGAGGCTTCTTGCCATGAGATTAATTCAATTCTTTTAAAGTAACTGACTGAAAAATAGGGACCATTAAGGAGAGGCAGGTGTTGTCCAATGTATGACTCTTCCCTTGCCTCATGTGTTTGCCTCCTGGGGAAAGAAGTGCTCCCTGGAGCACGGAAGTGTGTGCATTTTCTCTACTTACTCAGATGCTTGCACTTTCAGTATGGTTAGCTGGCTCTGAGACAACTCAGTTATGTTTTGTTTTGCTTATGTTTTCATTAATTATTTAGCCTTCATTGATTTGAGGCAGTCTTTGAACAGCAATATGAAATAATGTGGACAGATACAAGACCATGAGACTCCTTTCCTTCTCATCAGCTGACTGATGTTTCCATCTTTATTAATTCAGTTCTATATTATAGATGAAAAACATGTGCATCAACTTCAAATTAATCTCCCTTTCAGCAATCATCTGTGCTAATACTTAATAGTCAACTAGAGTGAGTCTGTGACTTTCGCCTTCCAGTGCAAAGAAATTGAACGTCTGCTTTGTGTGTTGTCATTTTTAAAGACTAATTTTTCTTATTTTCATCTGCATCTAGTATATGAAGGAGATTCTGGTTTTGCAAAGGAAAACCAAAATTAAATGTGGTTATGCTTTTGTCTAAAGTTTAACTTTTGTGCAGTGCATATTTCAGTTTCGTTCCATAGACTGTACTAGAAAGGTGAAAAGATACAAGTATCTATCTTACTGTAATTTTATTTTAAGTATTTCATTAAAGAGTTTAGGAATAAAAAATGAGAAAAATAGATATAGAAGATTGTATCTATTTTTTTCTTCAGATAAAAATATAGCATTTCACAATGCTTAACACAAAAATGTTAGACTATGAACACAAATTTTAAGGATTGTAGATATAAATATCTGTTTATAGAATTTAGTGGACAATTTATAGACATTTGGTTGTTTTCATTTTCAAAATACATTCTTAATGTTGTCATTACAAGGTTGGCCCAATACTGTTTAAATCTAATGATTCAGAGGTTGAATTAAGGGGATTGTTAGTTAAGAAAGCAGCCTGTGCTACATAGGGAGACCTGTATCAGACATGACCAACCATCTAACCAAACTACCAGTTAATAAGATAACTCATCACCCAACTAAACCCCCAAACAAACTACCAGCAAGCCAGCTAATTCACCAACTAACCCTCCTAAACAAGCAAGCAAACAACCAGCTAAACTAAGCAGCTAACTCACACCAAACAACTACCAAACTAAACTACCAGCTAACTCATGAGTCAACTAGCCAACCAACCAACCAGCCAACAGATTGCCAGCTAACTAGCTAACTCAGCCGTCAACAAGCCAACCAACTAACCAGCCAGTGAACAAACAAGCCCAGTAAATGGCCAACTAACCAGCTAACTCACCCCCTAACCCACCAACCAAGCAACTGAACTGACTAACTACCACACAACCAACCAATCAATAATAAGTGACAATATATTCTGTTATAAAAGAGCTGCTTTAGCCGGGCGGTGGTGGCGCACGCCTTTAATCCCAGCACTCGGGAGGCAGAGCCAGGCGGATCTCTGTGAGTTCGAGGCCAGCCTGGGCTACCAAGTGAGTTCCAGGAGAGGCGCAAAGCTACACAGAGAAACCCTGTCTCGAAAAACCAAAAAAAAAAAAAAAAGAGCTGCTTTATACCATTTCTGCATTTAGTTGTAAATAGTCTTGGTTTGCATCATTAAATGTCTCTGAGGAGAGTAAGATTTTTGATATTTTTAGTAATTAAAATATTTTTCTCAACAATTTTCATTTTATACCTAAAAACTAGTCTGGGATCCTAGGCTTATATCAAGTAGTGATTCAGTAAAATAAAGTTTGTAGCATGTAGACAGCAAAGTTAGCTTCACACCCTATTGTCTTTGTTCCATGGAATATATATATATATATATATATATATATATATATATATATATATATATATATATATATATAATAATAAAAGAGTTGTTTACTTATTTTTAATGGGTGTTTGTACCTATATACATTTATTTGGAACTTATGCATGCAGATGTCTGCAGAGGCCAGAAGAGGACATGAAATCCCTGGGAATTGGAGTTACAGGTGGTAGTGAGCTGCCTGACTCAGGTGTTTGGAGCTGAACCCAGCTCCTTTTTAAGAAAAATGACCTCCATGCTTTGGATTATTTTTGTATTAAACTCTGCAATATAGAATAATAGCTCCCTAGCTCGGTTCCTCCCTTCCTTCCTCCCTCCCATTGTTGGTTGTTTTTGCTCTTTTGGGGGACTACCACCCAGCTCCCAAATAAACCACACACAGAGGCTTATTCTTAATTATAAATGCCCGGCCTTAGCTTGGCTTATTGCTAGTTAGCTTTTCTTAACTTTAAATTATCCCATCTACCTTTGCATCTGGGCCTTTACCTTTTTCTTACTTCTGTATATCTTGTTTTCACTCTTATTCTATGGCTGGCTGTGTGGCTGGGTGGCTGGCCCCTGGCATCCTCCTCTCCTTATTCTCTTGTTTCTTCTTTTTTTCCTCCCACATTTCTCCTTCTATTTATTCTCTCTTACTGCCAGCCCTGCTTATCCTTTCTCCTGCCTTGCTATTGGCCGTTCAGCTCTTTATTAGACCATCGGGTGTTTTAGACAGGCACAGTAACACAGTTTCACAGAGTCAAACAAATGCAACATAAAAAAATGCAACATGTCTTTACATCATTGAACAAATGTTCTAGAGCATAAACAAATATAAAGCACCTTAAAATAATATCCCACAACATCCTTCCTTCCTTCCTTCCTTCCTTTTTCCTCTCTTCCTTCTTTTTTTGAGACAGGGACTCAATATGTATCTCTGGCTGTCATGAAACTCATGGAGATCTGCCTGGTTCTGTATCCTGAGTGCTGCTATTAAAGATGTGCACCACACCATGCCTGGACTAACTAGCCTATACACATGCTTCATGAGGTTTGAGGTGTAGTATTTAGCTAAGTGGATAGAGAAGGGCAGAGTTGAAAAGTTTTAGCATTTTCCTACCACTTAAAGGAAGTGGGATATTCAAGCTGATTACAGGGCTACAGCATAGCTTGAAAATGTTTGTAGGGCCAACTAACTCTTTCTTTCTGAGTATCTGTTATGATGTATTTATCAACCATTTACTCAACTAATTACTTAATTGCATCATATATAAGGAGCACTCTTCTTTCACGGACTCTGTTCTTTATATGTCCGAATAAGTTTCAAGACTCCTTTTTTCTTTAATTGCCTCTAGGTTCAAAAAGCCTAGAAATTAATCAATGAGAAAAAGGTCAGACTGCTGTGGTGCTGCATGACTGATAACAATAGGGAAGTGTGACAGGAAGTGAGGTGGAGCAGTTGTTATGGTCGGAAGGATTGGAGGAGGTGATCTTCAGCTAGAATCTGGTGGTCAAGAATAACCAGGTATGCAAAGACGAGGGGATTACATCAGGTCCTGAAAGCCCCAGCTAGTCATGGCCCTGTGTCCAAAGACTGTGGCCAGGCAGAAAGAAACACAGTGCTCAAAGGTTTTGCTTTCCAAGATCTGGTGGGCAGGTTCTAGTTACATGGAGTTTTGCAACCCAAGAGGATAAGTCTTCAGAGTTTTTTATCAAGGGACTCACCCACTCTTCTTGGTTAAATCTAAGCGCATGCTCTAAATTTGCTTTCATCCTTAGCCTTTTGAAGTAAGTGATCCCAACACTCACAGTTTTGATCATGGGCCACCTCAATAATGGTAACCATTTCCTAATCCACTTAAACTCAGTTATATATCAGCTACTTTTCCTGGATGGTAATTTGCTAATGTGGAGCTTCTCAGATCTTTATTAATTTCCTTTCAATTAAAATTTTACTCTCTGAGTTCCAAGTTGTTACTCTTCTTTTGATTTATTTTATTTTATTTTTGTTTGAGACAGGGTCTTTCTCTGTTGCTTTGGCTGTCCTTGAACTCACTGTGTAGACTATACTGCCCTTAAACTTAAAGAGACCTGCCTCCCTCTGCCTTCCAAGTTTATTACTTTTATTTTTTTACTTTTCATTATTTTATTTACAGTAATCCCCTGCATTCATTGTTCTTGGGACAATTTAAGTGTGAGTTTTGGGTTGATTTATACCTGTTATGCCTACCTTCTGATATGCCTTGATTTTTATAAGTAATTTTTTTCTTTTTCTTTCTCTCCCCATTCCCCCTTTGGTTTTTTGAAACAGGATTTTTTCTGTGTAGCTTTGGAGCCTTTCCTGGAACTCACTCTGTAGACCAAGCTGGCCTCGAACTCACAGAAATCCATCTGCCTCTGCCTCCTGAGTGCTGGGATCAAATGCCTGAGCCACCACCACCCAGCTTTTAAATAATTTTCTTGTTAGTTTGTTCTTTGACAATTTCATATATGTATATAATACATTTTGATCACTGTCATTGTCATCCTCTCTTATCTACCTCCCAATCCCTCCCCACCCCCATCACTTTCTCACTTACATGTCTTTTGTTTCATTTTGTGATCCATTGAGTTTCACTAGGACTGTTTGTGTGACTTTGGGTTTGGAAGTATCCATGGGATTGTGGTGGGCTTACTAGTAGGTACATAGCTGAAGACAATGACTGCCCCTTCTCCAGAGGCCAATTGTTCAACAAGAGAGATAAGGCCTTGTGAGTTCCCTCATCTAGATCTCTGATTGATTATTCATAGATCCAGTCTTGTGCAGGCAGCTGCAGTTGCCAAGAGACAGAATGCTTGGAAGATATCATTTATCAGCCACTCTCTCATGTCATTTCCACAAAGCTCTCAGACTCTTAAAGTGAGTGTCGTAAATACCTTGTTTAGTACTCTTTCCTCACTTACTCTCAGTACCTTGAGCAGCTGTGACCCTCTACATTCACCATTGTTCATTGCAAAGAGGCTTTTCTGAGTAGCAGTTGGGCATAAACATAAATATTTAGAAGGCAGCTTGGCACCCCAAGGGCCCAAGACCTCCTCATCCGTGAGTTTTTGTCTAGGTTTATTGTACTAGACAGGAATTCCCATTTGTAGATTGGGCCTGAAATCCAATCAGAGAGCTCATTAGTCCCCAAACATTCAGGCCACTGCTGTAGCTTGGGCCTATCTTGCCTGGCAGTTGGTATTCTAGTTGGTAAAGTTCACAGCTGAGTATGACCAATGATGCCCTTCTCTCTCCAAGAAGTCTGCACAACATCTTCCAAAACTCCCATGTTTCTTTTTTTCTCTCTTTCCTCAAAGTCTTGGCTCAAGTTTTACTGATTCAATGAAACTTCAAGGAAAGCATCTTAGTGTGTGACAAAAACAATTTAGTGTATGATGACTTGAATTTTAACATGCAGTTTACAGCTTGTGTGTGCATGCCAGCATGCCTGCCTCTGTGTGTGTATTTGGAATTGGAGCTCTTTTACTCCAATTTATTCTTTTATTCTCCACCTTATTTTTATTGAGTCACAGAACCTGGAGCTTGCTATTTCAGTTAGACTGGCTAGCCAGTACCACCCAGCAAACTCCTGGGATCCTCCTTTCCCAACCTGTACTGGGATTTATGCTTCTGTGCTTGGCTTTTACCTGATTATTAGGAATCCCAAACTGACTTTTCATGCTTCAACAGCAAATATTTTACCCATTGAGCGGTCTCCCCAGCCCTACATATTAAGAGCAGTTCTTCTGTTTGGAACGTGTCAGGAGTTTGTTGGGGAAAGTGTGAATTTTTATTTGTGGAATGAGGACTTAGAGAACATGGTGACACACCTAAAGACATAGTGCCAGCTGCCACTAAGCAATGACACTCCCCTTCTGTCCCTTGTGAAATTCTAGTGCCCCTACTGATGTGAATCATTTCATGATAAGGATTTTCTAGTCTTGGTGTTAGAAGATTTGACCTACTGATTATATTTTCATGTTGGAACAAGAGTCGGGATCCAGCTCGTTTGTGCTCATACACTTTCTCTGGAAAAATTATTTTTAATTGTCATTTGTTAATACCACCTGTGAAGTGATGAATGGTTTTATGGATTTTCTGCCGAAGAATTGTGTCGATGAATGAGGTAAGCTGAATATAGCTGTGAACCTCGATGAACTGAATTTTGTTGCATTCTCTTAAGCATGCATTGGGATACAATGACCTTCTTCATTGTGTCTATAGCCTGGACTCTCTGAGAAAATAAAGTATGGAGAGACGTCAGTAGAGCAGCTGCCGCAGTGATGTGGCTCTAGGGGAGGGTGTTTGAAATGAGAGGTGTGGCGGTTCATGCTGATTAAGCCTGGCACTCCTGGTGACAGCTTTCTAAATCTGGGTCTGGAGACACTTTGCTGTTGATTCTAACGTGTGGCTTATCATCATGACATCGTGATGACAATGACGGTCTTTAAAAGTCCTCTTAAGGATTGAGTTCAGCCCATCAAAGTGAGTCTGCCGGACCTCCGCAGGCACTGTTCATGCACACACTGCTATTAAAACGTGTACTTAGGATCGGCACTTCTAGAAAGTACTGACTCCTCAGTTAGGCCCACGAGGTAAATCAAGCAGGATAAAGCCTGGCTTCTCTGCCTTGGCTTCCCATCTCCTTTACTTTGCTTTAACTCTGTCTTGCAGGTGTGTTAATCCTGGGGGGCATCCCCAGCAAACCCTGGAGTTCCTAAGCTGTCTGTCTCCCTCAGAGGCTGGAGGCATCTTCGGGCTTCTACTGTGACTCTCACACTCCTGCTAGAACTAGACTCTTGAAGTTGCGTTAATATTTTTGGATGCTGAACTGGTTGTGTGTGGGGGTGGTGGTGGTGGGGTTGCGTCCAGGCATACTTTTGTTATCTTCTGCTGGATAGTGATTGATTTGTTAGGAAGATAATCGGACTCTATCAGACAAACTTTTTGTATCCCCGAAATGGTCTATTTAAGGAGTCTTCCTTTGTCCTTGGAAGTGCTAAATTTGGTTCATTTCAGTTTATTCTTTCTGCTGGGATCGCCAGGGAACTTTCCTTTATTACAAAAGATGAAGAATGCCCAGATGATGCTCTTCTCCTCCGTCTGTCTGTTAAGTCCTTAATCTCCTACACCTGGGTGGCTTCTAATCTTTTATTTGCTTTATGTACCAGTGGCTCCAAGAGGGACAATTCTGTGTCGCATATGCCAAGCAAGTTCCCTTGTGCCATAAAAGGGCATGCTGCTTCCCCAGCCAGCCCAGGAAATGAAGCGGGTTCTGTTCACAAATGGACCGGCTGGATTTAATGCATCCCAGTTAGCAAGCGGCATTCGCTCGCTCTAAAACCAGGAGTGCCCTGTTGATTGGCAGCAGGAAGCTCCGTGTTCATGTGGAGAGTTCCTTTTTGCAGGGGCACTCGCCTCTGCGAATTGTCAGCGTACGGCCTTTATGATGGAGGGAAAGGGCTTTTCTGCTTTTCTCATGGCCATTTGTGGCTCAGCCTGGAGCCATTTGAGTTACTTAGCCAGGGCCCCGAGCTGTAAGGGACAGCAATTTGAAAGGAGTTTGTTTTTTTGAATCTGCCGTGGTCAAGCTTCTTTTTTGGAAGAATAGCAAGCAGAGAGCAATGAAGGCGGCACTGACTGCCCTTTCTTACCCACTCTGCGCTCACTTAAGTGGCTATGGTGCCAAGAGGTTATGCCCAGCGTTGAGTTTCAGCCTGGAGTCCCACTCAAGTTCAGTGGGAGCTCACGCTGCAGAAACAGTCCTCTAACTTCTGTCTTGTCAGCCTTCCCAACAAATCCCAACACACGATGAAACCAGCCGGGATATCAGACCGAAAGAAGGTAAATCCCACTTTCTCTGTTCTTCAACTCAGAGCGTGGTAGACTCTTCATGACCCAGCAAAGCATGGCTTCTGCTGGCCCAGGATGAAGTTGCTACAGCGTTTGAGGGAGAAGAACAGAGATAGTCAACAAGTCAGCCATTAACTCGCTCATGTTTTTGAATATCTGACTAGCCATGCGTGGCATTAGTTTCTGGGGCAGAGACCAGTGTTTATTTTCAGTTTTTCAAGACCTCACCGCCACTATTAACCAGGGGTGGAGGTGTGTGGTGAGGATAAGGTGGTTGCTTTGAGGCAGCCTGGTCTACAGAGCGAGATCCAGGACAGGCACCAGAAACAAAAACAAACAGAACAAAACAAACGAACAAAAAGTGGTGAACTGATCTCATTCCACGAATGGCAAGTTTTGTATGATGTTACTATTTATGGAATTTGCAAAGGAGAGATTCAAAAAATACTAATATATTACTTAGTGTGTGTGTGGAGGGGATGTCTGGAAAATACTAAATAAAGTGGCATTTGGACTTTAATAAAGCAACTTACCCACAGGAAAGTTCTTTAATTGCTGACCATGATGAAAAGTTCTCTCCTTGTTTGGCCCACTGAGAAGTTCTTACAACCATTGATGTAACCCGTGCTGAAGGAGGGTCTCCATTCTTCTACATAGCAGCTGCCACCACATTTCATTATGCCTATTTCCTCATAGAGTTGGACTGCAGGGCCTTGATTTGTTGTTCTCTTAATGCCCTAGGAGCTTCCAACCTGCCTTTGCCTTTAGTGTTGGTTTGGGAGGATCATTTGTACACTTAACATCTGGACCCAAGGGGAGTCAGGCCCCTCCTAGAAGAGCCTCTTTCCCTGAGACTTGGGTCTGGGGTTACTGGGATATGAGAGAGATAATGGCTGTCTTTATGAATTTTAATTAGATTTCTAGGGACATCTAACAGGTATTGAGTGAGATTAAACTTTGTAGTCAAGGGATGAGAAAGGTTCTCTTTAAAATAAAGGAGAGATGGCCTAATGGTTAAGAGCACCCGTTACTCTTGCAGAGGACCCAGGTTCATCTTCTAGCACCCACATGGCAGCTGTCTGTATTTCTAATTCCAAGAATCTCATGCCATCTTTTGGCCCCTGAGTGCACTGCATGCATGTGGTACTTGGACACATGCAGGCAAAACTCTGATAACACACACACACACACACACACACACACACACACACACACACACACACACACACACACTCACACACCCCAAGCTCTTCTATAACAAAGTTGTGATTTATAACCTATTGACCAGTTTTCATACTATTTAGAGGTTGGACATTTTATAGACAATAGCAACCCGCCATTTTTTAATGCTCCAAGTTACAGTATTACTTATTTAAATGACCTCAACTTATTTCCCCTACAGCTTTGGCGCTTTTCCTCAGGTCTACTGTGCAAACACTGATGCTCACCTGCCTCTCTCCATTCATGGAAAGGTTTCCTCCACTCTCCTCCCCCGCAATTGTGCACTGCCATTCAGTGTATCAGTTCTTCTGCACACACACACAGGCGGGTGCTTTATTCATCCTTTGAGACTGGAACCTTCTTTCTCTCTGCATTGATGAAGTGATAGAGGCATCCATGCTGGTATCGTCACTGGAAACCTCTTACTCTCACATTTATCCCAGCCGCTACCCCTCTATCTCACTGGCTTCTTGAATTTTAAAAGTTCCCTTGACATGGACTTTTATTTCCACCACTGCCCTGTCCTATGCCGTGTGTTCTTCACCTCAGTCCCGTGTAGGCTTTGGAGTGGTCTCTCATTTGGATTTTATATCTAGTTCATTTGATACGGACACAGTGTTAGTGTGGATCTTTCTAAAGTAAGATCTTCATTCTTTAAAATCACTAGAGCTTTTGAACACATTTTTGTGCTAATTTTTATGCTTAGACACCCTCTGTCTCTCTAATTCAAATATTAACCTATAACCCTGTCTTCCAAAATGTTATCTCCTTTAGAAAGTGAATTGTCCTGATTTTCATTTTCTTTTGTTTGTTAATTCCATCCAACACCATGTTCCTGCTTTCTGGCATTTCTAACACAGAGCCTCCTGTTGGTACTCACTATACCCTGAGTAGTAACTTCCCTGGGTGCTTCTATTGAATGAGGGAACTGATTCTCGTATTTCCTTGTTACCTGTAGCCACTATCATAATACATAGTATGTGCCATATATGTGTGTGTGTGTATGTGTGTGTGTGTGGATTGATTAGTAGAAGGATGCTAATGTTATATAATGAAATTGTATTTGTATTCTCCTAGTGAGTTCTTAGAGTCTTTGATTTGGGAAGCAAGTGTTGAAAAAAAAAATCACTGAACTTTGTTGTGTGATAAATGAAAAAAGATGTGAATTCTATTTATGACAATGGACAGATATTATATTTTTCAGTCATCGAAGGTCTGATTCTTAATCTGCATGGTGGTATCAGTCTGCCTGAATTACTTGTAATTTTTATTACAAGTAATTATAATTATAAATAGCTCATTTCTTCTTTTAGTGACTAATTTGTTCTTTTCTTCCTTTGATTTTAATTTTTTAGCCAGAATTTTTGTTTTATTTTTGTTTATATGTGAATATTTTGGCTGACTGCTGTGGGATGTTCTGTATGTTAAATGTGTTGCTCTGATTGGTTAATAAATAAAACACTGATTGGCCAGTAGCCAGGCAGGAAGTATAGGCGGGACAAGGAGAGAGGAGAATTCTGGAAAGTGGAAAACTGAAGCAGAGAGACACTGCCAGCCGCTGCCATGACAAGCAAGATGTAAGGTACTGGTAAGCAACGAGCCACGTGGCAAAGTATAGACTAATAGAATTGGGTTAATTTAAGATAGAAGAACTAGATAGCAAGAAGCCTGCCACGGCCATACGGTTTGCAAGCAATATTAGTCTCTGTGTGTTTACTTGGTTGGGTCTGAGTGGCTGCGGGACTGGTGGGTGAGAGAGATTTGTCCTGACCGTGGGCCAGGCAGGAAAACTCTAGCTACAGCTGACTGTATGTCTGTTCACCATGTGTGTATGCCTGATGCCCACAGAGGTCAGAAGAGGGCACTGGGTGCCCTGGAACTGAAGTTATAGATGGTTGTGAGCCACATGGGTGCTGGGAATTAAACCTGGGACTCTGGCAAGAAAAGTACTCTTAAGTACTGATCTCGATCTCTCCAGCACCAAGACAATTTTCTTTTTTTTTCTTTTCTCTACCACTTTTCCATTTTCTGTAAATAAACTAATAGAAATATCAAGGCTAACTGTCCAAGCTGGATATTTTTCTAGATTTTATTGTGGAGGGAAGGGGATGTTTTAAAATCCTCTATGCTAATGAGTTTGAAGATAAATCTAATACTGTTTCCTTTTTGTGTATTTGTGGTGTACCTCTGTGTGTGTCGTGGGTTGTATGTTTTATGCACTCAAGTGGTGCATATACATAAGTGTTCCTTTGTACACTCATATGGAGACCAGGTTAAGACTTCAAATATCTTCTCTTTTATTCCTCTCTCCCTTTTCCCTTTGAGACAGAGTCTCTCCTAGAACCATAGTTTTGCCTTTTAGCCTAGGCTGTCTGGGCAGTGATCTATTTATCTTTATATGCACAGATATGCCCTCTTGGGTGGGTACTGAGCAACTCAGGCCTTAAGATTTCAGAGTAATCACTGTTCCCTATTTATCAGTCCCCCTGGCTCTGGGAAATCCAATGTTGTTTGGTAATTCATGCAAACAAAGGAGGAAAGGCCTTTTTAAAAAAAAATTGTTTTGAAAATTAAAAAGCTTTTTTTAAAGAGGAAATTAAAAATCAAACTTCTCTGTTAGTCAGCTTTAATATGGGTATTAACTGGTCTGCACTGAAGTGGCCATGATTACTCAGGATAGCTTCAGAAAGATCTTCAAAACAAAACAAAACAAAACAAACAACAGAAAACCACCACTTACTGTGTGTTCAAACTTATATTTATATATCCTTTAGCCAAGAGAGTATGTTAGAAGTCAAGAAAAGAATATAAAAGTATTCTTTTTTATTCTAGAGACAGATAAGTACTTTTTTGTGTTTCTTAATAGGGGTGAGGTGGCTTTTTAGCTTTGCTGTTTGTAGGGTTACATGTTTTAACTGCAAGGGCTTTCCTGATTTTTCTCTTTAACCCCTGATGTCAGAGACCCATTGACCACATGGCCTATGGGTGTCACACACAGACAGTGACTGAATGAGCCAGGAAATGTCTTCTGTTCAACTGTCTTTTAGAAAACATAGCTGCTTGATGTGTTTTACAATCAAATAAATTTCTTCCTCTCCGGTTTAAACCAAAAAGAGTTTTCATCGTTAACATTTCATTGAAATCACACTTGTCCAACGTAGCTTGTCGAGCATGGTGAGATAAGTAAGTTTCAAAGCATCTTTGGTACACTTCTACCTTTTCTAATGTGTGTTGCAACCCACTTCAGGAGTGACGCTAAGCTGTGTTCTCCCTTTAGCGTTCCACTTTGCCTGGCCTGGCCAGACTGTGTGGAAAGAGCTCTTCCATCCCCAGGAGATTATCAGTGAGGAGTGGAAAAGCACCTAGAGCTGTGCTCTCATTCTGTTGAGTGCACGGCAGACAAAATATCAACACACCGCCGCCGGGCAGTTCTCATGCTCAGAACTGCACATCACGTTCTGTGGTAGTGTCTTCCAGGGCTGCTCCCCCTCCTGCTCCACCACAGTGGAGCCTTTGTCTTCTTCAGGTAAACTCTGTTGTTCATCCCTTCTCTAGACTTCAAATAATTGTTAAACGAGTGTTGTAATGGAGAGAATCCGCCTTTGGAACTACAATCATAATGGAAATCTCATGCTCTTTAAATTCTAGGCGAGAATAGTCCAAATGTTTTAAGGAACATCTTATCCTCTCTGAAAAAAAATAGCTTGAACAACTTGCTTTATTGCAATAAAATTACCGAGAGAATTGTGTCACTACAGTCTTGACTTAAGTTTTTGAGCTTAAGGTCATGAGTTGCAGCAGATATTCTTTTCACATGTTCATGTTGGAAAGAGTTAGATCTAGGACTGCTGTTCCAGGGGGTAAAGTGCTTGTCCTGCAAGTGTGAGGACCCAAGTTTTGTTCCCCAGTACCCAAGAGTCTGTAACCTCAGAGCTGAGCATCCTGGACTCTTCCTGGCCATCGACTCTATTCAAAACAGCAAGCTTTAAGTTCATGCAGACATTGCTGCAGGAAATAAGGTCGAGAGTTCTAAAAGAAGATTCCCAGTGTTGACCTCTGGCCTCCAGATATGCCCACATGGGCAAGCACACCTACATATGCATCAATACATGCCATACACACAATAAGAGAGATTCTTAACACCCATTTGGCGAATACACAGTTTATAACAGAGTGATGGGTGTTAATGGCCTCCCATCAATCCTTGTAAACTGATTTCAATACAAAGGCAACCCAGGCAGTGCCCGGGCAGAACACTGAGGAAACACGTAATGAGGCTAACCTACTTAAGAGTGTTTGTTCTCAGTTCCATTCATCAGATGTAGGGACATCTTCACACACATAGTCCTACACTGAGGCCAAATTTCTAGACTAATAGACACTTAATGTTCTGAAAGCCATGCCTGAGTCTTGGGAGAATGTCCAGGTGAGTTCAGGAGTAGATTCAGCAGACAGAAAAGGGAGGCTAGCTTCAGAAGATCTTGTGAGGAATGAGAGCCAATCTCAGCACTTGTGTGGGCTTACTGATTTTGGAGACTCTTTTTGTGGACAGTGGTTCTTAACGTGTGGGTAGCGATCTCTTTTGGAGTCACATATTGGATATCCTACATATCAGATATTTACAGTATTCTTCATAACAGTAGCAAAATTACAGTTAGGAAGTGGCAATGAAGTAATTTTACAGTGGGGGTCACCACAACAGCATTAGGGTCACAGCATTAGGAAGGTTCAGAACCACTGTACTAAAAGAAGAGATCCCTGGGAATACCAGCTGAGAAAAGTCAGTTCTTGTCAAAATTAGTTTGGAGACAGAGCAGAAAAGAGCTGAAAATTATTTGGCAAGTTAGCTTAAGGGTAAGAAGGCCGAATTTTCAACAATTTCTGAAAAGGCTGTTGATGTACTTCTACCACGTTGTACTCAGTATTTATGAGATACAGCATTACCTTTCAGCATTAATATTACAAAATCTATCTAGTGGTCAGCTCTGCAAACCATAGGACCAGCTCTGTGTTCTACAGCTTCAAGTATCAAGCATGTTTAATTCTTTAAGAAAAAATAATCAGGCACATGCATCTCATTAGGATGCAAATTTGCTCTCATCTTTAAAATTCTTGAATGTTTTGTCTACCAAATAATTACATAAATATAGATTGTTATTTATAATGAGTCAACTTGATTTATGAACCTATTTTATATCTTTGTGGGTTCTTGTAAAAAGTTCTGAGGCAGAGGGGGGCCCCACATGGAAAAGTATTTAGGGAGACCTAATTTATACACTAGCTTAAGGAAGGAGAATAGCTCTGTGCCAATAAAACCTTATTTGTGAACACTCAGAGTCTACTTTATGTATTCTAGGTGTTGCAAAATATTATTCATTTCTTCTTGTTAGATCCCATCCATCTAACTATATAGAAAAGCTCACTGTTTGGATCACAGTATGTATGAGAACAGGCCTCAGGCTGGGTTTGGCTGGCTAGAGGTGATTTACCAAACTGCTGTATAAGAGGGAAAAACTTCAGGGCAAGACTGGCCTATTATCTCTTAAAATAAGTATGAAATACAAATTTTTCCAAGTTCTCCAGGGAAAAATAGTATTTTTATTATAATAATTAAATCAAGTCTCCATAGCAGTGACAGCGATGGACTGATACCTGCTCATCTAACTGTTCAAGAGACCCAGCAATGTCACTCAAATGGGGACTGGGCTTAGATTGGAGCAGAGTACTGATTCAAATATGATCAAGGTCGCAGCCTTCTAGCTTGTTTCTCATCAACTACTCAGTATGGAGTCATAAATAGTAATCCTGTAGTGAGCAAATGCAGCTACACAGTTGTAGGCAAGGAAGCCTCTATCTACACATTGAGATGGTAATTTGAAGAAAATCTTAATTCTCCAAAATTCCAAATTCTGAAAACAATTCGTACATAGAACCAGTGTTCCTGAACCTCCAGAATCCTATAAACTCACTGAGCGATTCCATAGGTGGTCAGTAGTGTATACTGTACCTAGTATAAGCTCACCAAGCAATTCCATAGGTGGTCAGTAGTGTATACTGTACCTAGTATAAGCTCACCAAGCGATTCCATAGGTGGTCAGTTGTGCATACTGTACCTAGTATAAACTCAACCAGTGATTCCATAGGTGGTCAGTAGTGTATACTGTACCTAGTATAAGCTCACCAAGTGATTCCATAGGTGGTCAGTAGTGTATACTGTACCTAGTATAAACTCAACCAGTGATTCCATAGGTGGTCAGTAGTGTATACTGTACCTAGTATAAGCTCACCAAGCGATTCCATAGGTGGTCAGTAGTGTATACTGTACCTAGTATAAACTCAACCAGCGGTTCCATAGGTGGTCATAGTGTATACTGTACCTAGTATAAACTCAACTAGAGATTCCATAGGTGGTCAGTAGTGTATACTGTACCTAGTATAAGCTCACCAAGCAATTCCATAGGTGGTCAGTAGTGTATACTGTACCTAGTATAAGCTCACCAAGCGATTCCATAGGTGGTCAGTAGTGTATACTGTACCTAGTATAAACTCAACCAGTGATTCCATAGGTGGTCAGTAGTGTATACTGTACCTAGTATAAGCTCACCAAGCGATTCCATAGGTGGTCAGTAGTGTATACTGTACCTAGTATAAACTCAACCAGCGGTTCCATAGGTGGTCAGTAGTGTATACTGTACCTAGTATAAACTCAACTAGAGATTCCATAGGTGGTCAGTAGTGTATACTGTACCTAGTATAAGCTCACCAAGCAATTCCATAGGTGGTCAGTAGTGTATACTGTACCTAGTATAAGCTCACCAAGCGATTCCATAGGTGGTCAGTAGTGTATGCTGGACCTAGTGTAAACTCACCCAGTGATTCCATAGATGGTCAGTAGTGTACACTGTACCTACTATAAACTCTCTGAGCGATTCTATAGGCGGTCAGTAGTATATGCTGTACCTAGTAGAAACTCACCCAGTGATTCCATAGGTGGTTAGTAGTGTACACTGTATCTACTGTTTACAATTCACTGTTGTCAATCAGAAAGAGAGTTTCAGGTGAAAGTAGAGAACTTGCTCAACATGTCCTGGGTGTAACTGCTAGTGCTACAAGTAAGAAAGAGAAAGAGAAAGGGAGGGAGGGGAGGGGGGAGGGAGGGGGGAGTTCAAACTGATATGCTTATGCATATGCTCAAAAGAACATGAAAACCATTGCCCAAATCAATCTGCCACCAGGTCTAGCCTCTGCTCAAAGAGTTCTCCATGTATCCTTGGGAAACAGTCTCTCTGGGCAGGGCAAGTTTCTAATGCTTAGACCTCTCCTTCTCCTCTTTCCCAGTGCACTGCCCACCAGCCACAGTGGCTCCTTCCAATGCCAGGAGAGCATGCTCCCAAACGTTAGGGCCTTTGCCCAGGCTCTTACCCTACCTGACATGTTTTCCTAGAAAATATCCTTATGCCTCATCATCTTTTCCAGAATCTTCCACAGTGAGTTTTCCACAGATCATCCTGTTTAAATGAACGACCCATCTTTCCCTCAGCTCTCCAAGTCTGTAGTCGCCCTCAGGCCAGAGCTATTATTACCAGTTAGTCTTGCAACACTAACTGCTTGTCTGTCTTCTGCAAGCCCCACTCCTGTATAGACATAATACTTGCTTCTTTTATTCCATGTCACATCCTTAGTTCTCAAACGGTGCCTGCTGTGAAAAAGATTGTTGGGAAATATTTACTGGACAAATAAAATGAATGTTATATAAATTAAAAATAAAACTGCACAAACAGCCTCATGGTCTGATTGTAATTTTTTTTTTTAAAAAAAGAACATTGAATACAGTTCTACATTTTGAAACATAATAATGTTTTTATGGACATCATCTGTTTTAGATAGTAAGACCAGAAGTTTTCTTTGCATTATACTCAGATGCCAAGATGTCTGTTGCCAGGTACATAATCAGCACAGTACCTTTTCTTAATTATTTTCATTGCTCTAAAGCAAGGTAAGTACTACATTAGAATACAGGTAAATTTATAGCTGTTTCCAGAATACCTGAGAGTGCATAAGAAGTCCAGAAAAAAATGTTATAAACACAAATGTTTTATGATTGCAGGCTTATAATAGTGTCATTTTAAGTAGTATCAATTCACATAAACTATGAATGCAGTTTTAACTGATAGAGAACACCCCCCCTCCCCCGGTTTGGTAAATGTTAATCTGAGATAAACGCTGTAAACACATTTGCTCTGGTTTGGATATGCTTATGACTAGAGCACACAGTAGGTGGCCTTCCTTGTCTTTGATAAGTTGACTGCCCGTTTTTACTGCTGTGAGTTTCCATTACCTTACCCTTCCTTTAAGATACGACGTTATTACAATAATTTATGATTTTGTATCTAAGCTAAAGTAAAAAGACTTACAATCATTTTCACGCCTACTACAGGCGGATTGTTTTGTAGCACTTTCAAATCCTGCCCCACTCTGGGCTGGGGTGGTGGCTCAGAGGTTCCGAGCACTGGCTGTCCTTGCAGAGGACCTGGGTTCAGTTCCCAGTATCCACATGGTGGTTCACAACCATCTGTAACTCAAGTTTCATGGTATCCTATATCCTATTCTGGCCTCTGTAGAATACTGCATACAATGTGCACAGACATACATGAAGGCAGACCACTCACACACATTCAAAAGCTATTTGTAGATCAAGGCACTCCTCAAACGCACTGGCAGATACTGTTTGGTAGGCGGTTTGCAGCAGAGCAGGGGGCCTCTGCTTTGGTAACCCAGACAGTGCTCTTAACCCTTTCTTTAGTTGGAAAGGGTTCTGTTCAGACACTGCAAAGGATTAATTAACTAAGTGGTCACAAAGACATTAGGTCCCAAGTGGTCACAAAGACATTGGGTCCCCCAAGAGAAGGGCAATAAATGGCTGTGAAGGGGGCTAAAGATGCCCTGAGGAAATGCAGCTCTGGACTTGGAGGCCTTCTCAGCTCTCCACAGCATTGAGGTGCTAATCAGTTAATTGGCCTTGTGGCAGCTTCAATGCCAGGTGCAGTTCTTTTCCTGAATACCTTCCATATGGTCCTTTATGAAATGGTTGCTAACATTTGCCCTAGAGCAGTGCTTCTCACTGTGCCAGCATTGCCTGGAAGATTTGCTTTAAACAAACAAACAAACAAACAAAACCTCCAAACCCCCAAGTTCTGGCCACCAATCCCAGTCATTCTGATTTCACTGTACAGGGCGGGGCCTAAGGCTGCAGGTGCAGCTGGCACTGTGTGAAGTGGGCCCACTGGAAGATCTTAGGTTTTTCTTAGTGTTTTTTTTCCTTCCCCTATTGTTTGTCACTTAATCAATTCTGGAGGAGAAGGTAAAAGGGTTGTTTTTGAATGAGCCTTAATAGTATCAGGATATGGCACTAAGAAATTGATTCTGATTATGTGTTGTGTTTTCTACATATGCCTCACGATATTTTTGAATAAAAACAGTCATCCACCTTCCCACCCCAGCTTTTTTTTTTTTTTTTTTTACATCTTACATCTTTTCTTTGTACTTGCTTATCCTGGGACTTAGGTGCCATTGCACGCACTTTCAACTGTTCTGCGCAAATGGTGAGTAGTCATTAAGATGCTCAGCCTTTTCTGTCCCATCTGTTTTTACAAGTTAAGTTTCTTACTTTTAAACAGTAAGTGAAGTCGGGTGCTGCCATGTTCCTTTGTAAAATGCCTTGAATTTGGAGAGAAGTTGCTCAAAATTTTCATGACCACTCAGAGTTTGTTGCATGGTGTGCATCTGAAATACACACTGATCATCTAGTTAACTTGTAAATGGAAATCAAATATCACTAATGGGAGGATTTTCACACAGAATAGTGACGTCAACTAACTATATTCCTCTTTATGTGGGATGTAATATATTGCTTTTGTTCCATACAATAATTGTGTACACACACAAACATACATTCTCTTTGTATTGCTGCCACCAAGGTATACTCTAGCCCACAAATATATGGGCTTTGTATGACAAATAAGGACTATAGTCTTCCAGATTTACTATTTCTTTTCAGTAGGTCAGTCCACTATATTTACTTATATTTATAAAATGATTCTTTCTGCATCTGTGTTATTTAATAAAATACAATTGAGTTCAGTCTGAAATATTTATAATGTATATTATCAACATATTGTATGAACTATGTCCATTTTAAGCTTTCACAATAGATAAACAAGTAGCTGGTTTGTGTTTGGTCAGTATATACTGGAGTCAGAGAATGTGGAGAAATCAGCCTAGTACTTACTTAGAGGCTTCATTTCTCCTGGTTAGTGTTCATGCTGCTGGAAGGTGCCATGCACCCTACAGGAAGAGAAAAGTAAGCCTCCACTTCACCTAGCTGTGAACCCTGAAAGCTACACTGTCCTGACAAGATATGTACATTGGCATTGGTATAATAGTGGCATGAATATTATGAGAGTAACCAACCCGTTTCTGATTGGCTCTCAGGCCCATTTCATGAGATGCAATCCACACCTGGCACTGTTAGAGGGGCCAAGAACCTATGTGAGATGGAATCCATACCTCGAGCTATTAGAGGGGCCAAGAACCTATGGCTAGAGAGCATATATGTCATGGGAGAGAGCACAACAATTTTATTAGTAAGTAGCTAACTCCTAAATCATTTTTGGTTCTAGCAGTATATTTCACATCATTTCAAATATACTACATTTAAGCGAACAAGATAAAATGTAATAAACTTATCTTTGCCCTTCAACTTAGTATGATAAACTAATTTGATAAATTTAAACATATAAAATGCTGGTGGGCATTTTGCATTATTCACTAATTACAGAGAAGCAAGAAGCTAGAATCTGAACCATGGGAAGATTCCTCAGTAGACCAGCTTACTAATTCATACAGCAAGAGAGGAGTAGTCCTCGGGTAGCATTTCTGTTTCTGAGTGCACTCCATTGAGAAATGCGAGGGAAGACGTGAATTCTTTAATGACTACACCAAGAAGAGTGGAGAGATAACTGTCTTGAGGGAAGGCTTCCACGGAACCAGCACTGGGCAGTTAGAATGAAGAGTGCGTGAACCAGGGTGAGGTTAGGAATAAAGTGATGACAAGCTCTTGGCAGCCATAACAAAATAGTTACTGTTTTCTCTTCTTCCAGTATATTTTACTAAAGTCAAATTTAATATTTTAAAATTGAAAAATGCATCTAAGTAATGTTTGCAGTATAATAAGGTAGCAATAAGAGTTTACGAAGATCTGTAATACTTATTGATCGGCTTGGGATGTTTCCTGTCTAAAACTCAGGTGTTGGCAAGGTGAGAACATTAAAAAGTTTTAACAGAAGGGATTAAGCCGCAATTTCACCTCCTCCCGTCCCTTATAAAAAGAAGCTCACCTCCCTCTTCCCTTCCACTATAGAAAGACACTAGTTACCATTTGTGAGGCTGTAGCCACAGCGCCATCTTAGGAGCAAAATATAGCACTTGACCAACCCCAAACCTTCTAGTCCTGTGTGTGATCTTTAACTTCTTCCCCTCCAGAATTGAGAAAAATCAGTGTATTCCAAAAACCCCGCTTCTGTTATTTTGTTATAGCAACATGAAACAGATTAACGCCAAGTACTGACTCTGTACAAATATTTTTACTTGGGTTATCTTCTTTAATTTTTACTTAACTAATTAAAGTTTTATTATTTCATATAGAAGGACACTGGAGTTTTCTTAACTAGAGTTACAAGGCCAGTAAACATTAATTGGTCGTTGAAGTATTAAACATCTTACTGTACATGGCTACTTTTTCCCAGGAGGACATTTTTTATTTCTTTAAGAAAGGTTGTTGGAGATTATTTTGCAAGTTTGAAATTTGCGGTAGAGATACAAAAATAAATTAACCACAGCTATTGCATTGCCCTATTTTTCTATCTTGTACATATGCAGACAAGTCAGTAAATATTTACATTAAAATTCAAAGTCAAAGTGAGTATGTCTTTGTTGGAGGAAGCACAATGGAGGAAGAATGCCTAATGCAAATGTGTTGTATACTTAATGGACATTGCATTTTGAGTTTTGAAAGGAGGAAGAATTTCAGGACCAGATAGAGAAAATAGCCGCTATAAATTCACACAGTTGTGAAAGATGTTTGGGAAATTATGTTTTTTTTTTTTTTTTCTAATTGGGATCCTGGAGGTAAAATGTACAATAATATTTAAAATAGAAATGTTTTCAAAAGCAGAACTACATTTTGATTTGTTCTCACACTAATTTGTTAGTGTTGCTGAAGTTGCAGTTGGAGTATCAACTGTATCAACAGTTGGTTTTTTTTTTTTTTTTTTTTGCTACATATGTCTTAAAAATATTCTGGGCCTGCAAGATGCTTCCCTGTGTGAAGGCACAGTGTAGTCAAGCCTGGCAACCTGGCCTTTTTTTTTACCTGAGGCTCACATGACAGCAGTGAGTGATCACACACACACACACACACACACACACACACACACACACACACACACACACACACACACACACACTGTTTCTCTCTGTCTCTCTCTCTCCAAAAATTGGAAATCAGGCTAGAAAGTGCTCTTACCCACTAAGAGCACTTGTTCTTACACAGGACCTCTTTTGACACCCACATGGTACCTCACATCTATAATTCCAGTTCCAGGGAACCTGATGCCCTCAACTGACCTCCATGGGCACTAAGCATGCCTACGATACACAGAAATACATGCATTCCAGACATTTATACACATAAAATAAATAAATCTAAAAATTTCAAAATTAAAATATTCTAACGTTTACCGATGCTAGGGTTTTCCACATTCTTAAAAGTGCATTTGTTCATTTTTCATGAAACTTGATGGTTTATGTTTACAACATGTAGCATAGGTCCCTTGAGAAATGTCTAGATTACAATCATAAAGTAAGCAGCACCATGTTTAGAACTTAGTTACCTGTGTGGCTGATACACATTTCTTTTTCCTGTGACTAAAGTAAGTTTTCTTTGTATTCGTAGTGATTTTTTTTTATAAGTCTTTGAGATCTAGTAATTTTTCTTTTGGATAGTTGACTAATGAACTCAGTAAATTCAAACAGGCTTTCTGTTTTCTTCAGCATCCTATTGGTAGCCTGCAATATCTCCTCTAAAGAATTCCCCACTTATCATTTGTCTTTCCAACAGCAAGATATAGTTTTTGTTTTCTCTTTTGCTTCATATTGAACTTTTAAAGCCTCTGACTTTTTGCCCAGCACTAAGTGGTCAGGGAGTTGATTTTCCTTACCTCACCATGTAAGTTTAATAAAAGTGGCTAAAAACAAGTGCCTTTAAGCTTCTTATTGTTAGTATTTACATGTGAACTCAGCCAACGGCAAGAAAATGAAGAACTGGCAGAGACAGAAACATAGATCATAGCTTTAAAGGACCATGTCAACCAAGGAAACATACCTGTGCAAGTTTGATTTGTGACAAGGACTGTTGAGTTAGGGTCCCAGTTGGGCAAAGGGATGCTATTCCAGGAGAGATTCTGAACTGTGGCCAGAGTTGATTGAAAAGGATCAACGTGCTGAAGGTCTGTGTGATGCCAGAGCACCATGAATAGTGATACGCAAACAACATGACCCTGTGTCAGGAAAAGGTTTTATGCATCTGAGTTCTAATTATACCTGGGCCCCTTAGTCATATTGTGACTTTGGCTATGTTCTATAGTGTACTGATTTCTTTCTGCAATGTCAGACATTGCCATCAATTAGTAGTAGTTAAATGTCATGATATACGTATAGGTCGGTAGCCCAAAATCAAGGTGTGGGCATGAATGTGTTTTTTTTTGGAGACATTAAGAATGAATGTCTTTCCTCACATTTATAGTGAGAATTGGCTGCTGCCTACTTTCCTTAGCTTCCATCTCGCTATCAGTAACAGCAGGTAGATGTATCCCTAACCTTTTCTGTAATTCTACACCACTGATTTCTCTCTCCCCTATACTTTTACTCAGACACTGTCTTCTGTAACCCAGGCTGGCCTGGTTTTCACCATGCAGCTGAGGCTGGCCTTGAACTCTTGATCTTCTTGCCTCTGCTTCCCAAGTGCTGGTATTACAGGAGCATGGTGTCACTGTTTTCAGTCTATTAGAATGTAAAGACGTTTACTATGACTTTGCGCCACCCAACCCTACACTGTGGAGAACACAGGAATTTGTCAAAGTGCTCTTTTAAACAGCCTATCAGTGATCTGAATTCCCCTTGTGTAACATCCTCAGATTAGTCTCTCGCCATTTCCTTTGGAGCCATTATTCTGCCTGTTACACTGAACTTTTATTTTGATTCCTTATTTGTAGATAAGATTTTTGAGAAAATTAAACCACAAAGGGAAAGTGTGTCAAATGCCTGGTAGACTGTCAGAATTCAGTTAGTGGTACTTGCCATGATTTCTTATTTCCTACATCGCTTTTCTTTTTTTTTTTTTTTTTTTTTTTTTTTTTTTTTGGTTTTTCGAGACAGGGTTTCTCTGTGTAGCTTTGCGCCTGTCCTGGAACTCACTTGGTAGCCCAGGCTGGCCTCGAACTCACAGAGATCCGCCTGGCTCTGCCTCCCGAGTGCTGGGATTAAAGGCGTGCGCCACCACCGCCCGGCACTCGCTTTTCTTATTACACCCTCAATTTCTTGCTTACTGTACCACATATTTTTGAAATCAATCTATATTTTCTCTAGTGACTAGCCATTTCAATATATTATTTGTACACTAACAAGCATATAGGCGTGGATTTGGTATACTAGAGATTTTGAGAGCTTAAAAATTAAGTTTCTTGGCTGGGTGGTGGTGGCACATGCCTTTAATTCCAGCACTTGGGAGGCAGAGGCAGGCAGATCTCTGTGAGTTCGAGGCCAGCTTGGTCTACAGAGTGAGTTCAAGGTCAGCCAGGACTGCTTCACAGAGAAACCCTGTCTTGAACACCTCTCCTCCCCGCATAAAAATTAAGTTTGTTTTGAGAAGTGTTCCTTACAGCTCTCATTTTGGTAGTCTAATGGCTCCTGTTCCCCTGATTTCTACATCATTACCTTCCAGACTTGATTAGGCCACAAAAATACCTGGAGGTCTCAATAAACGTAGACTTCAGGTCCATTCCCACTGTCTCACTGAATGGGATAGGAAAGGACTCCAAAGTTCATATTTCTAGCATGTTTCCAGCAGCTGCTGATGTGACTGGTCAGGGACCACACTTCTGATGACCACTCTAGACACATCTATGAAGAAAATGGGGTGGCTGGACTTTCTTCCCATGTGTAGTTAAACATGTCTCTGTCTTCAGCTGCGAGCTACCCAGATGCTGAAAAGAACAGAGTGGTGGCGGAAAATGACAGATTTTAATGGAAATGCATAATTCCCCCCCCCCCCCCCAATATATATGTGCTCTGAAAAGTGGTGTTGTTTTGAAGAGGAATGTGCTGTAACAAGTAGTTATCAGTGTCTCTTCCTACATGGGGAAAGAGTGTCTAATCAAGACTCACATGGGATTTGCTTGTTTTTCCATCTTTTACCAGTCAGTTGAGCAGGCTGTTCTTCAATTGTGAAAATCATAAAATGCAATGGTTCCATCCAAGTTTGCCTCTGCTTCACAAATCAAGTGCCTTTTAATAATACTGTCATGCGGTAGCTAAACATAGTGCTATTATTTTGCAACATGACATTTATGCAGCATAAAGATACTTCATTGTTATATAATGCACGAAAAACAAAATGTGGGATTAATAACATTGGACACATCCTTGAAATTGCCCTGGAATTATAGCAGTATTACCCACCTAACGATTTCTGTCATGTTTAACCTGAGATTGCTTTGATAAAGAGTCCTTGTGTAAGTTTCTAGAACTTACTTTGTCTACACAAAATATATTAGTATGACATCAGTTCACATTTTCTGAGCTTGTCATGTGATAGAAGGCTGGGATTCTAAAGGAGGGGCAAGAGCTCAAGTGTGTCTCATTAAAGCCTTCAGCTCTGTTATTCAAAAAGCATGTTCCTGCAGGATTAATTGATCTCTTAAAAAACACGAGTTTGAAAAGATGTTTAATGTCATCTCATTGATTGGACAATAATAGAAGATCAGATGCATTGTTCCCATAATTTGATTTTTGGGCCATTTAAACTGTATAAATCAGGCATTCTGTTTTAATATTTTGTCCTCAGACTGGACTTGGATTTTTATAAATTTGATTTGTGACTCATTTCCTTTAAGAGAGACACACATAATGAATTGTATTTGGTGTAATGTGAATGCTGATTGGAATGCTGACTGGAATGTATTCATAAGGTAATGTTAACTAGATACTTCTGTATTCTGAAATAGACACTGCGCCTAGAAATTCAATGTGAACAAGGGTTTCCAGGTAGATCATATTATAATAGCTCACAAGTGCATACAAATTATCTAGAGTTCTCCTTTAAAAAATGCAGATCTCCTTTAAAAATGCCGTACCATTGAGAACTACCTGACGGATTCTCTTCTAGAACCTACAAATATTCTCAAATGCTTATTTTTGATGGCTCTAAAGCAGATAATTAAAAAACTTGGAGGAACAGGTTACAGCCATGATGCCCATGAATGTGGTGGGAAAAGACCTTGAGATTTGGGATTCAAGCAGGAAACAGAAGGCAGTGTGTGTGTGTGTGTGTGTGTGTGTGTGTGTGTGTGTGTGTGTGTGTGTGTACATATACATACATATATATATATATATATGTATATACACACATGCATACATTTGAGAAGGAAGAAGCAGCGATGGGTTTGTGGTTAGGACAGCAGACAGGGAATTTGACATTTTCAATTTAAAAGCACTAAAATTATATCTGCCAAATTTTAAGAATTACCTGTTTTCAAAGTAAGTTCAGTAAATGTGTATTAACCATGTGTTTAATATTAACTGAGTATAAAATATGAAAGGGAGTATAGTTTTAAGAGGAAAGTTTATTACCTTCCAGTGTTTATAATTTAATAGAGTTTTGTTTATACTTTTAAGTTTCCAATGGTTTGGTTTCATCATCTGTATGTGAGAGACTATTGGAACTTGTAAGTCAAAGTAGACTGGAAAACCACAAAACTGTATGTTGATTGTCATGCATGATGAACCCTATTGACTGATTAACCATTATTTTCTTTGCTCCATACTTCTCTAAATTAGACAGTTCTTAAAGGATCCAAGCAAGATGCATTAAAACATAAATAGAAACTTACTATTTGAAAAATTTTCTCTACAAAATTGAACATTTATAGGATTGGGAAAAAAACCTAGATTAACTTTTATAGTGGCATTTCAAAAACATACAGTTGTAAACTTCAAAAAATGGCCAACACACTATTTTTTAAAATAATATTTGACATGTTGATAGTCTTTGTGTGTATGTATGTGTTTGGATGTCTGTGTCAAGTAATGTCCCTGAGTTACATTCATATTGAGAAAGCGAGAATCCAGAATGAAAATAGCCATTGAATATGCAATGAACTAGAAGCCAGCTGTGTGGGAGCCAAAATAGTGAAGCCCTAACACAGTGGGGATGACCGAACTCCAAGCCTAAGAGTCACTGTTGTATTTATTAGTTATACAGCCTGTCTCAGCTATAAGGTCCCCCAGCATGGGATGAAAAAATAACGTGTCCGTCGGCTGATAAGTCAGTAGGAGATGAGAAAATGCAGGGACTAGGTAGGTAGTAGAAATTTGAGTGAAATAAGAAAGATTGGATGATAACTGCACAGTAATTATGATCAAATGAAACATTTAACACATAAAAGACTTTAAGAGCACATGTTCTTTCAAAGGACCTGGGTTTGATTCCCAGCACCTACATGATTTCTCATAATCATCAGTTATTACCAAAGTCCTGGGGGATCTATCAGGCTCTCGTGTGGTGCGCATACATGCATGCCAGCCAAACATTCATACAGACAAAGTAAAATAAATTTAAAACAACTTAAGAAAGAAAAAGAAACTATACAAACACTTTATAAAAGAATAATGGGAAAAAAAAACTCAGATAAAAGGGGGATGTTAAAACTATAGATGAAAGTGAAGATAGAGGGAATAAGGTCCAGGCAGGTAGGCAGAGCTGTAGAGTTGGCCCTGGGAAATACATGGTCATGTTCTTCACCAAGAAACAGGGAGAGAAGATCAAAAGTTGTGATGGTCCACAGTTTTAACGCTGTGGAAAATGGTTAAGGGCCCTGTTGTCTTGTTTTCTGAATATATCTTGATAAAATTCAAAATAGTAGGCTTTGCTGAAGTCTGAGAGGCTGAGGAACAGAGAGCACAATGGCCGACCGTCACAGGTGACAGGAGTCCAGATGGATGACCTAATGAAGGCTGACGGGTGACTAAGATTTGAAAGAGGAACCTTATTTCCCGACTTGGTGCAGGATTGACTGTGACTGTTGTCCTCCTGAACAAGAAATGTCCAGCTCCCCAAAATAGGTGCTATATAGCACGGTAACTCATAGAGGATACCATGGTGGTAGGGAGTGGCCAGTGGTGCTATTGAGTGACTGTTGTCCTCCTAACTTTGCCTTAGGAGATTGGCCTCTAGATTCTCACACATGACCAATATAGTTCCAGCAAAGTTTTCTTCTGCTTCATTAATCCAGGAGTGATAAAGTCAGTTTTTAGCTTCCCTCATTCGATTTTGGTAAGGAGACACAGGGAGTGTCCCTCATAGTCTGTATATGTGTAGAGAGGACTGGTGTGTAAACTCAAAGAGTAAGGCCATACCTTCTTTCAGCCGTCAAGTCTTATCAAACACAAAGTATGATGCTTCACATACATCCCTGAATTTAAGGTATTTAATAACTTTTTCCAAAGTCCTCTTTATTGCTGGTAAGCACTTAATACCAGAAACAACTTAAGATTAAAAGTATATATATATATATATATATATATATATATATATATATATATATATATATATATATATGCATGCATGTATGTATGTATGTATGTATGTATGTATGTATGTATATATATTGTGTGTTTCTTTACTCTTTTTTGGGGGACCCGCCACCCAGCCCCCAAATTAATCACACACAGAGGTTTATTCTTAATTATGAATGCCTGCCCTTAGCTTAGTTTCTAGCCAGTTTTTCTTAAATTATCCTGTCTATCTTTTGCCTCTGTGCTTTTCCCATTCTCTTACTTCTATAAATCTTACTTGTAATCCGTGGCTTGCTGTGTAGCTGAGTGCCTGGCCCCTGGAGTCCTGCTCCTTCTCTGGCTCCTCTACTTCTCCTCTCCTCCCAGATTTCTCCTCCTATATGTTCTCTCTGCCTGCCAGCCCTGCCTATCCTTTCTGCTACCTTGCTATTGGCCATTTAGCTCTTTATTAGACCAACAGGCGTTTTAGACAGACAAAGTAACACAGTTAAATGAATACAACATAAACAAAAGTAGCACACCTTAAAATAGAATTCTACTACATATACAAACACACATAATACACACACACACACACACACACACACACACACACCCCTCACAATGTACATCTTTCCCAGTAATAAGGGCCTGACGCTTGGTTAGGTCCTTATGTGGTAGGGCCTTCCAGATATACAGTCATTCCAGGCTCCTTGGTCCTAAAGGGAAAATGATGCTTATCATTTGCTTCATCTGTATTTTGAGTAATGATTATCATAAAGCTTCATAGACTTTATAAAATGTTCCATAAACATGTCTTCCTTTTTTTTTTTTTTGCATTTTAGAGACCTCTTTTAAGCGATATATTTTTATGTTTCTACTTTTAAGATTATAATTTAATTACGTTTCTCTCTGTGGCTTCCTTTTGTCACTAATTGTCATTGCATGCTTTCATATACATGTAAATGCATATATATTCCTAAATATAACCTGGTCAGTCCATATAATGGTACTTGTATGTATGTGTTCAGGGCTGACCATTTGGCGTTGAACAATTAGTTGGTGTTCTTTCCCATTTTCATCCTTCCTCAGTTGTTCATAGTGTAGGGTTCTGGCCTTGTAGGCTTTTCTTTGTTCAGTGTTGCATGTTCATTGGTATCATCATTGTTCAGCTCAGGTTTGGGTGGTCGTGTTTGTGATATTTTACTGACATAGCTTCTGTAGTTACTAGGAGACACAATCTCACAGCAAAGTCCCTGATTCTTTGGCTCTTACCAACTTTTTGACTTATCTTCTGCATAGTTCCCTGAGCCTCAGGAGTGGGGGTGTTTTGTAGATGTATCCACTGGGACTGGGCTCCACAACTCTGCATTTTGATTGATGGTGGTTTTCTGTAATTGTCCCTGTTTGTTGCAAAGAGAAGTTTCATTGGTGAGGACTGAAGACCGCAGTTATTGGTGCATGAAGGACAAATGTTTATAGATTGTTAGGGGTTCTCCTGGTTTAGTAAAAAGTGGTTATAAATTCTCCCCTGATAACCATGACTTCCATAGCAATGAGTAGTTAACTGGGTTTCCACCATCAGGGATGGTCTCCCTCTTGCTGAGTGGGTCCAATTAGAGAGGTATTGGTTACCAGCTAGGTTTGTATGTCAGTCCTAAACACATCTTTCATATACTGTCACGTAGATTTTTGTAAAGTAGGTCCTTGTGTTTCATTCTTCCAAACACTGGTGAATTGTGTTCTAACCTTTAAAAATGTGGTTCACCCAGTGAATCATTCTTTCATTCAACACCTTTAAAAGAGGAGGCATTTGAAGCAAGGTAACAGGAAAGACCAAGGGTAGAAGGCAGAGATTGCTTGGTTTCTGAAAACAAAGATGGGCCGGTATCTATGGTCAGATCAGTTCAAGTGGCTGGTTTAGGATGTGTACTCTGCACTTGAAGGGTTGGCAAGGCTGACAGCTGAGTATAGGGCTGAGGATGAGGAAGAGGGCTTCTGCATTATTAGGATTGTCTCTGTTGACATCAGAAGAGACCTTGTGGGCACAGATACCCCACCTTAAAAGATGCTCCAAGAATGAGAAATGGTCATTTTCAGTAGAAGTCCAAATTAAGTAGACGTTAGAATTTGTTTTGAAATAAATGTTGAGAATATAAAGCAGCCAAATGGGGTCAGATTGGAAAGAGCGGGAAGTGCTAGACCAGTAAGTTCCAGGCTGGGGGAGGGGTGGAGGGAAAGAGTGGGTGTGGAATACTGAATATCTACAGGGAAGGTTTATGATTATTATTTTATTATCTTTATTATTATTAGCCACATATAGCTATGTGGAATCCGGTAGACTTGTTAGTAGACCACTGTAGTTTAATAGTTTAAAACTAGCTACCTATTTTCTTAAGTATTATTCATCATATTCATGCGCATGTGTGCACATGTGCTTGCATGTTCTATTTATATGCTGAAACACAAGAAGGGAAGAATTAGCTTCTATTTGGCCTCCTCATTGTGAAACTGTTGTCTGAAGTCAAGTGGGTTCATTATTTTCTTAGCTCTCCTAAAGAACTTTTGCTCCTGAGTCGCTGTCACACTCCGGTTTGTTCTCTGGCTCGGGCTCCATTCAGGCCTTGTCCTGCATGTCTTTCTGTCACCCTGTCAGTTTTTAAATTGATTGGGCACCCCTGGGGGGGAAATGGTGTGTGAAGGACATGAGCACTCTCAGTGCCAGGGTAGATAGGACGGGAGATGAGGGGCAAGCAAGTCAAAGGCATGCTGGGTCCTGGCAGAAATCGCCCTCCAGGAGGAGGCAGGATGCTGGCCTAGGGGAAGCCTGTGCGGCTTTAACCCTGAGTGCCAGGGAGGCTTGCTGTTCTGCTTGCGGGGAGGCAGTGTCAGCCTTGGTTGTATTTGTAGGATCTGATCGAGTCATAATCTCTCTGCTTTGTCTCTCGGATCGTTCAGGAGCTACCTCACTCACTCTAATCCCAATTACTATTCTCCTTTAAATTCTCATCTCTGTATTAGTGCCCTTCCTCTTCTTAATCTCACACGTTGCAGTATATGAAAGCCGTGGCATCTACGTACAGCTACACACACCTTCCTCCCCTTTTTTGTAAAAGCGTTCACGGTTCTTCCTAAAGGTATCTGCTAATTAATCTTTGCAGGATCCCTGTGAGGTAGACAGCTGGGGAGGGTATTCCGCACACAAGGCACTAGACCGAGCTGTTTCTCTATTGTGATAGAGGATTATGATTATGTTAAAATGTTTATACACCAAGTACATAAATTTGTAAAGATGGATGTAAGCTGATTCCCTGGGCAAAATATATGAGCATGTTTATAGCATAAAATTGCAATTGTAAAGCAAGCTTTATCTGCTTCTGGTGTTTAAAGGATTGCTCTAGATCTGCACACTAAACCTCTGTTGGATAGCTTCTTTCCATTATCTTGCCTTTGGGAGTTGACAGGGCACAGCAAGCTAGAGAAATAGGGCTTCAGCTATCAACAAACTCAGAGTCTACATAGCGTTACTTTTAGATTGCAGGTAGCCTCTCTGGTCTTTAGGAACACATATACATGTACATAAATCACACGGGTAATAACATTGGTGGGTTTTGATGTTAGTCTGATCATGGGAATCTGGTCATGTGTTGTATGCTTTGAATAGAGTTCAATGTGGTTCTTCTAGATCACAGCCCTTAACCCTGGGCTGCAGCTCCATACTGGGTAGGTGACTGAATGTGAGAGTCTGGAAAAATTGGTCAACAGTAAAATGTACAGTGATTTAAAATTCAAAACCAAACACATCATGGACTCTGCAGGGTAACTTGGGCTGAAACATCAGCTTTTATGTGGATGCTGGGTACCCAAAGTCAGGTCACTACACTCGTGTCTTAGCACTTTCCTGGCTGATACCTCTCCTCGGCCCTGCCCTCAAAGCTTTTGTTGTCTTTGCTGTACTTAAGGAAGTTAGTTTGCTCTCCCCACCTTCCCTTTGACTTCTTCCTATTGTACATTTTTAGAAAAACTCTTGGATTCTTGGTCAGAAAACACACAGAGATAAGCAAATCAATGTCTGCTAAGACTCCTGGGTCTACTAGAGAAACCTGGGAGCTGTAAGAAAGTTGAACTTGTGGGTCAGTAGATGGTCACTGCTCTATAGCTCTCTGGTTCAGGGTCTCATTGGAGAGGGATGCCCAGTTGGTCTAGACTGGTGGAAACGGGGATTTTTCTGTAAGTCCAGGAGTCCTGGAGGGTGGACTGAATCTTATGACTGAGGTGTTCTCATGTAAGCTGCCTCTGGACCACGGCAGTAAAGGCATAGGGGAGCCACCGGTGGATTTAAGACAGAGTGGGAACTAAAAGTGGAATGGGGAAAATAAGGTTGCCTTTCTCTAGACCTCAGGGGCTTTGATTTTGGTCCTCAACTCCCTTTAACCTTTGCCTGTTCCACGGGTGAGTGGAAAAACGAGGATATTGCTTTCTATATAAAATATACTTAAAATATGGACGTTTGGAAACTGAAAGACAAGAGTATTTTCTTTACCATTGGACCCTAGAGCTCAGTCAACACCCGCTGGCTTTGCTTTGTTTAGAGATGTTCGTATCTGGGCCCCCCTGTTCCGAGCTCATTCTGTAGCCTGCTCTAGCAGTCCGCCCTTTGACCCTTGACCAGTTCAGCAGGGTTCAGCTCATTGTGTTTTGTCTGCAGGGCCAGCGCAGGGTCAGACTGTCTCTGTATATTGACGCAAAGAAGTAATTGCTGCTTTGTGCCCTCATGTGACCCTGTGTCACCAGGGTTAGGTTTCTTTGCCTCCTACAATCCCTGTGAAAGGTCAAAGGGTGACCACTGTCACCTAGACCCCCACTTGACAGTTCAAGTTACTTATTAATGACATATATTGAAAGAATTATTTAAGTGTGTGATACAAAAAGTATCAGAAAATTATCTAGGTCTTAAGTATTGAACACAATGTGTCTCCTAGGGTTTTCTGAAAAAAATATATATATATATTTCACACAGTTTAAATAAAACATGTAAAATTTTAAAATGTTTCATTGTCATAAGATTTCCCTACCTTATTTTGACATTTTTGTGATGACAATTTCCAAAGGCTGGAAAGCATGCTCATGTAACTGATATAACTTAAATATCTATTTGAGTCCTACTTTTGCTTAAATTTTACATATTGTTTCTTTTTTTTTAAATGTACGCTTGTGTGGTAAGCATGCTTGGGAGTATGTGCCCTTGCATGCAGGCGCCATAAGATGTTCAGCATCCCCTCCTCTCTCTTCTTTCTCTTTTCCTTCTCTTTCTCTCCTCCCTCCCGCTCTTTCTTCCACCGTCCTTTTCTCCCTCCTGGTAGGAGCTAATTTCAAAAGCCTTCCCACCTGATGGCCTTTTCTAGCCCGCTGATAACTATTACTTACAAATATTCTGGTCCTGGGATGGTGGGGTATGGCTGGATGGAATATGATGGTTGTTTATTACTAAAGTGTGAGCTATGATCCATGAGGACTCTCCAAAAAGCACTAAAAGTTGCTGTTTGAGGTGGGGGAGATGTTTAGCAGAAACACCACAGTTATTCTTGCCAAAAACAAAAGAAATGGTTTCAGTGGTTTCTTGGAGAACGCAGTTCTGTTTTTTCCTTGTGTTGAACTCTGAAATTTCTGTTTCAGTGGACACTTGGTCAGAATATTTTCTACAAACAGTTTCAGAGAGACACAGACACACAGACACACATAGACACATAGAAACACACACACACACACACACACACAGAGAGAGAGAGAGAGAGAGAGAGAGAGAGAGAGAGAGAGAGAGAGAGAGAGAGAGAGAGAGAGAGAGAGAGAGCGCATTCTCCATGGGTTGCCTTTGCTTTGTATATACACTTGGCCTCTGAATGTATTGATCCCTACCCATGTGCCTGCTGCTTTCACAGATTTCACTGATGATCATTCTGTAGTCCTCTGAGAAAAGTCATTCATTGGGGGGAATGAATCCATTTTCTTCGGGTCTTTAATTAAAAGTGTCTAATACTGAAGTACCTGTTGCTTTTTCATTTTCTCAACCACCGTGAATCAATAACTTTCTATTTTTTCTTGATCTAGGGTCTGATTTATATTAATTTGTTTGTCTTTAATTAGAATCAACCTGGACCACATTTAAAGAGCAGAACAGGTTTCGGCCCTGGACAGTTTTTCCAAGTGCCTGTTTTTCTTCCTTCTTCTCCTTTTCTTCCTCCTTCATTTTAAATTTGTCCTCAGTAGAAATCTGTGCTTTGCCCAGGGATCAGGCTCATTTTCAGCTCTGTTTAATCCTCCGTGCAATGGTCATAGTGTGAGTTGCTTCTACCCGAAGTAAGAGCTTGGGATGATTAATGACTGAGTAGGAAAGCCAAACACATAGGACCACATCAAACCAGTCCCGATTCTCCTTCCATCCCTGGCCCCTTTACTCGAAACCCCTTTTTTGACTGCTTATCACTGATGAGAATTATCCAATTCCTTGACGTCTGAATTTGTTCAACTGGAAAAAGAATACTGACCGGAGAAGCCAGGAGTCTCGTGTGAGAACTGAGGCTTGATGACACTCTTATTAAATTTTATTTTGTTGGATGCATCTCATTATCTTAGCCTAAGGATTTTGATCCTGATTTTCTCAGCCAGTGCACTAGACATTCTTTTCAGTTTGTGTTTGATATGCATTTGCTAACTCCATTCTATATCTAGGGTGGATAATGTTGATGGATAGACTAAGTCGAGAGATCAGGCCCTGAGCAGGTTGCAGTCACTTTTTGGTAGATAACCATGTCTTAATCAAAATATTTCCCAATATTAGGGATGAGCTGAAATGATGTCACTGTGTCCTTACCTGATTCTCATCTCTGCCTCCTAACTCTAAGTGGAGGGCCAGAAACTTGCTAGATTTTTTACTGAAGTATGGGTGAATTAAGGTGTACAGCATTTCCTTTCCTCATTATTGTGATATTGCTGACTTTTCTTTCAAAAACTTAGAAACTATTCATTTAAATGATCAATGTAATTTCACGAAAGGCTTGACTTGGAAATAAAGGTTATAGGGTGTTTTGTTTAAACTCTTCTCACTCTGTTTTTAAAATGCTAGAGTTTTTTTTCTCCTAATTTCTTATATATTGCTCATTTTTATTGTTTTTAGCATGAGTAAATAGCACACTGTGCTGTTCTACCATTCATTCAAAAAATTCTTTTAAGCTTCAGAGAAGAGCCGGGTTTTTTTCTGCATGTGTTATATATATATATATATATATATATATATATATAAATATTTATTTTAGGGTCTTATGCTTACTTGGACTAGGAGACTGGAATTAATTTTAGCTTAAGCCATTGGCTGAGTTTGATCCATAAATCATGTGAGAATGTTATTCTAACCACACAGAAATGGATGTGTGTCCTTTCCCCAACCTTTGCTTCCCTGGTCAGGAGTCAGTTTGGAGCTCGGCTGTCCAAGCCCCACATGTGCTCCCGGCTTCTTTATTGATCTTCTTTCAGAATCCGTCTCTATTATTACTATTTCTAGAGTCAGGGTCAGCAAGAATATTGTTTTCCGAGATCAGGTCACATATTTCATTAGGATGACGTATGTTTGTGTTCTGACCTCTTTTCTCTAAGTTGATTCTGAGTATTTGGGCAGTGCTCTCAGATGGCTGATCCCTAACAGAGGACACAGATAATTTTTTTTTATGACAGTTTCTTAGTTTGTCAACAAAATCAAAACGTGGCATAAGTTGACAACTGTTTACCCAGCTGTGTTATTTTCTCTGGTAACGCTATTATGACTCTTAATTTAAACGATCCATCCAACCAATTACTTTGATTTATACTTCAGAAGCACTTTTACAATGCTTATCTCTAGGTGAAAGTTCAGCGTACATTTTATTGAATTGTTTGCTCTACGAGCTTGAGTAGAAAGCAAATGTTTTAGAGAGAACTGCTCAGAGTGGGCTGCTGTGCCTGGCTGTGTACAACAGACAATTTAAACGACAAGACTCTTACTGTCTTACTGCACAGGGAAGATGTAGAAAGAAACCTCCATGCCTGTGATCGTGCGTTATGCAAATGGGGAATCCCCCTTTGGATCGAGAACAGACCTCAAAATTTCAAAACAAAAAAAAAAAGTTTAAACATACATACACGGATGAAAGTTTTGGTTTGTTAAAGCATGCAGGTCTGAATTGAAATGCCAGTGTGGATCCTCTTCAGGGAGCAGTCTTGAAGTTATAGGTGTCTAAGGGAAGTAGTGTTTGGGCAAGATTGTTTGAAAGCCTGCCAAGCTTACTTCCTGCATATTATCCAAAATGTCTTCCCAAATAAAACCAGGTCTGTAGGGGCAGCAGGAGGACCAGGTGAGCTTGTGTCCTGATGGTATGGCCTCTCTGAATCAGATCCCACTGGGAGCCGCATTTATTGAATGGCTGTCTAATAGGAAGTGTTTACATGTTTCTTGTAAACTTATTTGGATTTTTTTTTAAGGGTTAATCTATCCTTGCAGGCATTGTTCCTCTTTTCTGGGTAGGAATCATAAACAAAGACAGAACATCTCTACAGCAAGCATAACTGAAAAAACCATGAATTTCATTGTTTCCCACTAATGTTTTGAAACCAAAGACAATGTTTTTTGCTATTGGAAGTAAAACATTTTGGTAAATTCATGTAGTAGACATAAATTTCTGTTTATATTACTTATAGGTAACATAAAACTTTATAATATCAAAAAAGTTATTCTTTTGTTTATTGATTTAGTATATTGATATTTGTAACAAAGTCTACTATCACACTTAAATATGCTTTAAATATTAATCACTTATAATTAAATGTTTAATATTTTATATATATCTACACACACACACACACACACACACACACACACACACACACACACACACACATATATATATATATATATATATATATATATATATATATATATATATATACATTTTTCCATGTCTCTCCTGGCAGTATCTATTACAGTTTCAGAACCCTCAAATGAATATTAACCCTTCTGTCATTGGGGCCGTCCTTATCCCCTGAGTAATGTCATATAGAGTTGAGCATTCTAATCCTTATTTCTAAGCCTTTAGCTTCCAATTTGGTGGGTTTTTTTTGTTGTTATTTTTCTTTTGATTTTTGTTTATATATATATATGTGTATATATATATGTGTATATATATATGTGTATATATATATATGTGTATATATATATGTGTATATATATATATACCAGAAGTGTATTAGCTCACCAAAATAAGTGACACATAAGGTAGGCATGTTTTATATGCATATTGCCCCATTTTAAAGGCTTAATCGAGTTACTAGTTTCTTTCAGCTCCCACAAAAATAAAACAAAGATTGGATATCACATGGTAAGAGAATAAGATACATTATTTTGAAATCTTAAGAATTATTCATATCTCATTGAGTACAAATTGCTTATTTTCATGAAATGTGAATCCTGAGCTGACCTTGGGAAGCATTTTGCCCAGTCTTCTCATTGTGTGAGCTCAGATGATTGGAGTCCTGCAGGAGTGTTCCACTTAGTGATGCTGTGCACTTCATTATTGACATGTTGGGAGTCAGAGCCCCATCCCTTGGTGAGGGGTCCATGTGTCTTTGAATTTTTCCATGTCTCTCCTGGCAGTATCTATTACAGTTTCAGAACCCTCAAATGAATATTAACCCTTCTGTCATTGGGGCCGTCCTTATCCCCTGAGTAATGTCATATAGAGTTGAGCATTCTAATCCTTATTTCTAAGCCTTTAGCTTCCAATTTGGTGGTTTTTTTTTGTTGTTGTTATTTTTCTTTTGATTTTTGTTTTTAATATTTGGTCCCTTAATTGAAACTATTTTAAAAATAAAATTATCGTACTTCTCCCAATTCTTGTATTTATCCTCTTTACAGTCCAGTTGGTCCTGAGTGAGAATCTACCGCAGGCTTTTGTTCTCTTTTACTCTCTCCATGGAACAATTTGCAGTGTATCATTTGTTTATAAATAAACACATCGAAACGAACAAACAACAAACAGACACAAACAGATGATTTATTTCAGAGTCTGAAACCTGTGCTCCACATCAAAATAAATAAATAAATAAACATGGATGTTACAATCCTATTGCAAACCTGCCTAAGATGCAAAGTCAGAGCCCAGTTCAGTTGTTCAGTTCCAGGAACTCCTGCAAAGTCACTGGGTGTGAGCATGGTCAGTGACGCTTTGGATCTTCAGCTCCACGAAGAGGGCTCTCTTCCTCATCAGTGCTCAGCGATGGCTAAAGTGGACCAGTTCTGTGATGGACGTTCCTGGAGAGACACAGGGACACGTGCATGGTTAATGTGACATACCTCAGTGTGTAGTGCCAGGAGCATACTGGACTCGTAGGGTATTGAATTAGTGTTAGAAGGTGGTTTTCTATGGAGTAATTTGAGTTGCAGGAATTTGCCAGTGGTCATCGGCTCTGTTGGTTTATATTGTGTGTGTTTGTGGTTTAAACCAGAATACCGTTTTCTGAGTTCTATTTTTTTTCCTCCCTCTCCTTGATAATCTAAAATGACACAGAAAGACTTCCACTTCAGTCAAGCAAAGACATTTCAGTGTATCTCTCTACACATTTAGTACAGTGGCACTTCTCTGTTAACTTACAGGGGGCATTTTTTGAACCACCTGTTTAGACAGAATGAAGATATTTTTGTGACGATTTATGTGAAGATCAGTGGAACCACCCGATGTTTTGAATCTTCGTGTGAATGCCAGTGATTGTTTCTGCAGACCATCTGTCTGTGGGACTGTGGCATTCTTTTAAATTTATTCAAGAGAGTTGTAAATACCAGGAAACTGTTTATTTTAAGTGGGCAGTGAGTCTGAAAGTGCTCATGCAAACGTCTTCCAGCTGAGTGTCATGATGCATGCCCATTATTGTGACAGGAGGATCTCAAGGCAATGGTCTGGGCTCTCCAGAAAGTTCTGTGGAAGCCTGGGTTTAAATACTGAGATCACACCACTGAATAAAGTGAAAATAAAGTAGCAAGTACACCGAGTATTTCATAATTGAGTTTTTTAAATACTCTTTTATTTTTAGGCCCAGTGTATACTTAGTAAAACTCTAGATTTGTAGATGTCGTTTTCTGACATTTTTGAGAGTGAAAGTATCTTAAAGAGCTGGAAAGTGGAGTTGATTTATCAAGGACAACCTTTTGACAGATGAAATGGGGCCTTTGTTTTGTGGTGTCAGAATGCAGTTCCCCCTGAAAACTAAAGAGATCAGCAAAACAATGTTTTTTTGTGTTGTAATTTATAAGCATCATGTTTATATGAAAGGGGTCCTGATTTAAACTTACTATGGCAACAGCCATTTCTCTATTACAGTTATAGTGTAAAGGTAAAATTTTAATTATTTTGTAAGAGTAAATTTTATATAATATAACCCTGGTCTCTGGATGTTGGTAATCTATTAATTTCTGCTATTTTCCCTCATACTCTAATAATTTCCACCCAACATATTTTAACTGAAAAGTGACACAAAAGTAACATGTTGCTACTTTTGCATCCAGACTAGCATTCCTTCCCCTCCTCCCTGGATCCATTTGAATCTGGGAAGCCCGTGAGGATACTCAAGGGAGACAATGCTAAACACTCCCTATCTGAAACAGGACTGTTGGCCACGGCATTTAGACTTGCTTTTGTGTAGAGTTCAGTCTTCAAGTCGCTGCAGCTAGAGGATGTTACAATTTAGACTGTTAGTTTGCAAGGGTTTTGGCAGTCGAGGCTCATCATCTGGGGTATGTGGATCACTAGGTTGTCTCATTTTGTGCTTCAAAGGCTTGTAAACTCAATTTTATACACTCCATTTAGATGGAAGGAGTTTGCTTTTTGTAGAATGGGTTCTGGGACTTCACAAAGATTAAATACTACTGCTGTCTGAACAGTTGAAACTTTCTTGAAATCCGTGCAGAAAAGGAATTCACTGTTTGTGGTTTTAATGATTAGTTCATATATGGAAAAATGCATTGCAATTAACATGCAAAACTTTATTGATATCCATTCTTTTAGTATTTATTCATTTATCTACTTATTTATTCATTCATTCATTCATTAATTTACCCATCCACTTACCTCTATCATCTGTGTATCTATCTATCTATCTATCTATCTATCTATCTATCTATCTATCTATCTATCTATCTATCTATCTATCCATCCATCCATCCATCCATCCATCCATCCATCCATCCATCCATCCATCCATGTATCTGTGAGACAGAGTCTCTCTGGATAGCTGTATATAGTTTTGGCTGGCCTCATACTCACAGAGATTCATCTGCCTCTGCCTTCCAAGTGCTGGGATTAAAGGCATGTACCACCCCCACCACTGGGCAATAACTGTGTTGTTTTAAAGAAATGAAATTATTGCTGTATTGAAGTTTGCTGTAAATATAATATTTTCATTTCCTTGGTAAACTCCATAAGCCTTTTGTTTTACATGCGTGTGTGTGTGTGTGTGTGTGTGTGTTTGCGTGTGCATATGCACATGCATGTGTGTGCACATGCTCATTTTTGTGTGTAGGCACATATGTACAGGTACCCACAGAGGCCATTAGATGCTGTTGGATCTGTAGAATTACAGTTGTGAACTGCCTGATGTGTGTGCTGTGAACCCAGCTAAGGTCCTCTGGAAGAGCATCATGTACTCTGGAAGATTATTAAGCCATCTCTCCAGCCCATCAATGTTTGATTTTTAATATTCATTTTAAGCTTGTTTCTTCCAACTCTTGCAAATGATGGAAATAAAACCGGAACATATGCTGGGACTACACGGTGTCAGCCAGTGAGTTCTCATCTGTAGTCTTGGATGGGAACAAGGGCTACAATGACAAACAAGTCTTTCAAAGTTGGGTACACCTCATGCCAGCTTTGCCTGAGTTGCTGTAAACTTTGATAGAGGGGGGGCTCTTCTGACCTCAGTCTGGCAGTGCCCAGAGGGATTTGCACCCGATTAAACCTTTCTCTCTCTCTCTCTCTCTCTCTCTCTCTCTCTCTCTCTCTCTCTCTCTCTCTCTCTCTCTCTTTTTGAGTAGTTAATAACTGCTTCTGCCAGCAAACCAGATCAAAGCCTAGCAGGGGAGATCAGTACATTGGTTTTATCAACCATTTTCCAGCCACGGCTCTTCTAAGGCTGATAACAGGGTGGTGATGAGGAAAATCATCCGCTTGCAACCTCCCTGTGGTGCTTCCCTCTTGATTTGTTTGAGAACCTGGGAGGAGCATGTCTGCAGCAGGGGCACCTGGACCATCCTCTCTCCATCCTGTCAGTGTAAAGCCCTTACCTGGTAATCACTGCTCCCACTCGGGCAACTGGGTGCCATGTTTTCTTTGCTCTGGACTTGGCAAATCACCGTGGCTCCTGCCGTACCTGGTCCTCTGCCAGCCATCTCCCTGGCCTTGGATTGACTACAGAAGAGATTTTTGAGGTTTGTGTTTCTTCCCCTATTATCAAGGCAAAGCTCTGCTGCTTCTGTTCCCTCCCTCCATAGACTCGAGAACTCCCGAAGTCTTTTGTCTGTCCCTTTTACTTCTTCAGGGATGCTGTTTGTGGCCAGAATAAAGTGAATCTTACTTGCCAAAAGTTGACAGCTGAAGTCAGAATCATAGCACTTGCAGATAAAAAGACCTTGGCTCTCCAGCCCTGCCCTCCCCTTTTATCCATCGCATTTGCAGCTGAAAAAACAAAGCAGGAGTCACAGCCTTGGTCTCTTGATGCTTGACAAGTATGGAGATTTCCCCATGACAAGACTCTATGCTGGCTACGTTTACACAGAAAGATCCCGGAGATGATTTGCTTAAAAGCCTTTTGGGGCTAGGGAATGTATTAAAATCTTCTTGAGCAGCATTTTTGAAGAAATGTGTTTTATCTAAGGTATCACCAGAAATACATGCTGAAGGCCACAGATTCTACATCCATTATCTCACCAGAAGTGCCTGTATAAATGATGCCGCCTTGTATCTCCAGTACCCATACTATACATGGGTTCATGAATACACGGATAATGCCAGCTATTGGTAGAGTAGAACTGTAACTTTCATGTGGCATTTGTTTACTTTGTAATGATTTGGTCCCTTTTTATGAGCAGTGTGAATTAATAATCACGACATGTGGCTTTATAAGGCTGATGAAGGACAAACTATAACCACCTCTGAAAGCCCTTGACCTTTGCATCAGTAGAACTCCAAGTCCATTTATATTTATTGACATCTTTGGAGTTGGATCAAGCTGGAGACCTCACATTTTTTAACCTGAAAAAAATCCGTAACCTTCCATTTAGATATTTTCTAAGATTCCTATAGTATAAAAATCCTAGGTGACATGGGACAAATTTTATGACTTAAAATGATTATATGTGTACATGATGATGTATTGACATTTTCGTCTTGTTTTAATAAGACCTGGTTACTGTGGTTGTCATATATTGATGGCAGAGCCTTTTATCTAAATTCGACCATCATTCCAGTGGGAAGGCCTAATTCCTTTTACAGCTGTTTGTTTCAGAATGTCGTTTCCAGGAAACCGTCATGGCCCCCAAGCAAGGACTGGCTGTTCGGGGCTCAGGATAATCGACTAGCAGGTACAATCAGCAGAAGGAAAAGCTAATTTAATTGGTTTAAAGACTTTCTTGCAGCCATGGAGAATGCTAAATTGATTTCTGTTTCACTACATGGAAAACCTTCAGCCTATTACAGGAGGAGAGATGCTTTTGGAGAATATATTATCTTCTGTGTATTCCATCAGTGATTTCAGAAGACTTAAGGATACTTACCTGAAATTTAACAGGCCATTCTTTTCATATGTCAACTTTACCCTGGGGCTTTCATGGTTAGCACAAGAAATGCACATAAATAAACAACTTTTACTTAATTATACCTGACTATTTTATTTCAGAGTGGTCCCCTTGCCTATGATACAGTCATTTTTTGAATTGTTCTGACCAGACATTTTGCAGCTAGAGATGACTCTATTGTTTCCCCAATGCAATCTTCCTTTACATTAGCATATTAAAAATCAATTCATGAATGATGGGATCTTTGTAACTTTTTTCGTGTTTGTTCATCCCCACCATCACTTGGAGTCGTTCATGGTCTTCTCCTAGGCAACTGGCCTCCCTGGCTCTAATCCTAATTAGAGCAAATTACTAATTTTTTTTTTAAATTTCTGTTAAACACTGACTTCGGGGTTAATCAGTTCCATTTGCAGATATTCAGGCCTCTGTGATCATGACCCTTTTTTACCTTCCTATGAATTAGAGCCAGCTCTGAGGCTCTGTAGATTACCCTGATACATTGTCCTCTGTGTTTTTGGATTCATGGAGATGCCTGTGTGGCAGTTCACATTTCCTCCTGGAGCCATCTCTCTGTTTCTTAGTTTCTAGCTTCTTGGCTCAATTATCATTACTTTAGCTTTGTATTGCATTGTCCTATAGAACTGCCCGGCATGTCATAGGTGGATGATTTTGGTGGGATTTTTCTTCAGTGAGGTCAGGATCCATATGTTCTATTTTAATTCCCCCTTTTCATACTGCCTTACATGGTGCCAGTCACAAAATTTGGTGCTGAAATTAAGAGTTACTCCTTGAACTCTTCTTAATATTCCTTACCTGCTCTTGATTTATGCTTAGTTTTTGTTTCATAGATCTTTATCTGCATAAAACATCACTACTTTTATCACTGAAATATTGCACACTTATTTTTAATACATATAATTGTGAACATTTAGTTTTTATCTATTCTTCAGCATTTGCTAGTGATAATTGGTACATAGTTAAAGTTATTTAAGTTTTACCTTATCGATGAAAAGATTAATGCACATAATGGGTGAAGTTGTTATACCTTTGCAGGACAGTTAGAAACTAATTCTCTTTCTTATAAGATTAATAAACTTTGGAATTTCAGAACTAAGTTTTAGAGAACATTTTACTAAATTGCCTTTGTCTTATTGAAGAGAATAAAATTCCTGCCCTGTGGGTCTTTGCTGGAAGTAATTAGCCCTTCCTTACCATGTGAGATATGAGATTCTTATTACCAAGTTTTACTCTTGCCATTTGATTTTACTTGACAAGGATGTTACTGATTGATGTGAGCTGTCTTTCTGTACATGACTTCACAGTGCTGGCTTGCTGCACGTAACTTCATCTGGTTTGTTCCTTTCGATGAGAGTGATACTTCACAAAATGACTAAAGAAAATCATGTAATAGATGAACAGTCTCAAATCATCTTCATTAAGAGTTCACATTTACATAGTATGGAGGAAGCAGACAGTAAAACTAAGGAGTGTTTCTTCAGAGGAGTTAAGACTCCTGGTCCCAATTTCCTACCAAAGTGGCAACATAAACTTGGACAGAATCCCTCAGTGGGATATACATAGGTCTCTGCTTTAGTGAGTAGGCTTGTTGATACAGACTTTATCTCCTGGGAACACATCGCTGGCAGAGAATAACATAGTGAGTGTGGGTTTTCTATATTGAAAATGTTTTATTTTTGATAGCTGTATTTAAGGAGCACTTGGTGCATCAGATACAGGGCTGTTTCAGACTTCAGGAATGGGATATTGTGCCGTAATTTAACTAGAAGCCATTATGTTATAGAGATTGTAAAATAAATGAATTGTTAAAAATAATTTTACTGTTCATTGGGGCATAGTGATTATTGCAGAATAATGACTTTCGATGGGTAATGCACGTGGTAAATATAATCTTCTTGATGGTCTCTTCTGCTTTCTGCCTATAGACACCATTCTCAAAAAGGTTGCCATCATAAGCAATTGTAAGAGTTTTGACTTCTTTTACATAAACTTTCGTTAATGGCTTGCTCACTTTCTTTGCGTTTTATATTTCTTCTCATGTAGAAAAGACGCCTTTTCCTGCTCAATAATGTATGACCCTTGGAATTTAGTGGCAAACGTGCTTTAATTTAAACCATCATCATCAATTTAACAGGCACCTCTGGTAATATGTTTTTCACTTTTAAAAAGTGTGTCATGAAGCAAAATGTGTTTCTGTGGGGAACAAGAATGATTATAAGATAATCACGTACCCCGAGGGCATAGAGATGGGAAAGGTACCAGCCGATGTATCCATTCCTTTGACATAATGATAATTTCACAATTACTGAGTGCTTCCCTTATAGTCTTCCCTGCCAGTACCATCCAATTTCCCTGTCTCTGTCTACCAGACTGAGAGAGGAATAATAGAGTGTTTGTGTTAAAATATAATAAAGGTAGTTCTATGATAGTTCAGTATATATTTTAGCGAAGCTGTGCATTTCCTTATAAAAAATAAGAATGGCCCATTAGCACATGTCATTGAAATAATAGAGAAAATAAGTTTTTCTATCTTTGGTTCATGCCATTCCAGAGAGGATTTGCCAGGATTCTTGGTTAAGAAATCTTCTGTTTGTGACATGACAATGGGGTGTGTGTGTGTGTGTGTGTGTGTGTGTGTGTGTGTGTGTGTGTGTGTGTTTGTGTTTGGGGGACAAGTTCTCCCTATGAGATTCTGGCTTGTGTTGAACTCATTATCTCCCCTCAGTCTCCTGAGTGCTGAAATAATAGATGTAAACCTATGCCCATTTTTTTTCAAGAGTATGTTTTTTCTATTCCTTTTAGAAGCTGTAGTTTACTTTATTAACGTTTCTGAGGAAGCTATTTTGTACATTATTAATCATCATAATAAAAAATAACAACTGTTAGATACAGAGTTACATGGTTTTAAAGAGTATAGACTTAAGAACCAAGTCTGGACATAATAAAATCCCAGCTGGATCTCGTTCTGTGCAATACTTACTCATTTTGTCTGGTTTCAGATTTGTACAGAGGTGCTTGAGGTACTGTCTGGCATATAAATGCACAATGAATTATAGCACATTGATGCTTTTTTCTTCCCTTGGATGTCATGTTCTGATGTCTGGTTGGAGTCTGTGTGGTGGGTCAGGGGATGGGTCAAGGTAGCTGCTGATAGCTTTATGGCAAGAACCCGGCCATTGCTTCTCAGTTGTGGGATAATGTGATTGACTCCAGCTTTCCGACCTATGTCAGGGGGACTGTTTCTTGTCAGCCAGCTGGAGGCTTTTGCTGAGCTTGGTGCATATGACCCCTCACTCAAGTCGTGACCCTGTCAGTAGGAAATTACGGATTTATTGAGTCTGTGCAAACAGATCACATGATTGCATGTCCTTATCTAAGCAACACAGTTTAGGGTTCAAAGGGCATATGAGGGGCATGAACAAAGTTGCCGGAGTCACATAAGGGAGGATGGAAAGCCCCAACCCTCGTGCATCAGGTGACATATAAAAACAGCTGGAAACCCAGTTTTTATTGACAGTCAACCTTAAAGGTGCCTCTCTTAGCTAGGTGTTCAAAATCATTTTAGGTTATTGTGTTTATTGATTATATAACTGGCTAATTTTTATTTGCGCACTTTCCATGTGCTCTCATTCTCGTCTTGGTTATGAGCATGAGGAGGAAAAGTAAGGAAGATTTTATTCTCACCCCGTACTCACCCAGGAATACATTGATTTTAAATTATACATCACCCACGAGTTTGGGTGAAGTAATAAATAAATTAAGAATAGAGGAGGGAGCATAAAACAATCCATATTTTATTGACACTCCTGGTGATTTCACTTCTTGGCCCACTGTTTGAAAAAAAAAAAATGAGTTCCATTTTTGTCTTTTCAAAAAGTAGCAGTATCCACCTTTGCAGGTAGATGACCCAGCAGGTATCTGAGTACTTCTAGCTGATCATCACTGGTGCTGATTTCTTACCTTCCAGTATATTACATTAATGTGAACATATTTTGTTTGTGCTTACTTGTGAAATTTAAATATGAAAGTTAGCACTTAATTGACCATGATATTATAAAGTTGATAACATAACATTAAATATAAAATGTTTCATTATAATGGCATTTTTACACATAATATTTTTATTAATTCTTTGAGAATTTTTTATATGTATAAAATTTTTTTTTATCATATTCTCTCCTGATTTCTTCCCTCACTCCTCCCAGATCCATTCCCACTCCTTTCCAGCTTCGTTTCCTCTTTTCTTTTCTAGAAATAACACACTGAGTCCAATTTGTGATACCCATGTATTTTTGGGTATAGGACCTC